>NC_084925.1:46956000-47265000 GCF_958298935.1 Phragmites australis | reverse complement strand
GTACGTACGTCATGGCGGGGGTTCACCTGAACCCACCGCTCCCCCCCCCCCCCCCACCCAAATTGTTTTTAACTTTTTGCATCGGACAATCTTGCAGCAAATTAATTTGAACCTCCATCTCAAGAATTTTGAGTATGTGATGATCTAATCGATGGAGCATCATCATGTATTGCAAGGGAGAGCTGTGAGTTGAGTTGTTTGGAAATCCAAATGAAGCCATCCAGATTTAGGCGTTGTTTGGCAAAACTCAACCTCATAGCTTCATATTAGATCTGGAGTTTGCACCCTAATAAAGAGATTTAAGTATCTATCTATAGTTTAAAATAAAAACAAGATAGCTCATACAAACATATCCACTATGTATCCTCAGCTCCAGATCCGTAATTTTTTAGAGCTAGATATACTAACTCCAAAAATTATTTCAAAACATGATCATTAATTAAACCACCGCGTGAGTTCCCACCGTGCGCCTTCGAGTTTGGTGAGAGCTTATAAAAAATCACCTACTTGTTAAGCGGATTGAGAACTTGTTTCTTTGCTGGCACACCTAATCTATACAATTCAACTCTTCTTGATTGTGTTCTTTGTGATCACGGGTGGAAGGTTCTACGGTGTGGCATTGCATCTGTACTTCAAATTGTAAGGTCATGCTATTTATATTTGTATCTTTGTTGCTCCATCGTGAAAGATCGGGCCAATCTTCCTCCTAAGAGGCCCAATGTGATGCCTCAAGAAGTTCATCATGATTGTTCTAGCAGTTAATTAGGCTTTAGCCAACTTGAATATGCATGGTGTCGATAATTTGTAAAATCAATTATGCAAATACTATTTAAAGTAGGATATCTTACCATCAACTATTCGTAAGGTGTCAATAATAATTATGCAAATACTTATTATGTAAATTAGAGCATGTAGTTAGTGTTGGGAGGAAATACCCTATTTAAATACCCTTGGGCTCCGGATCCTCAGCCGGAAGTCCAGCTTCCGAAGAATATGAACCCCTCTGGCCACTGTCTCTTGAGACAGGGGAAGTTGCTGATCTCCGAAAGGGGTTGTTGGGGGGGGGCATCTTTAAGGACCTCGATGCCCTTAGCTCCGTCAGCCTATACTTGTGAATCTCGAGTCCCTGAAGGCCTATCGGGTTTTCGGGCTCCAGAGCCCTAGTTTCTTGGAGCCCTAGTCCTCCGGAGCCTGTGCAAGCTCTCTGAAGCCTGAGGAGTGGGTCATCAAGCCTTGGAGAAAAATCAGTCAGAGGGAGCCCATGAGCCGTCCTCCGCTTGCAAGGAAGTGACCGATATTTAATACCAGTGCAAGTGGTGGCCGTCATAACATCCCAGTGCAAGTGGTGGCCGTCGTGACATTCGAGACAGTGTGGCATCGTGCTGCAATTGACGACCGACCGAGTATCACACCCTCTGGTTCACCTACACTACTATATTTGCCATAGTAGATAATATATTCTAGTTAGGGGTAAATGTATTCTGCCTGAACCCAGGCTGTGTAATTCGACTAGCCCCAAGTCCGTGTAGCATGACGATAACTTGCATTGCTCTCTCTGTAAGGGTATATTTGTATACTTACACCCCGAATGACACTATAAATACAGACCCATGGTCATCAGGCCAGGGATGACTCTCTTGGGAATGAACACATCGATATTCCTTCCTCTTTACTTCTTCTCCAAACTTGAGTCTCCTCCCTACAAGAGGCTCTCTCCACACTTGTTCGTGGAAGATATTTTCTTGCACCAATAGCATGCCATCCGTAGGGATGAACACATCAATATTCCTTCCTCTCCACTTCTTCTCCAAGCATGAGTCTCCTCTATAGAGGAGTCTCTCACTGCACTAATTCGTGAAAGACATTTTTTTGTACTAACAACGCGCTGTTCGTGGGAGCTCGAATATAGAACTCGACTCCCCGACCATGCCTGTACGAGGGTCCACATGACCACCACAACCATGCAAGCTATGTACACCCACCAGTTCCACCACCGGACGGAACGTCGACCCTCCGGTGGTCTTAGCCCTAGTTGGCGCTGAGGACCTGGCCAGCGCAGAGGCCTTCCAACAATGGCATAGCGAAGACCTCGTAGCACCCCAAGGGGTTACGGTCGAGGCCACGGCTATGCAATCTACCATTCAGTGGTTCTGAGCGCTCGAGCTTAGGGACGCTCATGCTGGGGCCCACCCTCATGGCATCTCTTGTGATGGCACCCAGGACATCTTTGTCGAGCCAGCATCTTCTGAGAATCTAGCTATCGGGCAGCCTCCTCTACCTACCTTGATGGAAGGGGGCTTTGGAGAGGCCACATGCTCTGGTACATGCAGATCCTATCAACACCTTCGACTCCAACCACAGGCTTTGGTACCACAGGGAGGGTACTAGTACATCCTGCATGGAGCTAGGCGTGGCCATAATACCGAGAATTACTGAAGCCTTATAGCCTTCCGAATGGAGTACCTCGGGAGGCAGGCGGGACGCCTGGAAGGGAAAGAGCCAGCGATAGGTGGTACATGGGTCGTAAAACCAGAACGGGCTACTAGGTAGGTCTTCGGACCTTACCGAGCCCCCCTCGGTCTGCTTTACCTCCTCCTACTCTGCCACCGATGGTACAATACCCCAGCAACGAGGATTGAGTCGCACCAACAACCCTAGCCAGAATGGAGTCTGGCAGGCCCTCTGCGTAGGGGGCCCCACCTGAACCACAAGAGCAGTTGGGGCCTCTAGAGTGCCTCCCACGCCTGGTTTGATATTAGGTGAGTTGGTCATGACAAAGGACGAGAGCTCTGATAGGAGAGCCCTGGGTGTCCAGAAGGTCCGCGAGGCCAAGACCCTTCGACGGACGACATAGGCCAGAGAGACCAACCCTCTCCCTGCCTAGGAGCTATGAGGGCTTCCGATCCTCCGGCCTTGCCAAGGAGGCTTTATTTTGGCAAAGGTACGCCAATGACCACCTAGCAATAGCTTGCCTAGCTAGTTAAAATTTCAAGACAGAAGGGGCAGCATGCTCTGAAAGTAGTTAGCCTAACTATTAAGGGCCTCTACAATAGATAACTATATCGTAACAACAGTAGACAGTAAAACTTAAGTTATATCTCTATTCAAACAGTAGGTAGTAAAACTTAAGTCACACATTTGCTCAAATGGCGAACAACACTTGAAAACCTCCGCAAAACGGAGATGTCTTGAAAACCTCCGCAACACGGAGATGTTTTCAAAACCTCCGCAACATGGAGATATCTTGAAAACCTCCGCGACACAGAGATGTCTTAAAAACCTCTGCAACATGGAGATGTTTTCAAAACCTCCGCAACACAGAGATATTTTCAAAACCTCCGCAAAACGAAGATGTCTTGAAAACCTCTGCAAAATGAGATGTCTTAAAAACCTCCGCAAAACGGAGATGTCTTAAGAAAACCCTCGGCACCTTGAAGGCGATAGCCTACGTGACAGAGAGGTAAGAAACCCTCTAGAATCTTTTAAGGTCTAGCCTACATGCCGGAGAGGTATAGCCACGTCGGCATCTTGAAGGCATATCCTCAGTGCCGGCGAGGTGTGGACCCTATAGGCTAGAGAGGCGTGGAATGGGCATAGCCTTAGTACCACTGAGGTTCAAATTAGCTTATTGATTAACCCAAAAATTACTTCATTTCATACATACATAAACATGCATGCGCAAATGTATACACTCGTGGCATACACGACAATAGAACTGATAGAACACGCCCTCCACCCGCTCGTGACCATAAGAAGCAAGGGGGTCGGGGGAATAATGTTCCATGCAATGCACACTGCATGAAAGGTGTGAGGCGCGCCCTTCATTCAACCGCAGCCAGAAAGGGCCGAGGGGGTCAAGAACTGACTCCCTCGAACTAGCCATCGGCATCACCTCCGGCAATCGCCCCTGGGCTCCGGACGGTCATGCATCCGGAGCCTCACCGCTATTAAGGGCTGAGAAGGTCACAGACTGACTCCCTCGATCTAGCCATCGGTGTCACCTCCGGTAGCCGTCACCGGACTCCGGACGGCCCTACCTTCGGAGCCTCACCATGGTTAAGGGCCGAGGGTGTTACGGACTGCCTCCCTTGGCCTAGCCATCGATGTCACCTCCGGCAGCCATCACCAGACTTCGGATGGCCTTGCCTCTAGAGCCTCACCGCGGTTAAGGGTCGAGGGGGTCACGAACTGCCTCCCTCGGCCTAGCCATCAGTGTCACCTTCAACAACCGCCGTCGGGCTCCGGATAGCCCTTCCTCCAGAGCCTCACCGCGGTTAAGGGTCGCAGATTGCCTCTCTCAGCCTAGCCATCGGCATCACCTTCAACAACCACCATCGGGCTCCGAATGGCCCTACCTCTAGAGCCTCGCCGCGGTTAAGGGCCGAGAGGGTCATAGACTGCCTTCCTTGGCCTAGCCATCAGCGCCACCTCAGGTAACCAGCACTGGACTTTGGATGGCCCTCCTTCGGAGCCTCGCCATGGCTAAGGGGCCGCGGACTGCCTCCATAGGCCGCAACTACCTCCCGACTCTGAATGAATTGCTTTGAGTCAAAAATCTTAAACAAATTTGGAAGAGAGTCTATACTAGCATCGGACAGAAGAATGTTCATATCATGCTGGAACCTAGCGGCAGCTAGAGCTGAGGGGGTCGCAAACTGCCTCCCTCGGCCATAATCATCGGCTTCACCTCCGTCCACTACCACTAGGCTCCGATACTACCTTGCCTCCGTCAAAGAACTCGTCTCATGCCCCCACAAGCGGTGCACACTCTGCCGCCAGTGTAACATCCTGAGTTTTAGCATATAAAAATATAGCAAAATTCACTCCAAATTAAAACTTTTTCTAATTATTAAACCAGTATAAAATCGAGGAAATATATATTTGAATATGTGTATACTTGTATGTGTGTATTCGAATATATTATTTTGGCCAAGTATTCCAAAGATCGCTAAATTAGTTTCTAAAGTAATCATTGCATAAATTGAGCATATGTATTTTTGGTTTAGTGATTCTTATGGTTCTTTGCGTGGCGATTCGAATTGAATGCTTCTTAATTCGAATATGTTCTAGTTCCTTTCAGCAATTTCCTAATCCAAATCAATTCATGAAAATCGATCTTCCAATCCAACTCAAAGCTACAATTCAATTATTCAATTGAATTATCCCCATTTAATTTTGTTCTACTCGAATTGAGTCTCTCTTCAATTCGAATCTCAATCTTGTTTCAATTCACCAACATTCAATTGAGTTCAAATATTCTTGTTCAATCAATCTCAAATACAAATACTCTTAATTGGATTAATGCCAAATCCAAATTCAGATCCGAATTCAAATACTCCTATTTTAATTCAATACCAAATATCTCAAATCTAGATTCATCAAATCATTGTCGATTTTATACCCGCATGCAATTCGAATCATTCGAATTATATTCATTTCATTTCCAGTTCAATCGCTTCGCTAATTCAATCTCGTTCGTCTAAATCAAGTCAAATCCAAGTCATTCAGTGATTTACACAATTCAATTCAATTCAAATCATTCAAATTGGATTGCTATAAATCCATTTCCAATTCAAATCCAGATTGAATTGCCAATCCAATTCAAGTCATTTCAATTTCTAATTCAAACGCATATGAATTATGCCAATTCGATTCAATTCAATCGATTCAAATTGAATCATTACAAACTCAAATACAACAATTGGTTACACAAATATCTCACAACTCATCTCTCTAAGCTCTCTCATCTCTCACACAGACAAAGCCATACACAAGCACTGGCCATCTCCTCACCACGCCGTGCTCCCATGCTCTGCTCTCTCTCTCTCTCTCTCTCTCTCATCTGCACCAACCAAAAGCACAGCTGCACCTTTTTCTCGTGTTCACACTATCCCCTCTCTCATCTTTTGCTCGGGCAGCAAAAGTCCCCTCTCAGCCACTGAACTCTCTCTCTCTAATCTCTCTCTCTACTCCCTCTCTATGATCACCGACCAAGAGCAGCAGCCCATGCCCTGCTCTCCTTCCTCCTCCTCATGCCTCACTGATCTTTTCACCGGACGGCAAAAGCCATTTCTCCTTCTCCTCCTCCCTTGCCTTCACCTGCAAGCCACCACACCCAAGCATACATACACACGAGTACACGCACAGCACAAGCACAGCAGCAGCACACCGGTGCCTCTGTTCCCCTCCACTTCAACAGCAGCAGCAGCTCGTCGCCCACGGCGTCTTGGCCGCAACCGCACCACTGCTGCTGAGCACGCCGCCACCACACGTTGCTCCTCCCGACCGGCTGCCCTTCCCTGCTGAGCATCGTCCCGTGCTGTCGTGTCGCGCTCTCCTCCACCGAGCCACCGTAGGCCGCCTTGAGCACAGCTGGCTAGCGCCACCACCCGCATCACCGCATCGTCCCGGTGAGCCCCTGTCCTTCCCCTGCCCTCCTCTATTCGGCACCGCTGTCCGGTTTCAACTGTCATGTCGTGCCGCTCGCCACTGCACCCTGCATCCCACGCGCACTGTCGCTCGGCCGCGCGCCACCTTCGCGCTGCGCCGTCCCGGTTCTTGCAGCTCCGCCCCCGCATCCTCTTGCTCGCACTCTGCTCCGCCGTGCCGCCCGCTGCTCGGCTGAGGCTGCCGCCGCCGAGATCCTCTCGGCCCTCCGACCTTCTTCCTTCCGCACTACCGCTGGCCCTCACCGCCCGTGTGCTGCAGCCGTGCGCCCCGCCACGCTCAGCCTTCTCTCTCTCCGGCACCACCGTCTTCTCTCTAGCCATGCCCTCTCTCTCTCTTCCCTCCGGCCTTCTCCATCTCCCCGGTGCCTCCCTCTGCTCCACCAGCCCGCGCGCCGCTTGACTGCGCCATCGCGCCGCCGCACCATCTCCCACTCGGCCGTCGGCCAAATCCACAGCGGGCGCGTGTCACTCCGACCTTCTCCTTGCTCCGGTTCTGGCCTCCATCTCCTCTTCTCCCCGGCCGACCATCTCTCTGAAACCACCGGTGAACTCCCTTCCTCCAGCGCCTCTCTTCCCTCCAGCTCCCTCTCTCCCGGTCACCCTTCGGCACCACCTCCCTCTCTGCCGCCCGCTCCCTCTCTCCCGGTGCTCCTCCACCTCCACCGCTCTCCCTTCCTCTCTGTGCCGCACGGGCAAAACAAGGTCGGCCTTATCCTTTTTGCTTAGGCTAGCGTGTCCAAGGTCCGGTCCACCATGGACCACCCTCTGTGCCCAAACCCAGTCTACAGACCCGTAGACCGAGTCCACAAACCCGGTCCATAATGCACTCACCTCACAAATCACACCAGTCCACAGTTCCGTAGACCAAGCTCACAGCATAGTACCTTTTTTTTTTTCAATTTCTAGGAATTCTTTTCTGGCAAATCTTCCGTCATCCGTATCTCCTTCGTTTTTACTCCGATTTGCGATTCTTTCGCTGATATTCCTCTAAAATCATAATCTGTCTCTCGGTCAAAATCTTGTAATTTTTGGAGTTCGTTTATTTTCTCGCTCGGTATTTATTTCTTGTCGCAACATTTAACCTAGAATTAGGTTTCACCTTTTGATAAATAAAGTTGAGTTAGATAATTAATAACCATGTTTAGATTATAATCGTAGATTAGTCACTTGTATTAATCTAGCTTAAGTGTATGTTTAATTCTTATGTTAACTAAAGAATGGTTTTTAGAATAAACTAAAGATTGTTTTTATTTTAGTTGGAGTGGATTGTTATTTCATGTTTAGGCTATTGTTTAATCTTGGTTAATTAAGGTAATAAGATTAACTAGTATTGCAGTTAAATAAATGAATACATGTCATTTGAGTATGATAGAATAATTAAACATTAATAATTAATTAATTGAATAACCATTTGATAATTAATTAATTAGATTTAAAGAATAGATTAACCTAATTAATTAATTACATGCATGTTTTTAACATAACTATAGTATATAGCTAAATCTGTATGGAAATTAAACAACACTAGGTAATTAAGATTAATTACTAGATAAACTTAGTAGTGCTATAGATTAGAATAATTAATCTCCACACTTAAGCTCGTATAATTGCCTAGAGTTACACTTATGTATATATGTATACATGCTCACATACGTATAGATGTAAGTATCACACATATGTTTATGTTGGTACACTTGCACTCACTTACACGTACAAACCCTAACTGTTGTCTTTCCGTAGTTAATCTAATAAACGCTCAACCAGTTGATCATGCTTGTTTAGGCTTCTCTTAGGTAATAAAACAACTAAGTTATCAGCTTAACTTAGCTTCACTAGATGATCCCGCTATTCTCTATGTATTAGCTTTTCATTGCTTAGAGTCGCCGATCGTCTTCCGCTAGGTTTAGCTTTTGTCATTTTTCTTCCGTCGTTCTTCTTTCTCTTTGGTGTTTCATTTGGTTTTGTTCTGGTGTTCATCTGCTTAGTCGCTGTGCACTTTTTGCCATTAATCTCCGTAGGCTCGCAGTCAAGGTTCTAAGCTAGGGCGTGAGGAAGGAATGAAGGTGAGGTCCGATGAAGAACCCCGGGAAATTTGAACGACAAGACCAATTGTCAATTGACCCTTCAGAAAGGCAAGTCATATTTTCTTGATCATATTGAACCTATATTTTCAAATAATATACATGACCAACTAAAACTAGACTTATTATCGCATATGCTATGTATTACGCTTTTACAAACTACTTATAGTTAATCCTATCAAACACATGTCATCTCTTGAATATTATCATCTAGAATACATATCACCCTAGAATTACCTGTCGTTATCTATATTAACGTCGGACGACGCCATGATATCTAGCATGCTTAGGACTGAATACGTCTCCTCGGAAACGTCACTTTTAAAACACCTCTCCTCAGAGATAAGATTTACTGTTATCAATGATAACTCATATACCATGAATCCTTGATGATTTTGAATTTTGTGATGGTTGTAAAATCCTTGATGTCATATGGGATATGGAGGGTGATGTGTGATGTGTAAATGGAGGGTGATGTGTAAAAATAGGTGAAAACTGTTTTGGCGTGGGCATGTAGAGTGGTTCTCCAGGGAGGATGCTCTTGGGGGCTTAAGTTACCTGATGGTATTCATTACTCATGAAGATGCCCAGTCCGGCCGCTTAAGAACCGAGTCTTGTGACGTCATGTTTAACGAACCCCATGCAACCATACGTCCTGTATGGGCAAGACTTAACTTTCCTTCACCGGACTGAGTTGGGCATCATACCATGAGGCTGAGAGCAGCGAGCAGCCAAGAGTCCATCTGTCCCGCTGTTTGGAGGTTTTAGGGACTGGCTTAGGCTTAAAAAGGGATGTTGGCCTTCGAAACATGCAGCTCTAGTACTTGGCGTGTCTCGTGGAAAAGCCCGGCCAGAAAGGTGTTTGGAGAGTCTCGGTATGATTCGCTCCTCTGCCTGCAACGGATGGAGGCTGAGCATATCGCGTGTGTAAAGTTGTACAACCTCTGCAGAGTATCAATCTATTCGAATAGCCGTGTCCACGGTCATGGATGTGTGAAGGCATAGTCACGCTTGAATAGACTCCGGGTTCATGTGTCTTGATGAGTGTGTGTGAACTAGATGTTCGTGTGATGAGGTTCCTGGCTCGATCCGTCAGAAGCTGTGTGGTACTAGAGGTACACCAGATGTGATAATAGGGATTGAAGAGTGAGGTGTAACCCCTCCCAGGACCGAAAACCCCCAGATATAATTTGTTGCCCTGGTTCTGGTTTTAAAACTGCTTCAACAGCTTTGTTACCAATCACCTTCTAATATGTTGGGGACTTAAGGTGATACTCAGTACCAACAGAAGATGTCTACATTTGTTACTTTTAAAACTGTTTTCAAAAGTTTTGTTACATTTATTTCAAAAGCTTAGCAGTGGAGAATATAACTGTATACTTGCATAAAACCTGCTTTACACTCAAAATTATGCCGTAAAGCCTTATGCTTGAAATATGCATTATGCATCTACCAACCCCATGAAGTAGTATAAGACTTGTTGAGTACCTTCCGTACTCAGTCTTGTTGCTTTCAGACTGTTGAGATGGAGATCAACCTCAACCCAGATGAACTCAAAGAGAAGAAGTCTAAGGTCGCGTCTGCACCCGAGTTGCTTGTGGCATTGGGTTGCATCGTTGTTCACTCCGCTCCGCTATAGGCTTTTCTACCTGGCTGGTCTGTTGTGGATCCTGTCCACCAGACCATCTTCTGCCCCTTTTTAGGTTATTATTATTATTTTACTTTCTTTTATTTGAAGTATGTCACATCCCAAATTTCGTAATCGCGTAATTAAGCTTAATCATGCATCATTAGCATCATAATTAAATTTGAGGTAAAATATTTTGGCACACTAGAGTACTTCGTTTTGAGTCAATTGGATAAGAGAAAGAAATTTGGGACAAAAAGAATGGAATTCGCAGTTAAAATGGACCCCTTTTCTCCAACATGTGGGCCCCACAAGTGCCCCACCATCCCAACCACCAAAAGGGGCAGCACCACCTGCTCCCTCTCTCTCCTCCCTCACTCCCCACGCCTCCCACACAGCTTCTGCTGCTGCCTCTCTCTCACTCTCCCTCAAGCTCTCTCTTTCTCCTCGGATTTCTCTCTCTACGAGCAAGATCAAAGTACGCATGTGATACTCCCGCGATCACGAGATCGTAAGCTATCCATCTATCCAATTTATTTTCATTTTCCCAAAGGATTCAAGCAAATTTTAGTGTCTTTTGGTGTTTAGGGTTGAAATGTGAGGAACACCGGATTTATTCGTCTCCCGGGCGATTTCCTGCATTTCCTCCATCACCCGGCGATCACCCAACCTAACAAATCATCTTGGGTAAGTTCCTTAGGTTTCCCATGGCAAGAATGCATGATTTGGTTGGTCGATTTCGAGTTTGGAGCTTAGGTTATGAAGTTATAGTGTTCTTGAGCTTTGGGGTGAATTAAAGGATTTGGATGAGTTTTGAGTTAGGAATCAAGTTGCTAGGTTGATGAGTGAATTCTGGACCCCATGAACTATCCCAAACATGTTACCGTTTGTCTTGGAGAGGCTCCCAAATCAAACTGACCAATTTTTGCCCTCAAAACAGCTGTTCTGGAGCAACCCAGAGTATCCGGGGGGGGGGGGGCAGCCGAAAATGACATAGAATCCCCTCCAGAAGGTTCACTCGGAGACTTCGGTACCCGAAGTATCCAGGCGGTCCCAGCCGAAGAAGAAAGAGGACCCCCGCCCGGAGGGTCACCCAGACTCCGGAACCCAGAGTCTCCGGCCCAACTCGGATAATCCGGATTTATTGTTTACTAGAGGTTTTTCCTGTTTGTCTACCTTTGCTGATAGTTTGTAAATTCATATTAATTCATAAGAGCTCCAAAAATTATGAAACCAATTTTTTTGGCTTCATAATAACGTCCTCTACCTGTTGAAAATGCTCCCAGTGATTAAATAGTTAATTAAATTTCTGAGATTAATTAATTAGGTTGAGGCTTCATTAATTCACCATTAATTCTCTACAAGTCCAAAATTAGGGAAACCAATTTTGCTAGTCTCCTTATGACTTGTTCTAGGTAGGAATAATGTTTTCATGCTTTATATGGCATATTTTATGGCAATTCATCATATGCATATTGTAGCATGTATTATTGCATTTCACTCATGCTCATCATTGCATGCGCTCTTCTTTAGTGAGCAAGGAGCCAGAGCGTGATACGATCATGGTTGAAGACGACTCTAATCTTCTGGATTTCTACGAGTGTTGTTTGGGTAATTATAGGCAATTACCAGAGCAGCAAGGCAAGCAACTAAGCATATTGTACCTTTATTCAATTGAATGAAGTCTAAAATTTATAAACTATGCTTATGTATGTTTGCATGTGCCGAGTCAAGATCGGGTACAAGTGGGTAGATCCTATGTTGAATGCATTACTTCTACCTTGAATTGTTGCTCATCCTTTCCTTGTCGCCTTGAGTATGTTGTTGGTGTCTAGATTACAAGTTAAATCAAAATGCTTAGCAATGCATAGGTCATTCGGTAGAAGTCGAGTGGTGAATTGTTTCATCATTCGTGAGCATATGTATTATTTACTTTCGTAATGATCACAATATTAGATATGGGTTGATGATGGTTGTATGAGTTGTGAGTATGAGATGAGACGTGGGCGATGCTAAGAGGTGTTTATCCTGTCCGAATGTGGAGTTCCCCTGGGTAGATCGGAAGAGGAAATCGGACACCTTAGACCGCTCGCGTTGTTTAAGCACCGATCGTCGGTATAGTCGGCTTTAGCACTTACCGTACTCACTAGATACCGTTCTAATGGTAAGGCAAGCCGAATACCTTTGTAGCTGTGGTCATTTAGGGCCTAAACATCGACGGTGTGAACGGGCGGGCTTGTAGTGGTACTAGTTTGCTCCGAGAGTAGTTCTAGTACCATCGTACCGAGCGATGCATGTTTCAAATGATCGATGCTTATTGGGAAAGGTTGACACGAGTACCCCTTGTATGCACTTTAGCGGGTGGTACAAGCCATATGGTCCTCGTATTGTGTGGGTCTAGTAGTATCCCCCTGCAGGGTGTAAAAACATTTTGAAATGCCGCGCTCTCAATCATGAGCATGCTTTTGTTCATCTGCTTCGATCATAGAGTTTTCGCTTGTGGTTGATGGTTGGATATGTGGGAGATGGTTGAGTTGGTGTTTGTTACATGTATGTTCACAATGGTTCCATTTATTTATGTTCAGTTGGTTATGGCATGGTAGAGTTATGTTGTTGTTGGTTAAGTAAGTTGCTCACACATATGTGTCCATGTTACTAACCGCTTATGTTTAACTTAACCATGCGGCCTTTTCTTACTTATGGCTCAATGCATAATCCTTAGAGTCGAGCTATGTATATGAGCTCTATATGGTTTAAGTCTTACGAGTACCTTCGTACTTATGCCTGCGTTTTTAGGTGCTGCTGCTAGGAAAGAGCTGGTGTTTGGCTACTTCGTGCCTGCCAATCAGGGTGGCGGGTAAGAGTAGTTCATCCTACTCTCGGAGGTCGTGCTTTTGTGGTGGAGCCTAAGGGCATGTGGCTCCACTCTGTTTTGTTGTATAGGTTTATGTTTCCACTGCGTAGATGTTGTTGTCTTTTGTTGTAAATTGTTGGAAATGATTGCATGTTAAAGACTTGTAATATAAATGTTAATTACTTGATCTTTCTTAAGCAATGTTGTGATGCTAAATGTTGGAAAGCATGTGTTCTAATTTTGGGCATAAAACACGTGCCGGGACTACCTGGATGATATTCTGGTTAATCATCCAGGTTGTGATTATAAATAATGATCCTTCTGGTGATTAATTAGAATATTATTTGGACGGTTACTCACAGTGTGGTATCAGAGCTTGGTTTAATTAAATAGCCTAAACATAATTAGAACATTGTTTAAGTGGTTAACTTCACTAAGCAACTCACAAAAATTTCTTTTGTGCATCTTCTTGCCAATATGTATGAACCAACTATATTATGCCCCTAAGTATAATGTATGTAGTTGTGATGCTTGTTGGGGTGCGATGCATTTGAGAAATATATGTGTAGTTTAGAAGCGAGCATGCTTTCATGTTTCATTGCTCATTTTTCATCATGTCTTTAAACATGCATTTTCATCAGTATATAGTATACGGATCCAAGTAAGCGAGACCTGACATAGTAAAGTAGCATTAGTTGGAGGTTGATTTTTCACCTGTCACAATTTAACCTTCGCCTTTCTTCCTTCTCATCGTCACAACAGGATGCGAACCCGTGGCAGTTTGGGAGATCTTCCCGAGGGTTCTAATGAGAATAACCCGCCTCCACCGCCGAGCATGGCAGAGCTGCTTATGCAAATCGAGCAAAACCGCCAAGCTCAGATGGCGCTTCTCGGAGCTCTCGTGCGTAACACGATGCCTGAAGGAGGAGGTGGGGTCGGGAGCCGAGATGACTTCTCAGATTTCCTTAGGACTTAGCCGCCTACCTTCACGCGGGCTAAGGATCCTCTGGATGCTGACCACTGGCTCCGGACTATTGAGCAGAACCTCGCCCTCCTCAGATGTGAAGATCACAAGAGGGCGCTCTTCGCTACTCATCAGCTTCAAGGCCCGGCAGGCGCGTGGTGGTCCAACTACTTGGTCATACACCCTGCCAATTATCAGGTGTCTTGGCAGAGTTCCGTCAGGCATTTTGAGATTTCCATATTCCTAAGGGTCTTATAGAGATCAAAAGAAGGGGATTCATGGACTTCAAGCAAGGAGATAAATCAGTGATGGAGTACATGTAGGTGTTTAACCACCTTGCACAGTATGCTCAGGATGAGATCAACACCAACAAGAGGAAACAATACCGCTTTGTCAATGGCCTCAACTCGAAGATGCAAGACTGGCTATCCGCATATGAGTTTAGTGACTTCAACAAGTTGGTGAGCACATCTTTCACGGTGGAGTTCAACCTCAAGAACCACCAGGAGGAGGAGAAGCGCAAGAGGGGTTCGTCGCCTTCCAAGGGCGGAAGCTCTCAACGCGCCCGCACTGAGAGTCAGCCTCCACCATCTCACGTGTCGGCACCGACTGCTCCACGGCCGATGTGGATGGTGCGGCGCCCGTCTCTCTCCGCTCCACAAGGGCAGCCTGCAAGACCCGTTAGCTCTCAAGTGAGCGTGACAGGTGGCCCGGGCGGCCCATGCTACAACTGCGGCCGTGTCGGCCACTATGCTCGGGATTGCCCATATCCGAAGCCGGGAGCCGTGGTGACTTCTCCATGGCCACCACCTGCTCAGTCTACACCACAGTCTTCTCAGGCTACTCACGTCCCCAAGCGTGACCGAGCGCACCACATCACCGCTAAAGAAGTTCACGAGTGTGACAACGTACTGATGGGTACGTTGAATATGAGTTTTAATTCGGTCATCATTCCCGCAGTTGTTCTTTTTTATTCTAGGGTTTCTCACTATTTCATAGCGATGAGTTATACACGGCGTCACGGGCTGAATGTTAGCGCCACTCCTACGCCTTATCTCATAGATGCACCTGGAGCTGAGGTTCTTATTAATCAGTGTGTTCCCAGAGCATCGTTGGTTATCAATGAGATACCCTTCGGTGCAAATCTGTTGGTAATGAACTCCAAAAGGATATATGTCATCCTGGGGAACAAGACTGTCATAGATTGTGCTCGACGGATCGTCACTCTTATTGGTCTATCCAGCCCTCGAGTTCATTTGAAGCTTAAGGGTGTCAATCCTTGTCTTTATGCCCTGAAGGCTGTCCCCAGCATGGATCTGTTAAGCATTCTTGTGGTGTGTGAATTCTCGGATGTCTTTCCGGATGAGTTGCCAGGGATGCCACCCGACCGCGCCGTGGAGTTTTCTATTGATCTTGTGCCTGGAACGGCCCCAGTATCAAAAAGGTCTTATAGGATGCCGCCAAATGAATTGGCGAAACTGAAGAAGCAGTTGAAGGAGTTGCTAGAGAAGGGGTTCATTCATCCGAGCTCCTCACCTTGGGGATGCTCGGCACTCTTTGTGAAGAAGAAAGATGGATCTCTTTAGATGTGTGTTGATTACCGCCCGCTGAATGAGGTCACTATCAAGAACAAGTATCCGCTCCTAAGGATCTACATTCTGTTTGATCAGTTGACGGTGCCTGAGTTTTCTCAAAGATTGACTTGAGACTAGGCTATCATCAAATCAAGGTCTGATCGGAGGATACTCCAAAGATGGCTTTCTCGACTCGTTATGGTCTTTATGAGTTTACCATCATGTCCTTTGGCTTGACGAATGCCCCTGCCTTCTTCATGTACTTGATGAACACGGTATTCGTGGAGGAACTTGGTAATTTTGTTGTGGTTTTCATTGACGACATTCTTATATACTCCAAGACTGAAGAAGAACATTCTGAGCACCTCCGTGTTGTTCTTGGCTGACTCTGAGATCACCAACTCTATGCAAAGTTCAGCAAATGCGAGTTTTGGCTCAATGAGGTTGCTTTCCTAGGTCATGTATTGTCAGATAACGGTGTTGCAGTTGACCTGAGCAAGGTGTAGGATGTGCTCAACTGGGTTCAGCTCAAGAATGTCACCGACATGTGGAGTTTTCTCGGACTCATAGGTTATTACCGCCGGTTCATTGAGAATTTCTCCAGAATTGCCAAGCCAATGACCGAGCTGTTGAAGCAAGGCAACGTGTTTGAATGGTCAAGTGAATGTGAGTCAGCTTTCCAGACCTTGAAGAAGCTGCTCATGACTGCTCCCATTCTTGCTCAACCTGATGTGGGCAAGAGCTTCAACGTCTATTGCGATGCTTCTCGCATGGGCCTCGTATGTGTCCTTATGCAAGAGGGCAGAGTTGTCGCTTATGCCTCCCGCCAATTGAAACGTCACGAGGAGAACTACCCAACACGTGACATAGAGCTTGCCGTGGTGGTGCACGCTTTGAAGATCTGGCGCCATTACCTAATGGGCAACTTATGCCGTATCAACACGGATCACAGAAATCTCAAATATATCTTCACTTAGGCGGATTTGAATATGAGGTAGCGAAGGTGGCTCGAGTTGATCAAAGACTATGAGCTGAAAGTTTATTATCACCCCGGTAAGACGAATGTGGTCACCGATGCTTTGAGTCGAAGGGCTCATTGTCATTGTCTTAGAGTCGAGCCCGAGAATACCACACTTTGTGATGATTTCCGCCGGCTTGGACTTGAAATGGTTTCGGATGGTTTTCTCGCCAATCTAGAGATCACATCCACTCTCATGGATGATATCAAGGCAGCTCAGAAGGGTGATAAGGGCATGGCCAGAATCCGAGAGAAAATGAAGATCGGCAAGGCCGTGTTCTTTTCTAAAGATGACCAGGGTATTCTGTGGTTCGGGAACCATTTAGTGGTTCCGAAGGTTGAGGCACTAAGGAAGAAGATACTGGATTAGGCTCATGACTCATTGCTATCCATTCATCCAGGGAGCACGAAAATGTATCAAGACCTCAAGCCACAGTTTTTGTGGACTCGCATGAAGCGAGAAATCGCTCGATATATTGCTGAGTGTGATGTTTACCGAAGAGTGAAGGCCGAGCATCTCAAGCCAACTGGTACACTTCAACCTTTACCTATTCCCTCCTGGAAGTGGGAGGAGATCGGCATGGATTTCATTACTGGATTGTCAAAGACCTCGCATGGCTATGACTCGATTTGGGTCATTGTGGATCGGTTAACGAAGTCCGCTCACTTCTTGCCCGTCAAGACCACATTTTCGGCCAAGCAATATGCAGAGCTATACCTCACTCAGATTATTTGCCTCCACAGGATTCCAAAGAAGATCATTTCTGATCGAGGCACTCAGTTCACTTCTCATTTCTGGAGAGCCTTCATGAAGCTATGGAGACCGAGCTCTTCCATAGCACCGTGTATCATTCTCAAACCGATGGTCAAACTGAGAGAGTGAATCAGATTCTGGAAGACATGCTCCGGGCTTGTGTTCTCACTTATGGGAAGAGGTGGAACATTTGCTTGCCATTTTTCGAGTTCTCATATAACAATAGCTTCCAAACGCAAAACTCTATATGGCTGACGATGCCGAACGACGTTGAATTGGTCCGAATCCGGTGAAAGGGCTTTTCTAGGCCTGAATTTTGGTCAAAGAGGCCGAAGAGCATGTTCTAGCTATTCGAAAGTGTCATCTCATGGCACAATCACGGCAGAAGAGCTATACGGATCGCCGCCGCCAAGACCTCGAGTTCGCAATTGGAGATTATGTGTATCTCAAGGTTTCGCCTCTCAAAGGCGTCTGACGTTTCCAAGTTCGAGGCAAGCTAGCGTCTCGCTATGTGGGACCATTCCAAATTGTTGGCCGGCTTGGAGATGTAGCCTATCAATTGGACTTGTCGTCGTCTCTCTCCATCGTGCATAATGTGTTCCACGTGTCGCAACCGAAGAAGTGCCTTCGAATTCCAACCGAGGTCGTTGATGTTGCACCTGAAGAGTTGCAGCCGGATCTTACATATTGTGAGCGACCGATCCGGATATTGGATGTAGCGCAACACAAAACTCAGCGTCATTCCATAATATTCATCAAAGTCCAATGGACCAACCACATCAAAGATGAGGCAACTTGGGAGCATGAGGATAAAATCTGCTCCGAGTATCCCGAGCTTTTTGAGAGCTTGTAAGTGTTGTGTAAATTTTGCACAATTGGAATCTCTTGCATGTCTATGCTCATCACTATGTTGAATAAAAGTATTTCATTAGGTTCTGTATCTCACCACGTGATATCTTTCACAGCGTGGTTCCTAGATTCACCGTACTCTTCCCCGACTTGTTCCGAATATCGGGACGAGATTCTTTCAAGGGGGGAGGTTTGCCACGTCCCAAATTCCGTAATAGCATAATTAAGCTTAATCATGCATCATTAGAATCATAATTAAATTTGAGGTAAAATATGTTGGCACACTAGAGTACTTCGTTTTGACTCAATTGGATAAGAGAAAGAAATTTGGGACAGAAAAGAATGGAATCCGCAGTTAAAATGGACCCCTTTTCTCCGACACGTGGGCCCCACAAGTGGCCCCACCATCCCAACTACCAAAAGGGGCAGCACCACCTGCTCCCTCTCCCTCCTCCCTCACTCCCCACACCTCCCACCCAGCAGCACAACTGTTGCTGCTGCCTCTCTCTCACTCTCCCTCAAGCTCTCTCTTTCTCCTCGGATTTCTCTCTTTAGGAGCAAGATCAAACTACGTATGTGATACTCCCGCGATCATGAGATCGTAAGCTATCCATCCCTCCAATTCGTTTTCGTTTTCCCAAAGGATTCAACCCGATTTTGGTGTCTTTTGGTGTTTAGGGTTGAAACGTGAGGAACACCGGATTTCTTCGTCTCCTGGGTGATTTCCTCCATTTCTTCCATCACCCAGCGATCACCCAACCCGAAAATCATCTTGGGTAAGTTCCTTAGGTTTCCCATGGCAAGAATGCATGATTTGGTTGATCGATTTCGAGTTTGGAGCTTAGGTTATGAAGTTATGGTGTTCTTGAGCTTTGAGGTGAATTAAAGGATTTGGATGGGTTTTGAGTTAGGAATCGAGTTGCTAGGTTGATGAGTGAATTCTAGACCCATTAACTATCCCAAACATGCTCCACTTTGGTTTGGAGAGGCTCCCAAATCAAACTAGCCAATTTTTGACCTCAAAACGGCTGTTCCGGAGCAACCCGGAGTATCCGGATCAACCTGGAGTATCCGGGCGGTCCCAGCCGAAGATGACAGAGGACCACCTCCCGGTGGTTCACCTGGAGACTCCGGTACTCGGAGTATCCGGATCAACCTGGAGTATCCGGGCGGTTCCAGCTGAAGATGACAAAGGACCCCCGCCTAGAGGGTCACCTGGAGACTCCGAAACCCGGAGTGTCTGGCCCAACTCGGATAATCCAGATTTACTGTTCATCAGAGGTTTTTCCCATTTGTCTACCTTTGCTAATAGCTTGTAAAATTCAAAGTTAATTCATACGAGCTCCAAAACTTATGGAACCAATTTTGTTGGCTTCATAATAACCTCCTCTACCTGCTGAAAATGTCCCCATCCATTAAATAATTAATTAAATTTCTAAGATTAATTAATTAGGTTGAGGCTTCATTAATTCGCAATTAATTCTCTACAAGTCCAAAATTAGCAAAACCAATTTTGCTAGTCTCCTTATGACTTTTTATAGCTAGGAATAATGTTTTCATGATTTATATGGCATATTTTATGACAATTCATCATATGCATATTGTAGCATGCATTATTGTATTTCACTCATGCTCATGTGTCGAGTCGAGATTGGGTACAAGTGGGTAGATCGTATGTTGAATGCATTATTTCTACCTTGAATTGTTGTTCATCCTTTCCTTGTCACCTTGAGTATGTTATTGGTGTCTAGATTACGAGTTAAATCGAAATGCTTAGCAATACATAGGTCATTTGGTAGAAGTCGAGCGGTGAATTGTTTCATCGTTCGCGAGCATAGGCGTTATTTACTTTCGTAATGATCACAATATTGGATATGGGTTGATGATAGTTGTATGAGTGGTGAGTATGAGACGAGACATGGGCGGTGTTAGGAGGTGTTTATCCTGCCCGGATGTGGAGTTTCCCTGGAAATGTCGGAAGAGAATACCAGACACCATAGACTGCTTGTGTCATTTAAGCACCGATTGTCAGTGCAGTCAACTTTAGCACTTACCGTTGTCATGTCCTAAATTCCATAATCACGTGATTAAGCTCAATCATGCATCATTAACGTCATATTTATTTTCGAGGTAAATTATTTTGTCTCATTAGAGCACTTTGTTTGAAATCAATTGGATGGGAGAAAGAAATTCGGGAGAGAAAAGAATTAAAGTCGTAGTGAAAATGGACCTCTTTCTCTCTAACATGTGAGACTCATCCAGCCCCACACCTCACCCACTCCAACCACTCAAGTGGGCAGCCCCCACCTGCTCCCTCTCTCTCCTCCCTCACTCCCACCGTGCAGCAGGAGCTGCTGCTCCTCCTATCCCCTCCCCACTCGAGCTCTCACTCCCTCTCTCCATTTCTTCCAAAATCCGAGCTCAAGAGGGGGATTAAAGGTATGCATGTGGTACCATTGCATTCTAGAGCTCATAAGCTACTCATCCATCCAATTCATTTTCGTTTTCTCGAAAGATTCGAGCCGGATTTGATGTCTTTTGGTGTTCATGGTTGAAGCACAAGAAACATCGGAGTTCTTCGATTTCCCTCCATTTCCTCCACTTCTCGACGGTCACCCAACTCCACAAGCATCTTGAGTAAGTCTCTTAGGCTCCTCATGGCAAGAATTCGTTATTTGGTTGGTCGATTTTGAGTCTTAGCAAAGTTCATGAGTTTTTAATGTTTTGGACCAAAATAAGGATTTAGATTAGATTTGATTTAGGAATTGAGTTGCTAGGTGGTTAGTTGAGTTCTAGACTCTCTAAACTCTCCCAAACATATCCCCCTTTGGAGTGAAAAAGATCGCAAATTGATTTGGCAAAGTTTCCCCTCAAATAGGAGCAGTTCTGGAAAGTCCGGAACCTCTAAAAAATTGTCTGGATGTTCCGCAGTCTGGAACCTCCGCAAAAAAGTGCGGATAGTCCGCAAAAGTGCGGAGGTTCCACAGAAAAGTGCGGAGGGTCCGTAGTTACTATTCATCAGGCGCGTTGAGGCTTATAAAATTCATAATTATTTCATCCTAACTTCAAACGACGTGAGACCAGTTGTATTAGCTTCGTATGAGTGTGAACTACGTGTTAAAAATATTGGAGCTCCAGAAAATATTTTTGAGAATTGGTGAGTTGATTAAATGTGTTTTGGCTTGTTTAGGTCACGGTTAGTTGTTGCCATATCCTAAAATTATGAAACCACTTTTGTTAGCCTTGTATTAACATGCTCTACAGATTAAAAATACTATGATCCATGAGTGTTTGAATTCCGTTGGTTAATGAAATACGTGCTTAGGTTTAATGAGTCATTGAAATGGTTTTAATCTTTAACATTGCGTAATTAATTGGATCTAAAACCCTTATATAGTGTATGACCATGTTTCGGTAAAGTGTGTCTAGTGTTCAAAGTGAATCGATCAATGAATCGGCAAAAATACATTTCCTGTCAATGTCCGGAATGTCCGGACAAAGTTCGGAGGGTCCGCACATGTCCGGAGTATCCAGAGAATTCTCCGGATAGTCCAGAGTTTGCCTGAGTTGCGCAAATATCCGGATGTTCCGCATAATTTTGCGGATAGTCCGCATATGTCCGGAGGTTCCGGAGATTTCTCCGGAGGTTCCGCACTTTCAGCGACTTTTCAAATTGGTTTGAGTCCCAATTTTGTACTAGCTCGCATGTTTACACTTTTAACATGTTTTGCGCATCCTATAGCATGCATTGTTGCATTTCATCCATACTCATGGCATTGCATGCGTTATTCTTTTTAAAGAACGTCGAGCTAGTGTTCCAGAAGAGCGAAGGAAATTTTTGGACAGCCACCTGAACAGCAAGGCAAGCATCTATCATATCGCACCTTTGTCGTATTGAATGGAGTCTAAATATTGATAAATTATGCTTATGTATAGGAAGTCAATGTTGGGTTTTGATGGGTAGATCCTATGTTGAATTGCATTGTCTCTACCTTGATCTATTGTTGATCCATATCCTTATAGCATGGGTTTAATCATGCTAAGGTCTAACTTAAAAGTGATGCGAGATGCTTAGCAATGCATAAGTTCTCGGTAGAAGTCAAGCAGTGGAACGTCCCCTCGTTCACGAGCTATAGGTTAAATTACTTTCACAATGGTTACCGTGTTGGGTTGTTGGTGTTGGTTGGTCGAGTGGTGAGTACGAGACAAGATGTGAGCGGTGTTAGGGGTGTCATCTGCCCTCAAGGAAAGTCCGGGGGTAGTTCAGGAAGGGAACCCGAACACCGTAGGCCGCTTGCATCGTTTAAGGCCGATCATCGGGGTAGTTAGCTTTAGCACTTGCCTTACTCACCACATGCTGATCTAATGGTAAGGCGAGCCGAATACCTTCCCAGTTGTGGCTTTGTGGCGCCTGAACAACGACGGTGTGAGCGGGCGGGCTTGTAAGCGGTACTAGTTTCCTTCGGGAGTAGTTCTGGTACTGCCACGCTGAGCGTTGCATGTCGTACACGGTTGGGGCTGGTTGGGAAAGGTTGACATGGGTACCCCTTGTGTGCACTTTAGCGGGTGGCACAAGCCATATGGTCCCCGAGTCGTGTGGATCCAGGAATATCCCCTGCAGGGTGTATAAACAGTTTGAACTGCCGCGCTCTCGGTCATGAGCATGCTATTGTTTCATTTGCACCGGGTTATAGAGTTCTTGTGGTTGGTTCGGTTGTATGGTTCGGATATGTGGTTTGTGGTTCGGATATGTGGGAGGTGATCGAGATGGCACTTGTTATACATTGATACTAATGAGGCTTCAGTTTCATATGATCAGTTGGTAGTTGCAGGGTAATTTCATATATGTTGATTAAGTTAGTTGCTCACACATGTCTAGGTTGCTACTTGTGGCCTATTCTTGCTAACAGCTCAATGCATAATCCTTGAAATCGGGATATTATATACCTATATTATGTAAGACTTGCGAGTACCTTCGTACTTAGGGTGTTGCCCTTAAGTTGATGCAGGTTCACAGGTCGGCGAGGAGGGGGTGGTGTTTGGCTACTTTGTGCCTGCCGATCAGGGTGGCGGGAAGGAGTAGCACACTCTACTTTGAACTCGGTGTTTTGGTATGGAGCCTAAGGGCATGTGGCTTCGTATCCTTTTGTTGTATAGTTTTCTTCTGCTGCGTAGTTGTTGTTTCCTTTTTGTTGTAAATTGTGGAAACAGCTGCATGGTTAAGAACTTGTAATATAATGTTAATTACTCGCTCTTTCTTAAGCTTTGTTGTGATGTATATGTTAGAAAGGTATGTGTTCCGATCTTGGGAACAGAACACATGTTGGAACTACCGGGATGATATTCTGGTTAATCATTGAGGTTGTGATTATGAATAACGATCCTCCTGTTGATTAATTAGAATATTATTTGGACGGTTCCTCACAACCGTACTCACCACATGCTGATCTAATGGTAAGGTGAGCCAAATACATTTGTAGTTGTGGTCATTTGGGGCCTGAACATCGACAGTGTGAGCGGGCGGGCTTGTATTGGTACTAGTTTGCTTCGGGAGTAGTTCTAGTACCGCCGCGCCGAGCAATGCATGTTTCAAATGATCGGAGCTTATTGGGAAAGGTTGACACGAGTACCCCCTTGTGTGCACTTTAGCAGGTGGCACAAGTTGTAAGGTCCTTGTGTCGTGTGGGTCTAGAAGTATCCCCCTGCAGGGTGTAAAAATATTTTGAAATGCCACGCTCTTGGTCATAAGCATGCTTTTATCCATCTGGATCGATCGTAGAGTTTTCGCTTGTGTTTGATGGTTGGATATGTGAGAGATGGTTGAGTTGGTCTTTGTTACATGTGTGTTCATAATGGTTCCATTTATTTATGTTCAATTGGTTATGGCAAGATAGAGTTGTGTTATTGTTAGTTAAGTTAGTTGCTCACACATATGTTGTGACGCCCCGGGTAATTAGATTACCCAAAACTCCGTGTTTCCACTGTACTTGTCCCATGATCAGTAGCAAGTACACACGGTTACAACAGTGATATCACATCCATACATTTTACAAGGTAAAAATGTTTAATTGGATTAAATTTACAACATTATGACCAACTGGTCTACAATATAAAAGGATATGCAGCGGAAAAATACAATAAAATAGATTCAAATATCCAGCGGGTGTGCCTCAAACCCGCCCACAGGCAACCGACTGGGAGTTGAATCCTAGAAAGACCCGATATCATCGCTTCCATGATTTCCTGACATTATCTCTGAATAAACGACTTCAGGAGGCAAGCTATATATATTGCAATAATACAATAATGCAGGTTGAATTGAAGGATGGCCAACATATCTAGTTTTGCATAAATGCCTTGACAATTTGGAAAGTACACAATATAATAGATTCGCAACGTAATTTAAAGAGAGCAAAAAGTAAATGATAGTGCAAATAAATAAATAAATAACCACAGCTTCATGTCTACCACAGACCATGAAGATCGATTCTCCATCTAGACATACACAATACTTACACTAGTGCCTACAAGTGAAACCCAACATCCCAAAACAAATAATCTAAACCATGCAGCCTTTCCTAAGGGGCTCTTGACCGCGAGCTCGGCTATTCGAATAGATTTATTACTCTGCAGAGTTTGTACACTTTACCCACACGACATGAACTTCCCTTTGGTGGTACCCGTCGATACCGTACACTCTGCACGTTGGGTGTACATAGGGCGTCATGACAAAGCCGTTACACCGATTAATCCTAACCATTGCTCCTCCCGATTAATATTATTCCCTCCAACTAAGTACCCCAGAGGCGGTCCCACTAGTCCAGAGGGTATTAATCGTTATGTCGGCAAACTTTGATCCCACGTATATAGCCATGGGAGTCCCTTCGGATACACCCACCTCGTGGATTACCCGCACATACACACCAAACTCCAAGAAGCAAAGGTAGAATTATCCGGGTTAATAAGCTAAGGCCGTCATCCATACCGGCACATGTGGTTGTACTGTTTCCCTTAGTTCCAGGTACAAGGTACCGGTCCTCATATAATACGAGCAGGTCTCCACCTATACACTCTTCTGTGAGACGACGCTCACCTTCCGACACACATTGACATAAACCTGCCCGAATCTGAACAACAACTCAAGTTTCTCAAAACAAAGACTTAACTATTTTGACAAATCTTTTCATGTCCCAAGTGATAGTATGACAACCAAATAAATTACCGTAGACAGCAAAGCTAAGCATTTCTATCACATCTTAGTCCGGTTCTACCGAAGTGATATTATCATGTCATCCCAAAAGCTAGGTTAACAATGGTAAGGTTAACAAGTTCAAGGAGAGTTGACATATTGATTCAATTAGGTCATGACTACCATCCCAAATAGCAGTTTTATAAAACATCTACGCATGCATAGTAAATTTTCATAATCAATGCATAAAGTAAATTTAAACACTGGGCCCAAAATGGTCAAGGGATTGCTTGCCTCTCACCTTTGTGATATTTCTGATCTCTATCATTCATCGTTGATCGCACTTACGTACACGCCAAATACTCGATCGATAAACACCGAAAGATGCAAATAAATCCATCCAAGAAAATCCACAGCAATGAACACAAAATATTTCTGCATGAAAACAAAGAACATGATTTTAGATGAATTTTACAATAAGAATCGTGTTAATCGGAGTATGGGTGAAATGTATTTTTCTTGTGTAAAGTTACACCAACAAAGATTTTTAGAAGTTAATAATGTGAGATCAAAACATGTGCTAAAACAATGGCCAAACTCATCTAACATGCTGGACAACATTTTTCTTAAAAAGTACACTATTTATACATATCATTAGAAATGGATTCACAGACTTTAGAAATTCCATGATTAAATGGTGAATTAAACAAGATTGATCACATTTAAATCATCACAAAACTTAATCTGAAATTTTCATGAAAACTTGCATTTTTATACTTTAGTCCTTGACAGGATAAAGCTAATAAAAGTGGTTTCACATTTTTAGGATATTGTATTAATTAACTGTAATTTAAATAAGTTGAAACACATTCAGTTAATTAATTAATTTTCAGAAAGTATTGCATGAGTTCTATCAGTTTTAACATGTAGATTACAACAAAACGAAACTAACAAACTTGGTTTCATATTTTTCGGAGTTGTATTTATTTTACTACGAATTATACAAGTGTTAGTCATTTTGAGCAAAGAATGAACAGTACTATGGAGGCTAGACGGGAGCAGTGGCTAGACCGTGGGCTTGCCGGAGGCAACGCCGGCGGCGGTTCCTGCGACGGCTCGGCCAGCGGAGGGTACCAAGATGTTCAGTGTGCCATGGGGATCCTCGTGAAGTGACACGCACAGCTCGGAGGTGGCCGGAGCAAGCTCGACGGCGGCAATGGCGACGACAGCACGCGGCGTGAAGTCTGCATGAAGCATGCAGGTCAGTGCACTTAGTGTGTGGTTGTTTGGGTTCTCAAATGGATACATGAGCATGCATAGATGCTTCTGGGGTGCACTAGACTTGAGAGCCACTGGGAAACTCACCAGCGACAGTCGAACTGGTGGGTGGAAATGGTGGTGACCGGAGCTGCGGAGATCGACGCGACCAAGCAATCCACGGTTGATTCCCTGGACGCTGGCGACTGCGTGAAGCGATGGGCACCGCTGGCGCTGAGGAGAACGGCTGCGCTCTCGCCCAACTAGGCATGCTCGCGAACTGGTGTGGCCGAGGGAGTTGAGGGAGAGGGAAGGAATGGGATGGCCTGCTCTGCTTGGCTTTAAAGCCAGAGGAGGGAGGCAGGGCACGGTGGCATCACCACGCCGCACGCTCGGCGCGAGGCCAGCAGGTAGAGCGACGAGTGTGCGGAGGTGCGCGGGCACTGAGAGGTGAGCAGACCCGAGCGATCGGATAAGGAGGAACGGCAGGCATACAGCGAGTGCCGCTGTGCGGGATGGCCGGCGTCCTCGGCTGTCGCCGAGCACAGGGAGCGGCATGGCGAGTAGGATGATGGTGGCCGAAGCTTCTCGTGCCGTGGCGGTCGATTTGAGTTGGGCCAAAGGAAAGGAAATACGCCAAGAAAGAGAGAACGTGGCCCTCAAGGTACGCATCTATTTTTAGCTAAGAGAACTTTTATTTTTGAAATCTATCCAGATGCGCTCTAAAAAAAAATCTACCAAAATTTACCAAAATACTGCAGACCATAAGGTGTATCTGGTTAAATTTTTATAACTTCTGGCTAAGCCGATTTTTCTCAAAATTCAAAATAAGATGCTATGCATATAAAACATGATTTGTGATGCACAGAAAAACTCATGGAAAATAAAAGAAAGGAAATCTCATAAATACATTAACACCAAACAAATCAACCATCACAGATTGAACACACCAGACAAATTCTAAAAAAATCAAATTTATACTTAAAATTTTAAAGAAACTCGATCTCTTAGAAATTAAACCCGCAGTCTTGCATTAACAATAATTAATTATCTCAAAAACTACAGCTTAAGATTTTGGGATGTTACATATGTGTCCAGGTTGCTAACCGCTTATGTTTAACTTAACCATGTGGCTTTGCCTTGTTAATGGCTCAATACATAATTCTTGGAGTCGAGCTATGTATATGTGATCTATATGGTTTAAGTCTTGCAAGTACCTTCGTACTCATACCTGTATTTTCAGGTGCAACTGGTGGGGAAGAGCTGGTGTTTGGCTACTTCGTGCTTGCCGATCAGGGTGGCGGGTAAGAGTAGTTCATCCTACTCTCGGAGGTCGCGCTTTTGGTGTGGAGCCTAAAGGCATGTGGCTCCACTCCCTTTTGTTGTATAGGTTTATGTTTTCGCTGCGTAGATGTTGTTGTCTTTTCTTGTAAATTGTTGGAAATGGTTGCATGTTAAAGACTTGTAATATAAATGTTAATTACTTGCTCTTTCTTAATCTATGTTGTGATGCTAAATGTTGGAAGGCATGTGTTCTGATCTTAGGTACAAAACACATGCCGGAACTACCGGGATGATATTCTGGTTAATTATCGAGGTTGTGATTATGAATAATGATCCTTCTGGTGATTAATTAGAATATTATTTGGACGGTTCCTCACAAAGTATGTATTTGATATTATTTTGTTGAATTCTCTGTGTCAGCTATTTGATCTAGGGACTGATAATAGAGGCACAGGGGAACCCGGATTCGGGGTCCTGATAGGTTGGTATCAGAGTCGTACATGGCTGTAGGTTGTGACCTTAGCATTGACATTACTTATACTTAGTTTTACTATAAACTATTCAAAGAAAAGAAAAACTCTTCTTTACCCTATCTACATCTTATTGATCTTACCTTACCTTGGCACTCTGTTGCAAAAATTGTTGATTCCTCTTTACCCACCTCTTCTCAAAACTCAACGTGGAGAACACTGACAAGATTGAGGCTTACACAAGGAGTTGTGTGAAGCATGAAGCCTAACCTCTATTCTCTATCGTATCATAGTGATGGAAAGTTAATTGTGAGTGTTCACATTGTAGTACTGGTTCTTGTTGTTTGTTCGTTGTTTGTTTTCTTAGTTGTGTGCTCTTATTACACATCTACCAAAATTGAATATTAACTCATCTTATGCTTTCTACCCTATCCCCGAAGAACAAGAAGCTACCAAATATGTCGTCAGAAAAATCAATCGAAGATGATCAACATCTAGAGCTAAAAACCCAAGCCACATGACTGAAAGCTGGGAATAGCCCATCAACAAAGTCCGTACAAGACAACAACAATCAGACAAGCGACAATGTCAAACCAACTGAAGAAGACACTCGAGGCACTGAAAGTAATCCAGAAATACAGAAAGTCCCTAAAGGACAGGAATTGAGTAAGGAACAAGAAAATCAGGATAACAAGAATGAGCATCACATGACACTAGCACATATTGCTGGAGATCTTCTCGCAATAATGGCTAACCAAACCCAACTGATGCAAACTATTACTCAAGGACTCAATAATATCAGTCAAGCTTTTGGTATAGAGAATATTGACCAAGACCCCAGAAACACCAAGAAAAGGAAATCTAGATTCGGTCAATGCCATAGGGCTAGTTACAAGAGGTGAAAGCTAGAAGACCAACATTCTATGCAGAATGAAGCCCCATGATCCACCTCTAACCAAGCAAATCAAGTTTTCTACAACCAAGATAGTGAAAACCTCCAACAGAAAGGAACTCTGAAGATGTCAGACCCCAACAAGATCTGCTTCTTATGTAAGCAACTCGAGCAATTTCATAGCAAGTTGTCCAATAGCGACCCAGTGCAACACCAAAGGCATACAGAAGCTTTGCTATAATTGCTAGGAGCCAAGACACTTTGCAAGAAGTTACCCCCAGAAGTAAGTGACTGTTATGCCAATCTACATCATCGAAGTATCACATCAACAACTAGAACTACTATGGAAGATAATATAGACCCTTGAAAAGGATACCCATAAACGGAAAGCCATGAATCAATGGATACCAATCCCAGCGGATACCCTAGCTAGTTCAAATTGAGTCGTTGTTCAACTTTACCTTGATTTCTACTTTTGTTCACCCTTCGGAGAGTATCTTCTGTTATGGAAACTCCGATAGCTGTGAAAGTCTTTTGAGATCTGTGTACTCGGAATAAGTATCAGATATCTTTTGGAAACCCTTATACTGGAAACTCTTTAAGTGAGGTAGTGCTTTTAGCAAACCCTACGTCCCTAAGAATAAATGACAAGTTATACTCTTGGAATTAAGTGTTTTACCTTCAATAAGGCAATATAGCCTAAAAAAATTTGAAGTTTACCTCAGTAGCCCCATGAAGGATTGAAGAAAAATCTTGATATCAATGATGTGAAACCCTAACTCACAAAAGTTTGCAAAGTCTCTCCCGAAAGAAAGTACTTACAGTATGGAATAACTGGGAATACTCCTGGATGAATAACCGATAGCCAGAAGACCCTATCTGATGACCATAAAGGAATCTACCTGTGTTGTATCATAAAGTAATGGAGAAGTCAATCAACAGTCTTGGACTAAGGAATTGCAAAGGCTTAAACTATGTTTTAGAGCAACATCAGTTTAGTGAGAACTGCAACCAAATCTCAATAGAGGATAAGTGATAAGCCATGAATGGACAAATGACTATAGTGTCGCATACTCTATAAGACATCCATAGTCAAAACCATTTTATGTGGGGTAGCCCCATGTGACTTGGAAATATTAGAATCTCTTGGAGTCATGACGATATTCAGTGGAAACCCATAAGAAATTGTACGACATGACAAGTTAAGTTTACTAATGGCAGAGTGGTTAAGAAACGGAAGATAGTATTTCTCTAATCCCTTCTTAAAAAAAACCTTCCGAATCTCGGGGTCGAGATTCACTTTAAGTGGGGTAGATTTGTAACATCATGAGTTTTAGCATATAAAAATATAGCAAAATTCACTCTAAATTAAAACTTTTTCTAATTATTAAATAGTATAAAATCGAGAAAATATATATTTGAATATGTGTATACTTGTATGTGTGTATTCAAATATATTATTTTGGCTAAGTATTCCAAAGATCACTAAATTAGTTTCTAAAGTAATCGTTGCATAAATTGAGCTTATGTATTTTTGGTTTAGTGATTCTTATGGTTCTTTGTGTGGTGATTCGAAATGAATGCTTCTCAATTCGAATCTGTTTTAGTTCCTTTCGGCAATTTCCTAATCCAAATCAATTTGTGAAAATCGATCTTCCAATCCAACTCAAATATATAATTCAATAATTCAATTGAATTATCCCCATTTAATTTTGTTCTACTCGAATTGAGTCTCTCTCCAATTTGAATCTCAATCTTGTTTCAATTCACCGACATTCAATCAACTTCAAATATTCTTGTTGAATCAATCTCGAATCCAAATACTCTTAATTGGATTAATGCAAAATCCAAATTCAGATCCGAATTCAAATACCCCTATTTGAATTCAATCCCAAATATCTCAAATCCATATTCATCAAATCATTATCGATTTCATACCCGCATGCAATTCAAATCATTCGAATTATATTCATTTCATTTCCAGTTCAATCGCTTCGCCAATTCAATCATGTTCTTCTAAATCAATTCGAATCCAAGTCATTCAGTGATTTACACAATTCAATTCAATTCAAATCATTCAAATTGAATTGCTATAAATCCATTTCCAATTCAAATCCAGATTGAATTGCCAATCCAATTTAATTCAAGTCATTTCAACCATAGTTCTGGTTTTAAAACTGTTTCGACAACTTGTTACCACTCACCTTCTAATACGTTGGGGACTTGAGGTGATACTCAGTACCAACAGAAGATGCCTGCATTTGTTACTTTTAAAACAGTTTTTAAAAGCTTTGTTACATTTATATAAAAATGATAGCAGTGGAGAATATAACTAGATACTTGCATAAAACCTGCTTTACGCTCAAAACTATGCCGTAAAGCCATATCCTTGAAATATCGATTATGCATCTATAGGACTTATTGTGTACCTTCTGTACTCAGTCTTGTTGCTTTTAGATTGTTGAGATGGAGATCAACCTCAACCCAGATGAAGTCAAAGAGAAGAAGTCTAAGGTCACGTCCGCACCCGAGTTGCTTGTGGCATTGGGTTGCATCGTTGTTCGCTCTGCTCCGCTATAGGCTCTTCTGCCTGGCTGGTCTGCTGTGGATCCTTGTCCACCAGACCATCTTCTACCCCTTTCAAGTTATTATTATTATTTTACTTTATTTTATTCAAAGTATGTACTTGATATCATTCTGTTGAATTCTGTTCATATCAGTTACTTGATCCAGAGACTAATACTGGAGGCACAGAGGAACCCGGGTTCGGGTCCTGACAGCCAGGAATGACAAAGTCCATGTCCTCTGCCAAAGGCACCATGATCCAAACCCTCCGCACCTCGATAGCACCTGTCACGGTCGTGTTTATGCCTAAACCTGTGCGAGGCTTCGTCGCTCTAGTTGCACCTAGTACCCTACAGTCATACCTGCCATCACACCCTCAGGCTGCTAGAAAATCACAACATGCAGGAGGGGGTCGGGGAAGGTGAGGCATGGAGGCTTAGGTGCACACAAAAACACGAAAGGCTACACGTTCGGAGGATTGCCATACATTTTGATCAAAGGAACAATGAGCGGGTCTAAGGATTTAGTTATCTTCTTAATAACTTGTACATCCAAAAGACGCTTACAAAAGAAGCACCGACAAACAGGTGACAAACAAAGAAACAAACCCTAAGAGAGCAAACCAGGGGGAGAAAGAATACAAGGTGGCTATCAAGGAAACCACAAGCCCTAGAATCAGCGTATGAAGCGGTGTATGCACTTCATCTACGTCCTACCACTGTAGAAGCTGATGCAATAGCCTACCCCTGAGCCGTCAGAGGACGAGGATGAGGATGAAGAGAACTCCTCCATGGCCTTCCTCTTTGACCTTTTTCTTCCCCGCCTGGGATGCCTCCTTCTCCACTCCGCCTTCTCCTACTCGTCGATCTCCTCTCCTGGAGATCCCAGTTGACCTCCCCTTCATCATCAGAGATATCGATAATGTCGACTGGAGCGGCCAGTCGGACTGGAGATCGAGACAAAGCGGTGGGGGACGGCTCCCTCTACAAGGATGGAAGCACGATGGCCGCCGGCTCCAACCTGACAAGCATGATTGCGGGACTGCTCGACCCTAGAGGCACCACAATAGTCGAAATCGGCGCTGGCATCGAAAGCGAAGAGCCAGTCGAAACCATTGTCATCTCCGTCGATGAGGAGGAAGAGGATGCCATACTCAAGCCAAGAAGAGGTGCTCCCTTACATAGCGGTGAAGGATCAACTAGGTGAACCCCTGGCTTTTATAGCCGGGCCAATTGCTTACGCACGCCAGGGGAGGAAAATAGAATCATCACGGGCGTTGTTTCACGGCACTCCCAATTACTCCCTAAGGGGCCCGTGGCCACGCCCGGGTCAATCCGAGTCCACATGGTGACGTCTTGCAGTGGCTCCGTGGTTTTTGCGTGCACGTCTTATTGCATTTATGACTCATACCTCTTTCAGTGCATGCGAGGGTCGTGAGCATAGGACCCCAGGCGAATCTGCGTATTACCCCGTCAGACGCACTGCCATTATCGCACATCATCCATTACTCGGACCAAAAAACAAGGAGAATACCTCGCTGCCACACACAACCTCCACCATGATGATGCAAGCGACCAAAGGACTCACCATCAAGGGAGCTGAAGCGCTTACTCCGCATAGGCCCCGAATTGCATTGACTCTGTCAGGCCTCGTCGCGGTAAACCGCTAAGGGGGTCATGGAGTCCCTCCTTCAGCGTACCTGTCAACCACACAATTTCCTCCAGATTACATTGTCGCCATCAAGCTTTGCCATCGTCGCTCACGGTCACCACTAAGAGGCTCCTCAATGGTGAGAAGCTATATTAGGATATACTGACTATGATGCTGGGCTAGAGCTAGTTCCTTCTGCATCCGCTTGTCCCTCTATATCTCGGGGTCAACGGATGAGAGGGTACTATTGGGGGAAATACCCCCAGTCTACAGACATTACTAAAGGGTCACACGGAGCTCTTTGGTTCCGAATCCTCAGCCGAAAGTACAGCTTCCGAAGACTGTGAACCCCTCCGGCCACAGCCTCTCGAGACAGGGGAATTTGCTAATCTCCGAAAGGGATTATTGGGGGCCGTCTTTAAGGACTATCGATACCCTTGGCCCCGTCAACCTATGCCTATGAATCTTGGGTCCCCGAAGGCCTCTCGGGTCTTCGAGCTCCATAGCTCTCCCGAGCCGCAACCTCCCGAAGCCTACGCAAGCTCTCCAAAGCCCGGGGAGTGGGTCATCAAGCCTTGGAGAAAAATCAACTAGAGGGGAGCACGAGCCATCCTCCGCCTTCAAGAAAGTGACCGGTATTTAATACCGGTGCAAGTGGTGGCCATCCTGGCATCCCAGTGCAAGTTGAGGTCATCCTAACATTCGGGACAGTGCGGCACCGTGCCGCAATTGACGACCGACCGAGTATCGCACCCTCTGGGTCACCTAAACCATTGTATTTTCTATAGTATATAATATCTTCTAGTTAGGGGTAAATGTATTCTACCTGAACCCAAGCTGTGTAATTCAACTAGCCCCAAGTCCCTGTAGCATGGCGATAACTTGCATAGCTATCTCTGTAAGGGCATATTTGTATACTTATACCTCGAATGGCATTATTCCATCAGGTCAGAGAAGACTCTCGTAGGGATGAACACATTAGTATTCCTTCATCTCCACTTCTTCTCCAAGCTTGAGTTTGCTCTCTAGAGGATGCTCTCACCGCATTTGTTCATGAAAGATATTTTCTTGCACTAACAGCACGCCATCCGTAGGGATGAACACATCGATATTCCTTTCTCTTTACTTATTCTCCAAGTTTAAGCTGCCTCTCTAGAGGAGGTTCTCACCACACTTGTTCATGGAAGATATTTTCTTGCACTAACAGTATCTATCAACCAACAACTACAGATTACACTACTAGTTAGTATACATGAGTTGAGATGGGATACACGAGTTCAGCAGATGGATCGGAGGGAACTGAACTAGGGGATCAAAGTGAAAACCACTCACATGCTCCCTGTACTTCCACATCACATTCATAGCCAACAGATTCCTTCCCATGAACTCCTGCGCCACATCAGCAGAATGGCAAAAACAACTACCTAGGTAACTTACTCGATGGAAAACTGATATGTGATCCAACTAGTGATGAAGCACAAAATGACTGCACCATCGATACAATACATGTACAACCTTCTTTATGAGCGTGACATCCTATGATCTACGTACTTGTTCCTGATGAGGATTGCAAGATCGAATCCATTGAACCTGGCATCGTCAAGCCCGACTAGCCGTTCCAGATCCTCCCTGGACAACCCAGACCCAGAGCTACCCTGCCAGCAAGGACATAAGATCATGAAATCAAGTTATGCGCAGAGGACCGGAGGAGTCCATATCTGAAATTTCAGGCAAATTCCTATGTATACCCAGAGCAGAATGTACTTTGCTTGATAATACAAGCAAACCTCTTTCTTGCTTGCTTTTCTTGGTCATCATCGTCTTCATCACTGCTCGATTCTCCTCCGCTGCCACTGGCTGCTCTGACTGCAACGAATGGATGACGCCTCCAGCGGGGATGAACAAGTGCTAGATGTCCCCCTGCTCCTCCACAAGGGGAGTCCAGTGCGTATGGACATTGAACCCTGCAGGACCTCCGTTTGTGACTGTGAGAGATCTCCTGAATCCGAAGCTTCATATTTTGGGGGTGGCTTGAGAGAACATTCATCATCACATGAAAGATGGCACCTTCACCTCTTGGATCTGCAAATCAAGCATGGTTTTATTTTAGGGAATGAATCTAGAGAAGAGAGGATAACTTAGTCCAAGGATGAGGGAGCTGACTGCGATTCAAGTCATTTTCGATGGAGGCGAGGCGAGGAGGAGCTCGAGCTCCTGACTGACAGAAGAAAAGTAGCTGATGGAGGAGGGAGGGAGGGACAAAGAGATCGAAGAAGGCAACAAGCACCGGAGCCTTGAGAAAGTCTCTTGTGGTTGGAAGGGGATAAAACACCGGAGTCACATCTTCCATTCAACTCGATTTTCCTATATGAATTTGCATTGCTCCTGTGTGTTTTCCTTTTTGAATTCACACTTACCCGTATGTACTGCTCAACAGATTTGGATTGACAAAACTGGGAATTTGTATTGTTCTGTAGCTTGGACAAAACGAAACGAAACGACGTCTGGAGAGGGAAACGTGGACGTATCAGTTTAGAGCTCCTGCTGGACTCTAATACTGGATGGAGTAGTTCACTTCCTTCCCCAGTTCAGTTCCCCAATAGAAACTACAGTAACAACGACATTGCTCATCAATGGATTCAGCTTACGGATAAAACCAAGATAGTTGCCCTTGTCAAGGCCCACTTTAAAAAAGGGAGGAAGGAAACAAGCAAGCAACAAGGATCATCATTTGCCTGCTAAGTAGGTGTAGTCAGTTTCAATGCAGACGTGCAAGATTTCAATTGCACAAAGGTGATACTAGGAGTGCTTTACATGACACTACATAATAGAAATAGATACACAAACACTCGACAGCAAACCCAAAAGCTTTCAACTTTGATACTCTGCAAACAACGCAGGCGCGTGGTGCCGCAAAGACCTTATGTGCAGTTTCTAGTTGAAAACAGAAGGATTGGTTGTTGCGCTGCTCACTTGGACTTCAAGCACCTCCAGTTTCCGCTCTAAGATGTCAAGCTTCTCATTCAAAGACGCTAGTTTGCTCTTCGTCGTAGCTTCTGCAACAATGCACACAAATTTGGAAGGTTAAAATGGATGATGATTCCTTTTATTTTCACCTTTCCTTTCCATTCTTTTCCTTTCCTTTTCTTTTCTTTCCTTTCAGTAAGGATCATGATTCCTTTCCTTTTCAGTAAAGGAGAGGATGAATTGAAAAGCAAATGAACATGCATAACAATAGTGTCAAAGATAAAGATCCAGACAAAAAGTCCACTCCCTACAAGTTTGAAACTTTGAATTCGTATTTAACATGGAACAGTGAACTCCGGACTAGCAATGGTATGATAAAAAATTTAACTATACATGTCCTGTAGCTCACAAGAGTGGTTGTTTAGCTTGAATGAAGGAAGAAAAACATGAACATGAAGCCATCTCGGGCTACTTTGGGTTCATGTTTAATCTAGAAACCTTGTTTCAAGCAGGCATCCATCGTCCACATCAAGCACAAATACAAGGTATAGAGATATGGATACGATACGGGAGCGCCGCCGAACGAATACGTCGAGAGCGATGTTGTAGTTTGATTTCAGATGAGATCCGAAAAAAGAGGAGGTTAAATTATTTAAATTTAAGGGAGTTTTAATAGATGTGATGAGAGTATGCGGAAGAGGTGATGCAGGAACCAACTCGTATTTTATATAGTCGAGATGTCAATTACCAATGCTAGTTACTCCCACCGTCCAAAATTATAAGTCGCGCACATACTTTAGGTTTCAAACTTTATAACTTTTCACCAACAATTAGGCAAACTATATATAGGCTTAGGGAAACAAAATTATAACACTAGATTTGTATCTTCCGTCATGACTTTATAATTGGTAACAATATATTGTGATGAGTCGTCAAAGTTCAATTTGGAAGACCATGCCAAAGGCAAATCACACTTTATAAGAATGGACGGTGGAAATACCTACAACAAGCATATATTCCAGCATTAACATATCCAAACAGACACAATACAAAGAATTCTGTAGAGGTCCGTTAATACTTGTCACACCCCAAAATTCCAATTTTGGGTTGTGAGCATTTTAAAACAATAAAATAACATTTTTTTTCTGAAATTTGAAAGTTTTTCCCAAAAAATTAGAGTTTAAAAATAATTTATTTTGTGTGATTAAAAATGCATCTATAGAATATTAGAATAGGTTAAGAAATTTCAAGGTTGGATAAATTCTTGTTCCATTTTCCCTAATATCGTCCAAAAATCCTCTGTAGACAATCTCATCTCACATCCTTTTTTATCTAACCCATCGTGCACTCCCTTTCCTCAATATTTTTCTCTCTAGCCTATGGCTCCAAACCATCAACATGCCATCAACCTTGCATGTGTATGTACCTGATCATTTCCATCCACCTCCAAACGACGACGTCCCTTCGCCTAGTAGTTATGACTGGCCATCTAAGGTTGAGTAAGTGCTCAATCAAAACGCATTGACATCCATCAAGTAAGCGGAACCGGTGGCCACTCAATCCTCTTTCAATTCCTAGCGATTCAGAGTGGAAACCATTGCTTTTATGGCCATAATGGCAATTGAAGCCGACCGTCATTACTCCTCGTCGCCCAACCTCATCTTCTCATGTAGTTTTGAAGTTTAACACTACCTCAAATGCAAATCTTGACAATACCAAAGTTGTAGGTTTCGTCGAGAGCTTCGATTTGCATCTATGGAAGTCCCCATTTGGATAATAGAGCTAGGAGTTATAGCCCCCGAAATCAGTGCTGCGCAGATAAGCCGGAGTTCAAACAGTTTATCTTGTGATGCATTTTTTGGAAATCAAGATGACGTTTCCAGAAATTCAAATGAATACCAAAGTTGTAGATCTTTTCGAGCACTACAATATAGAGTCCGAAAACGTCCAATTTGGAGTGCAAAGGGTGGAGATATCATACTCAGACCAGAGCCATTCGTTTCGTATTCCACCCGTTCGTTTCGTCTTCTACCTCCGGCCGTTTCCTCTCCCCACTTTGTAGCCAACCACACCCAGCCCCATAAATAGATCCAGCACATTCCCCCTGCCCCTTTTCAACACCCAAAACCCTAGCAGTCGCTGCTATCCTGCCCGGGCGCTGTTCACCGTCGCTGACAGCCATGTTGCTGCCGTTTGACATCCGCGTTCCCAACGATCCAGTGCACAAATCACCGAGCCCCTTCACCACCGTGAGCCCCTGGCTGTAGCACACGACTCCACGAAGCAGCATGTCCAAAGGAGAAAAAATGCCGGGATCTACGTCGCCGTCCGCGCTACTCTGTGTCTGGTCGCGTCCAGGGAGTGAACCGACAATCTCATCGACGTTTCCAATGCTTCCAACTAGATCATGTTGCGCCACCCACGACCTCATGTAGAACGTCAAATCCCCATTAGGATCACCAAAGGGTTTGTCCGGATCAGCAACGACGCAGCTGGAACGCGAGCCCAAATGCCAACATCGCCACCGAATTAGATCTTAGATCCCGTCGACAACGGTACGTTTCTGCTACCCTGACCACCACCATCGTGTGTGCCTCGCCAAGTGTCCTGGGTGTTCTTACACAACAGCACAAAGTGGATAGGCCAGAGGAGCAATGACGTCATCGTCATCTACATCGTCGTGCTTGCTGCCTCACGTTTGGGCACGTCCAGCCCACGCACTGGGGATTCTGTCTGCGTTCCCGTCTATCCTGAGGCTATATTGATGCACCAACCGTGTCACGGTGTGTTCCATCAAACCATCTACATGTCCACAAGAGATCCCAGCAAGATCTACAGCGACGCCACCAGGAACACGATCCAAACTTCCAATGTCATTACACAATCTCACCAAAGTTCCAACCGATTGATCTCTTTCTCAGGTGAAGTTTTATCCAAACATCTACCCTAGCATTGTGTTCCTAATATATATGAAGCTCTGTGTTCAAATACTTTCATTGAATTCATAATCTATCTATGGGAATGCGAGTGTCTTTGTTGCTACGTCTGTTCGCGATCACCACCCAAACCTAGCAGCGTTCGTTGCTGCTTTACCGCTACCTTAGAACATCCATGTCTTTACCAACAATACCATAGAGCTTTCCTTCTCGTGTTCTACATCGTGCTTCCCTTGTTTCGCTGAAACGTCACCGAAGCCCAGCGTCGATGTCAGTGGTCACGCACCCGATCGCCGCCTTCTATGAAACCCGATCCCCTCCGCCATGCGTGCGCCTCTACGCGTCGTAGCCAAGGCGAACACCTCCTCAAGTCCACGGCAACATGGCCACCTATTCTGAGCCGACCGTCGTCGCCACCAAGCCACGTCACGCCGCTGACACCGAGAGCCCACCGCCGACACCGAGAGCCCACCGCCGACCATCGCCCCGTTCCGCTCTCTATCCTCACTATTGGTATGTGCAATTGCAGAAAACCCCTTCCCTTTCTCTCTTTTGTTTCTGTCTTTATTTCCTAGCCCCTGCCTTCTATAGCCAATTTTGTTCCAGCCATTATAATTCAAATAGATTTCATCATTTTAAATCTTATTCAGCGAATTTCATCTAAATTCCAAGCCACTTTGTAAATTCATCTAAATTCGGCAAGTTTCCAACGAATCATCCTTGTTCGTGTCCGATAATTAATTGGTCATGTGGTAATATATAATTCTATATATTATTTTAAAAACTGGATGCATATCAGATGGCTTTGATGTGTAGAGCTCACATATCGTTGCACATAGGATATGAATTCAATATTAAAATAATATTTATAAAAAATTATATAAGATCTCACATGTCAATATTCTTGAACATCTTTGTACGTCCTTCTTCGGCAAAACCCTAGTTTTTGTCGTCTTCATGTTAAATCCAGTCAACCCAGTTCTTTCTTCAACCCTTGATTCTTTCCTCTTTTGATTTGCAAATTGGATTTATTTTGTATTTATTTAGTTTTGCTTTTAATTTCATATCTTCACGATTAGAGTACGACGTGTCTAGAAGAATCGAAGATCTACAAGGTCAAGACTTTAGGATATTCCAAGACCTAATTTACAAATATCATGAGCAACATCGAGGCAAGTGTCCTTGAACATCTTATTCCTATTTTAGAGTTTATATATTAATTGTTTATCCTTCATTGCATGCTTGTCTAAATTGAAATGAATGATAGATATGCTAGTCGCTGTCATGGTTAGAATAGATGTTAAACTTGACTAATGATTATGCAATATGAACCAGGTATGATAATTTTGTAGCAACATGGTATAAGGATCCTAATAGGATGGATGTTTGATGATAGTGCGGGTATGCACGTGTGCATGGAATGCGCAGTTGGTTTGTGGTTGTTCCTTTGTAGGATCATAAAGACCAGTTCTTGAAGCCTGTAATCAAACTAAACCGCAACCATCCACAGGACCTATATAAGTACGGCCTGGCCAATTAATTAGCCAACCCTTCAGTTTTGTGAGCACCATTGGTCGGTTGAGTAACACAAGATGGGGCTTCTGCAGTGATGAAATCACTGTTAGCGGTGAAACCTCAGTAGGTGTTTACGGGTTGGCGGGAGCTTTGTAAAGACCTTATAGTGATCACCTAGCAGCACACTATAAGAAGTGTGCAAATGCTTGATCAGCAAGGCAACATAGAGACTGTCACCTGGTAATGCGGATGATGAAATCATAACCCATAGGGAAAGATGAGCAAACTCTGCAGAGTATAAAACTGATCGATCAGCTATACTCACGGTCAAGAGCGGCTTGGATTTTTTTTTATTAATTGGGATCAGGGTTTTGGTATGGTTGGTCAGGTAGCCAGGTAACGGGATGACCTGGTGAGTTTTGGTAGCCACATATGGAATACCTGGTGAGTTTAGTAATCGAATGGAATCCGATGAGCGGTTCCTCTTGTTTAAGTTGTGTCTTCACATGTAGTAATTAGGATGTCTATTGTTGGTGTTATAGGTTAAGATTGCTTAATGCAGTAAACCAGTATCTAACTATTTCTTGATTTAAGCCACATGTCATGCTTTCCCACACTTGCAGAGTACGATATATACTCACACTTGCTATTTCCAATAATAAATGTTGCTCAATTGAAGAAGACTACAAGGAGATCAAGAAAGTTGAAGACCGTTGATTGGAGACAAAACGTCCTAGATCGTGTTGCTCCCAGTCGACTATCTGTGTTGTGCCCAGAAGATCTATAAGAGTCCTCTTGTGTTCTTCTGCTACTGTCTTGTAAACTCTGGTGTTTATTTCAATAAAGTTATTTTTGTTCGATATAGAACTGTATATCACTGATATGTCACCGTATGTATAATGAAACTAATCCTGATATATATGTGAAATGCACCTGGTTATTCTTTTGAAAAACGGGCGTGACAATACTCCACAACGATGGTTCTATAGTCGTGTACTTGTATGTATAAGTAAGAGTTAGGCCTGCAAATATCGACAAGTACCCCTAAACCTCTTTTTTTTCCCTTCCCAAATTATGGGTAAGTGACAACGATTCTGACTATTTTGGAAGGTAGATCTTACTACATAAATGGAGCTTTTACCTGGCTAACGGTAAACCACAGAAGATATTTCTTGACATTTCCTCGTAAAGCCTTTGTCTCTTCTGTTGTGAACTTTGCAACAATTACAAGGGTAAGAAGGTCTGGTTTTCAGATCGAAACCAGATGTTGGTAATGCTAGTGGCAACTGGCTGGTTGTGGAATCTGATTATTTCCAAAAGATGGTTGCAGCTCACAATGAGTTTCGAATTTTGACTCACTTCATTTACAACATCTTTTGGCACGGGGCAGGGAAAATAGTAGAATCGATTGACCTCACTGGAAAGAGCGATGCGCATACACTGGGTGAGTATGGATGCAGCTCCGTGGACCGCTCGTCCGGCCTGATAGGTGGTGGACGGATGCTTAAACCTCTTTCACGCTCATGTCACGCAGAGGAAAGCCCTGACTGAATGATGAGCCCTGGCTAGCTAAGGGGAAATAGGTGTGCTGGCTGTACTTCGTAATGAGATTCGCAACAAGTAGAAGAAGGCTAGCGGAACTATTTAGAAACAACCAAAAAAGGCTAAAGCTTCCCTGGCGGTATTCAGTTACCCAAGCTATGGTGAATTGACGCCAAACCTGGATCTGACTTGCAACAAGCAGGAGGCAGGTAAGCAGCAATGGGCTTGTGAAAGGTCCGAAGCTAATTAGTGGCTTTCCCCCTTTTTTCTGAATGAGATGGGGGAAGCTTGGAACAAATTTGCAGGAAAAGGAAAGGCAGTATAGATTACGGAGCTGTTAGCCTGTTAGTAAGGGAGTGTTACCATACAATCGCCGGGAATTTGCACTGGCGTGCTGTTCCACAAGTACAACAATTGGAGCCTACCTATATCATACCATCATGAGGTGAGGTTTTATCTGAGAATGAGACACACGCAGCAGTGAGAATTCTGCGGGTCATAAGCTCCCAATGCTAGGCCAATTCATTATTCTAGTTGAATTGTACGTACTAATCAGCGGGTACATTTAGGCTAGGCATCGCAGATCCCATCCCATCCAAGCAAGGAACAAGATGAATGTAGAACGAAGCAGCAGATCCAGAGGTAGGTGACGGAGGAGGGGATGGATACAAACCAAATCTGAGGAGGAAGTCGAAGAGGCGTCTGACGTTGAGGGAGATGTTGGAGATGAACTCCCGGTTCTCCCAGTCCGCCTGCACCGCAATCCCAACGTTCACCGGATTCCCCATCCCGCCGCCGCGACCCATCGCGACCACCTTCTTCCACGGCTGCTGCTGCTGCTGCTGCTGCTCTCCTGATGCGGCCTCTTCTTCCTCCCCTCTGCTCTGCTCTCGTGACGCGACGGGCAGCACCACCCACCCACTAGGCGGCCACCAGCACCAACTCCTCTGCGGGCTGCTTCGTTAGTCGGGTTGGGCCCATTCTCTCACCCTGGCCTCAGCCCATATAACTAAGTGGGTGGGAAACACGGTCGAGTCCGCGAGTCATGCATGCATGGCATGGCCACGGCGGCGGCGCTGCAGCTGCTGTGCCGGCCGTCGCTGAGCACCGCGCAGCTCCGGCAGCTGCACGCGCACCTACTCACGTCCTCGCTCCTCGCCGACCGCTTCCTCCCTAACATCCTCCTCCGCTCGCTGCTCCCGACCTCCCCACTCCGCGCCCTCCGCCTCTTCCCCCGCCTCCGACGCATCCTCCCCGACTTCCGCCCCAACAACTACACCTTCTCCTTCCTCCTCACCGCCGCATCTTCCTTACTACCTCCAAGCACACCTCAAGAATCCCAGAGGCACGCGCAGCGCCTCGTCTCCTCGCTGCACGCCCTCGCCGTCCTCCTCGCCTACGACGCCCACACCTACGTCTCCAACGGCCTCATCCACGCCTACGCCTCCCACGGCCTCCTCCGCTCCGCCCGCCGCCTGTTCGACGAGAGCCTCTCCTCCTGCAGAACGGACGTCTGCTCCTGGACATCACTCCTCACCGGCTACGCCAAGGCCGGCCGAGTGGACGAGGCGCGCGCCCTGTTCGACGCAATGCCCCGCAGGAACGACGTCTCCTGGAGCGCCATGCTCAGCGCCTACGTCGATGCGGGCAGCTTCACCGACGCCGTGCAGCTGTTCGAGGACATGCTGAGGTCCGGCGTGAGGCCGAACAGGGCGGCGGTTGTTGGGGTGCTGGCCGCCTGCGGTGCGCTTGGGGCGCTCGAGCAGGGAAGGTGGGTGCACGCCTCTGTCGCTGGTGGCAGAGGCCGGGGTGGTCATGACATGGACGGCGTGGTGGCCACGGCGCTCGTCGACATGTACGCCAAGTGTGGGAACCTGGACACGGCGAGGCAGGTGTTCGTGGCCGCCACAGCGGAGCAGCGCGACGTGTTTGCGTACACGGCCATGATCTCGGGGCTCTCGGACCACGGCCGCTGCCGGGAGGCCATCGACCTGTTGGGGCAGATGCAGGCGGAAGGGGTGCGGCCGAACGAGGTCACCTTCATCTGCGTGCTCACCGCCTGCGGCCGCGCGGGGCTTGTGGAGCGCGCCAAGGAGATATTCTGCAGCATGGCCGCGGTGTACGGCATCGAGCCCGGCGTGGAGCACTACGGGTGCCTGGTGGACGTCCTCAGCCGCGCTGGGCGGCTCGCGGAGGCCCTGGACGTGGTGCGGGCGATGCGAATGAGGCCCGATTCGTACGTGCTAGGCGCACTGCTGAACGCGTGCACGGCACACGGCGACGTCGAGCTCGGCAAGCGTGTGGTGGAGTGGCTGGCAGAGCTGGGGCTGGACCACAGCGGTGTCCACGTGCAGCTGTCCAACATGTACGCCGGGTGGAGCAAGTGGGAAGACGTTGTCAAGGTCCGGAGGACCATGGAGGAGAGGAAGGTGGTAAAGGTGCCCGGGTGCAGCATGGTGGAGGTGGATGGGGTCGCATGCGAGTTTGTGGCCGGCGACCGGTCGCATCCGGAGGTGATGGCAGCTGCCAGAGACCTCGACGGGCAGCTCAGGCTGTTGGGCCAGGACTGCTACCTCGAGGACGTGGAGTCCAGCGGGCAATGAAATGAACCTCGTCGGAGCAGCTTGAAAGCATGTCAACGTGATTTTTGAGATGGATGAAGGAAAGCATGCGGTGTTTCTATATGGAAATGTAACTTGGATTCATTTTCGGTAAAATTTGGACCATCGAAATGTGCTGTCCGCCTAATAAAATTCTTCTCTTTTTGGAACATGATACCATGCTATGCTAATTTGCTGCCAGAGCTGAGTAGACAAGTAATTGGCCCAAAAAACACTTGAATGAGGACTGGATCGGACTGACTGACGCACTAGGCACCAACAGGAAGCAAGCCGTTGTGCCTAAGAAGTGGCTCAGTGCGGCATTTAGAGAAGGCTACCACTACCCTCTACTCTTGCGAGCATCGTTGAGGCTTTCCCAATCTGAAGAATTCCTAATGGCCTTCAAAGCTTCATGGATATGCTTGCTCTGCCCCACCCTTAGTTGAAACTTGACTTTGTCAGGCTGTAAAATGAAACAGAAATTTGATCAGGTGGTGATGCACTGAACAAACTGGGAACAGTGAGATAGAACTCTTTCCTGTCGGATGAAGAAGGGACACCTGAAAACCAGGTAAAATGGACTAAAACCTAGTAGTAGTTGAGGCATAAAAACCTGGATACAACTAGGACCAAAGTCACAGATAGAGTTTAATCCATCATCAGGCATATAGATAGATGATAGGCAAAGATCTATATTTAAATCCTAATTCTGCTCGGCTGATTAAATATTACTAAAAGCTCAGTGAGTGAGGAGGGATAAATAACGCAGGGTAAGTGTTAGACCTTAATTCTCATCTAATTGATATGAAACATTAGAGCGGAAGGATGATTGATTCCCCAAATTCGGTGACACCATCTTGAGTTGACAGTGAGGAGCTGATATGTTGGCGTAGTTGATGCCGTGTAGACCGTTGGTGAAGTTGTCGTTGGCGTGATGCAGGACTTAGTGAAGATGTGGCCGGCTTGGGTGCTGCAAGGACGGCGGTCTTCACCCGTTGACGGCGTGCCCTTAAGGATCGGTTAGGGTTTAGGGATAATATTCCGATGCATGGGGAAGTGAGGCTCCCCCATTTTCTCAGTTATGTTAGGGTGAACATTAGGAGCTGAGATGAATTCCAATATTCTCCTCCTAGATCATAAGGTTAATATCATAAGCTCACTCTCAATGAAAAAGCACACCAAGGCAAAGTATTACATTAATTAATGAAATACCACTGAAACCCAAATACCTATAGTATGCTCATTCATCTCAAAATAGAAATTTGTTATACTTAATGGGAGTTGGTTTGCTTTATGGTCCTCTTACCCAAAATCATAAGCTTTTCAATAACCCCATACTGGTAACATAATCAAAAAAAATATGGGGTGGTAAGCCTTTAATGAGTGGCGCCACAAGCATTAATTTAGTATTAATATGCTTGACACTAATGATTTGATTCTAAATTCCATCTTTCACAACATAATACTTAATGTTGATGTATTTGACAGTATCACACGAGTTAGAAAAATTGTGTAAGTGGTTTTAAAATGCTATTTTCCACTCATAATCCGGGTAAAAAGTTCTTTAGCTATACAGCCTGCCCGGTAGCCTCATAGCATGCTACAAACTCAGTTTGCATCGGTGACAATGTCATAAGTGTCTGTTTGGAGCTTTTCCACGAGATGACTCCTCTGTTGAGAGTGAAGATATAACATGTCGTGGTTATCTTAGTATCCACACACCTCGTAAACAGATTCTTAAATATGAGCACGTATTACTTAGTGCCTCGTGAATAGCGAAGGACTTTCCTAACAACTTTCTAGTGGTCTAGTCCTAGATTCGACTGATGTCTGCCAAGTATCCCGGTTACGAAAACTAAATAATGGCGTGTATGTAATGCTTCTAACAACTGAAGCATAAGGAACCGGCTTCATCTGATCAGCTTCATAATGGTTCCTCAGATATTTCATATTAAAATGTTCCAAACTTATTGCCCTTAACAACAGGAGCAAGCAAGGCTTTGGACCTATCTCGTTGAATATCATTACAAAGAACGTAAGAAGCTTCAGCGAGACCCTTCTTATGACTAAGATGATTTTTTCCTTCTAAAGTTTACTTAAATGCAGTTGTCAATTTCCTTATGATTTGAACCAAAACGAATAGAATCATTAATTGAGCCTTATTATTATCAATCCCTTCTCTCTAGGCGTTGCTTTGAACCTCAACGGTGTTTTCCCTTAGAGTCACACTTTTTTTTTAGATCCATTTACAACCTACTATTTTGGCTCTATCAGCAGTTTCTAGTAAGTCTCATTCACCATTATTGCTCAAACTTTAGGCGAACATTCTTTATACAAGCTGGGATCTTCTGGGACTACTGAGGCTCATTGTTAGATGCTTCATTAGGAATTTCAAAAACCTCAACAGCTCCCCCTCATTTATGCAATGGTCAAAGTCAGAGGAGACTAAAGGGTAGAGAAACAGTCCCTTAATAAGACGCTCTATTCGCCCCCTCGAAACGTGGCCAAAACGACAACACCATGGTTTCGAATAAGTCTCATTATTCACATCGCAAACATTCAGCAAAATCAGCTTTTTGATCAATATCCTGAATTTTCTTTATCAACTCTTGTTTTTGTTTCATCTGGCTTCCTTTTGTTCCCCACTCTTTACAAAATCTCCTAAGATCTTTCTTAATCAGCTTCCAGTATTCTTGTACTTGGAGCTCTCCTCTATCAGGTAATTTGCTTATCAAAAGATCTTTGAAACCATCTTGAGTAAGCCATGCTGATTCAAATATGAAATTATGACTTTTTATCCTTTTGTTTTCACATGTGTCCACTATAATTGGATTATGATCAGATCCAATTCTCAACAAGAATTACAGGTAGCAATAGGATAGAGATGATCCCATCCTTGAGTGGTAAAAACTCTATCTAAGGTGCATCTAGCAGGGATCTCTTGCTTATTTGTCCAAGTAAACCTACTGTTACCTCTATGCATCTCTCTCAAAGCAGCAGCATCAATAAAACTATTAAACATCCATCCAAGAATACACTATATTATCTGAAGATTTCTCATGTACTTATCTAATAAAATTGAAATCACCTCCGATCAATAGAGGATTAACAGCTTAAAGAATTTTCTAGTACAACTCTTGCAGAAAAGCAGGTTTTCTTTCATACTGGACTGGCCCATAGACAGTAATCACCACCCAAACAGACTATCTCTTCTACTTTTGATAGTAACACTAGAAAAGAAATCACTCCTATCCATCTTAATAGCATCTAAGGTAGCCTCTCTAACACCAATCAAAGTCCCACTAGAGTGACCTTGTGCAGCAGTCTAATTCCAAGAAAAATGATGGCCATTAGTCAACTGTTTCAATTCTCTAATAGTATAATCAGCCTTAATAGTCTCTTGAAGACAAATAACGTCAACTCTATGTAATGTCAACAGATCTTTTGATTGTCTTCTTCTTCCTTTAGCTCCCAAACCTCTAATATTCCAGAAGAGAATTATCATGATTTACTTCTTTCCCTCTCTCCATCTTTTTCTTCACACAACCTTTCTTACTATATGCCTCCTCATCGGTTCTGACTCTGGGGAGGACCTCAACTCTAAATCCAACCCCAGAGCCATATCATTTTCCTTGCTGTAGTCAACCATCTTCTCTTGGGTTATACCCATATTCGCTTCAACTTTTTCCTCAATCTCAGCCTCATGATCAACCATCAACATCTGTTTCTTAGATTCCTCTAATTTTACTCTAACCTCAGCAAGAGTAGCCCTAGCTGTCTCTTTAGCTTGAATAGTAGATATATTCTCAAAAGTTGTATTTTCATCACTACCCACATTGATTTTACAAGACAAAGCAACCCTAGCTAAATGCAAAGGATCTAAGGAATTAAAAACAACAAAAGAGTTATGTTTAGAAGTACCTGAGATGTCATTCTTTTGTTGTTTGAGTGCCTTAGCCTTTATCTGGACATGGACACCATCACTAGGAACTTTGGAGCTTTTCCTCTTGGCAATCACTAGACCACTTCTTTGTTTGTAGGTCACAGGTGTAAACCCCTCCTCTAGGTGAAATTATTATTTAAGTAACTCTTTTGTAAAAGGAACTCACACGATTGTACCATCTTCTTCCTAACTGTTTTAAGCTATATAGTGACTTTTATAGTTTTACACAATATATGTTGCGATTTGCTTTTGGATTCGTAATTTTAAGCTCTTTAGTGACTTTCATATAGATATCTGAATCAAGTGACCATATAAGTATCCGGCCACTACATCGATCAACTGCATGGATAATTCATTCGCATTATCAATGAAATTAAATATCAAAACGTTATTTACTCATAACAAGAAAGTATGTTTCATCGTAATCGATATCGGGTCTCTGCGTGAACCCTTATGCTACAAGTCTCGCTTTATATCTCACCACCTCATTGTTTTCATTTTTTTAATAAAAACCCATTTGGCTTCCACAGAAAATGTCATTATTAGGAGTAGGTATTATTGAGGAAAATATCTCTCTTTTATTAAACGAGCGTAATTCTACCTCAATTGCCTCATTCCATTTAATCCAATCTATGCGCTTGAGGCACTCTGCCATGGACTTTGGTTCTAGATTTAGTTCAAGGTCTTTGGCAATTTTTGAGGAGAAATATATGTCAACAAGTGTAGTCTTTCTATTATATGATTCTCCTGAATTGATATAGTTTGTGAAAATTTCATTTATATCTTCTAACTTCTCATGAGTTCCTATAACGATGGAGTATGGATGTTCTGATGTCCCAACATCTATGTTAGCACGTATATTTCTACAAGGTTTTATCAGGTCCGATCCTGTTAAGGTGAAGCTTGCATATAGAGATTCATGCCAGATTAGAGGGGAGACAGAAGTCTTCATTAATAGAGAAGATCATAAGATTACTTGGCAAGTCGATGTTGGTGGCAAATATCCTCCGCCATCTGACAACCCCTTCTCTAAATTTGATAGACGCAATGATAAGGATGAAGATTCTAGTGGGGATTCTGAATGTAGCCATGATTCTAACTTTGTTAGATTGATGCAAACACATGTTGGTGAAGAGGGTATTGGTAAGGAGGCAAAAGCAACACCACCAATAACAAAAAACAGACTGATATAGGAGATAAGTTTGCAGAAAAGTTTGAGGACAATGAAGATAATGACACAAATGAAATATTAATTGAAACAACACTGATTCAAGAATTGGAGAAGGATGAGGACAAGATGGAAGTTGAGTCAGACATGTTACTTGGTACACAAGAAGTAATAAATGATCACACGGATATCTATAACTCTCAAGACTTTACACAACATAAAGTAGAGGATGAAGTAGAGGATAAACAAGTGGACTATGAGGAGGACCCCCTAGAAAGAGAAAGGGATGAGATGCAGAGGCTGGAGGCAAGAGTGGAAGAAAGAGCAAAAAAGATAGCTCCACTGTTGAACCTGAACCCAATCAAAGATTCTCAATTGATTCAAATTGAGAAAGTAGTAAAGATGGGCAGTTCTGAGAAAGAGAAGCAAATTCATATATCCACACAAGAGGTAGTTATTGTCCATGTGTATTTATAAAAAATCACCAACTGTATTTGCATCATCTCAGTATATATTGATGATCTTAATATCATCGGAAATATACAATATATTAAATAAGTAAGCAATCGTCTTATGACATAATTAGAGATGAAAATTTTGGGTAAAACCAAATTTTGCTTAGGTTTACAACTTGAGCACTTTTCCTAAGAATACTAATACACTAGTCTACATATATCGAGGAAAATTGTAGAAATTCAATACGGATTAATCATATTAATAAAAAAAACCTATGGTTGTTCGATCCCTTGATATAGATAAAGATCTATTCAAATCTAGGAATGATGAAGAAAGGATACTTGGACCTGAAGTTCCATATCTTAGTATCTTCGGAGCGCTTATGTATCTTACAAATTGCACCGGATCTAACATTGTATTTGGAGTCAACTTACTGGCTAGACATAGTGCTGCCTAAACAAAAAGATATTTGGTTGACGCAAGGTAGACTTATATATCTCAATGGTACAAAAGATCTTGGTTTATTCTATTAGAAACATCAAGATATGATCATGGTAGGATATATCGATGCTAGCTATTTATTTGATCATTATAATGCTATATCGCAAATTGGGTTTGTCTTCCTATACAATGGTATAACTTTTTCATGAAAGTCGCCAAAGCAAACTTTAGTGGCTACTTTTACTAATCATTATGAAATAATTTCTTTATGCAGAACATTATGTGAATATGTATGGCTTCGTAGAATAATTAATTATATTCAAGGATCATGCTGTATAGGTTTATCAGAATCTTCTACAATTATCTATGAAGATAATGCTATTTGTATTGCTCAAATGCAAAAATATTATATAAAGAGCAATATCACAAAACATATTACTCCAAAATTATTTTATCACCACGAATTACAGAAAAGTGGAGAAATCAATATTTTGCAAACAAAGTATTGTAAAATCTAGCATATTTATTCACAAAGTCCTTACTAACATCTACATTTTAGAAATACGTTAATGAAATTAGTATGAGAAGACTTTGAGATTTACAAGGTTAAGAGAAGTAAACTTTTAAATTATAACCTATTAATGATCATCAGATTATGAAATTGACCGAGGGGGTGTTATGGTTAATGTAATGAGTGATCAATTGCTAACTGCAATCAATAGTTATTGTTGTCCGTTGGGGAGGAGTGTGTCTCCAACGACAACTCCTATCTATTCATCTTGTATATTTATACAAGAACATTGCAATGGAAATCAATTGATTCATTCTCTCTTCGACTCACTTCTTTCTACTCAATAAACAGTTGTTGTTTTCTCTTTTTGCGTTTCCTTTTAATGCGAAATCCTTGTTGGGCCGAAAAGGAAAGTGTAGGCAAGATTGTGGGGTGTGTTGCAGGCCCATCGCATGAGCGTCCTGAAGAGTAGTGTGTAGGTGGAAGCGAGGCCTGCCTTATCCAACCAACCAAATCCAAATGCAAGGAGATTGGAATGGCATTGATGGATCGGAGCTCCCGAGCTGAGCTATAGTACTCGTCTCATCTTCCTCCTTCCTCCTTACTATGCTCGATTGATTGCTCTGCTGCTGCTTCTGGCAACGATTACAGCAGTGACCATGGGCTTCCCCACCCCGCTGAAGTTGAAGCCTCCCGTCGGAAGATATTCGCCGCTGGCCACGATGGCCGCAACGCGGAGGTTCATGCGCATGCGCTGCGCCCTCAACTCTGACGACCCATCCTTGCTTGTGGTTGGTCTATACCCCACTCTAATCTCTCAGCCCTACTTATACAATTATGTATGCTTGCTTAATGGTGGGGATGGTATTCATTCTCTTAATTGCAGCCTTCCATGACTGTGTCCATCACTGGCGCCACAGGTTTCATTGGCCGCAGATTGGTTGAAAAGCTTCTTTCTGGTCTGCTCTGCTCACTATAGTCCATAGATAGATAGATATAGTAGTAATGATAATGATTAAAATGGCCGGTTTGTTGTGTCTTTGATTTCCTTAATTTGTTTATACTGCATGTACATTGCATCATATGCAGATGATCACAAAGTTTGCGTCTTAACACGGTCTGCGAGCAAGGCTGCGTCAGTTTTTCCTGGTAAGAACTCAAGGTAATACATACATGCATTCTGCTAGTAGCTAGGCTAGGCTGCCTCAAAGAGTGACAGTCATATGTGATAGTAGTACTCCTACTATATATTGAGGCTTAGTTTCTTGTTTACTGAAATCAGTTGCGTATCATCGATCGCAGCTTCGACCTATCCTGGAGTCACAATAGCCGAAGAAGGAGATTGGGAGGCATGTGTGAAAAGCTCCTCCGCTGTTGTTAACTTGGCAGGCATGCCCATAAGCACAAGATGGTCACCGGAGGTTTGTTTGTTTGTTTGTACACTACTTCTCCACCACCTCCATCTATCCTTAGTTGCATCTCTACTTCTGTAGTGTGCTGTGCTCTACTCCTAGCTGTCCAAGGGAGTGAAATGAAGACTAATTAAAACAGCTCGAACATGCCTGTTTATACAGTTCCTTTTCCTTTATCTGATTCGACAAAAGATCGATATCATCCTACATATTTTAGGCATTTAATTTTCTGCGTGGTTCTGCAGATTAAAAGGGAAATTAAGCAAAGCCGGATCAATGTTACATCAAAGGTGGTGAATTACATAAATAATGCTGATGCTCGGCCCTCAGTATTTGTGAGTGCGACTGCTATTGGCTACTACGGTAATCGAGCAGTTGAGATTGAGCACCATATCTGTTTAACTTGTTGTTGAAATTAAAGAGAACACATGCATCATGCAACATGCTTTCGGAATTCCAATAAACAGCTGCATGCTGCAGGTACCAGCGAAATCCATAGCTTTGATGAATCAAGTCCATCAGGCAATGACTATCTAGCAGAGGTAAATAATTATTTATATATTCATTCAGATTCAGTTGCAGCTCGCAATCGCATTGCTTGCTTGACTCATCAGCGTGCATCAGTTTTCATTTCCATGCATGTTATTTACAAATCAATCTGGGCTGCGAGCATGCAGGTGTGCAGAGAATGGGAGGCCAGAGCGCGTGAAGTAAACCAGGAGGATGTTAGGCTTGTGCTTCTCCGGATTGGGGTTGTTCTTGGCATGGACGGCGGTGCTCTAGGTTGCTTTGCTTCTTCAATTTGCTTGTTTATTTTAAGATTTTAACTTAGTTAGCTAGCTGAATTGTTCTTAATTGGCACTGCATTATATTGATCACCTGATCGATCCATCCGTCCATCTGCAGCAAAGATGATTCCCCTTTTCATGATGTTTGCCGGTGGTCCTCTGGGGACCGGACGCCAATGGTACCTAAATCTTTCACCTAATTGTCAAAATTAAGTGGACTGGTTAATTTATCTTTCTGTTCTGTTAGAGTCAGTTCTATTTTCAGTGAGAAAAACACCATATTCGTCAGTTAATTCTGCTTCGGCATATATGATAGTACTCCTATACTGACTGAGTGCCGTCTTCAATTGACCGCTAGGTTTTCATGGATTCATCTGGACGACCTGGTGAACCTCATATACAAATCTCTAACGAACCCTGCATACAAAGGTGCTCTTACTTGCGCTGCACATTATTTTCTCTCCTTTTTTCTTTGACATGAATTACACATTCTATATTCTCTTATTGCATTGGCAATACGATTTTACATGCATCTTAGGGCTAGGGAACTATTGTTCCAGAAAATAAGGGCAAGAGAACTGTGTAATTTTATTTAGGAAAATTGTTTAAATCCACCTGTTACTTTGAGGGTAGCTTGAAAACATCCCTACAACTCTTTTTTTCGCACGTCTCTACTTTGGTATCAAATATATCATAGGACCGTTGACGGCACATGTAGTCTCGAATGATGGTACAAGCCACCATATCACCTTGAAAGCTACGCAAGCACCATATCATACGGTCAAATAGCTTTATAGGATATTTAACAACTAGAAATAGTCACGTTTGTTAGAATGGTGAACAAAAAAGTTTTTTTAAGGGGAAGGGGGTGCAGCAGTTTTGTCATTTATTTTAATTTTTAATTTTTTTTCTGTGTCAGTTTTGTCATTTTAATTTTTAAATTTTGTTTCTGCGTCTGTTAGGTGTGATCAACGGAACCGCACCTAACCCAGTGCGTCTATCGGAGCTGTGTGAGCGGCTAGGGAGAGTTATCGGACGACCATCCTGGTTGCCCGTGCCAGAATTCGCGCTCAAAGCGGTGCTTGGTGAAGGCGCTTCTGTGGTAATATTCATATATACTGCTCCATGCATGTATCCGATATTCCTATGTAGACCGCACGTACAAGTTATTCATCGATCATAATATAACTACTTTTGTACTGTTGTTAGATATTAATTATATAATGGAGCGTTTTTTTCTCAATTAATCCTTGCAGGTGTTGGAGGGGCAAAAGGTTCTACCCGTGAAGGCCAAGGAACTGGGCTTCTCCTATAGATATCCTTATGTTAAAGACGCTCTCAAGGCTATTGCCCGAGATCTATAGATTGATGATGACCAACTCATCTATAGTCTACGTGCACGCATGCCGTTGATTACGCACGGCACGGCACGGCACGACACGACACGTGACTGCATGCATAAGACCGATGGATTTGCCAAGAAAAACACCATATTCTTCAGTTAATTCAGCTTCGGCATATATGATTGTACTCCTATACTGACTAATCAAATGCCATCTTCAATTGACCGCTAGGTTTTCATGGATTCATCTGGACGACCTGGTGAACCTCATATACAAATCTCTAACGACACCTGCTATAAGTAGAGCTCAGCTAGTGCGACGTATTACTTGAAGTCAAAACATCTTGGGCACGGTTCCCATGCAGTTGGTAGTATAATTGCAACTTATACAGACGTACTACCAGCCGCTGGATCAAAATTGGAAGGCCCTCAGTCACCCAAATTCTATTCAAAATACTGCAGCACATAAAACTGCAGCACCGTAGATAAGGATGGGTTTCAAGTTCCGCTTAGGTCGTCGTCCTTCACTCCAGTACCGTCGTCATTTGCCTACTGACCGTGAGTTAGCACAGGAGTTCGTCCAACGTCACTAAGTGTGTGTTTGATTCGTCAGAAGCTGTATCGTATAAGTAAGTTAAGTGAAGTCATATTTATTAAAAAGAATAGTGTTTGGTTAGTTATATCTGTCTGGACAGACTGATCTGAATTTCTATTTGATTGACCAAATATAAGGTCGTATGAGCGGATATAAGAGTTGAGATTGTGATTAGTTACTCGTATGAATATGATTTGTGATACTGACAAGTGGGTCCGCCTGTATAAACGGATGTAGAGTCTACATCTGTCACTCCCGAGCCAAGATGAGGCCATATATTTGCATCCACCGAGCTAGGCTGCAATTTCTATTTGATTGACCGAATTTGAGACTGTATGAGCAGATGCAAAAGTTAAGATTATGATTGGTTGCTTGTATGAAGGTAATTTTATGATACTGATAAGCAAGCCCGCCTATATGAGCAGATGCGGAAGTCTACATCTGTCGGGCTAGGCTGTAAGTGTACTTTTGCATCTGTCGGGTCAAGCTAGAATAGTGCATGCGAACAATCAAACACGCTTCTCCCTGAGATTATACACATCATCTAGGTTAGGTTCCTCCCATGCAAGCAACCAATCAACCCTAAAAAGTTTGGCAATCTCTTTCCCTTAGAGTAACCATATGTTTAATTATCAATCCCTCGAGGAAACATGAAGGTCTGCTGAGCCTGTCATGATCTCTCTAGCTAATGTTGTAATAAGGGGGAAATTGATTGAATAGAAAACTCTAGAATTAAAGTACTAAATAATACAATAAACAATTAATACTAAATCACGTGATTAATACTAAACTTGTTATAATTATAAGATATGGTAGAGAGCACGACAGTGCCATATAGTGCACATAGTCGAGAATTCATTTAGAGAAGTAAATAAACAATAAAGAATGATCTATAGTAAATACATATGCTTCAACACTTAGGTGGTACATCCTAATAATATATGTTCTTTGGGCTTCTTGTGTCCCTTTTAGACAAGACCAATCATCCTTTGATGCTACATGGTGTTATCATTGTGCACCTCTATTAAGGGATTAGATCCCTGAATATTGCCTTACGCTTTATGACTATATTGTGCTCCCCTACAAGAGTGCTTCACTGCACCGGGGGTGTACCTGTCTCCAAACCTCAATCACATATGGGTTGTCTACATAGTCGCTGCCTTGACTTGTGATCCAATCCTCATATTTATTACTAAGCAAACATGGGAAGGGAGTAAAATCAATTGAAAGGAGTTGCATAGATACATCTATGCTAAGACTACTTCCTGATCTATACTAATGTGACCCTACATGGTGCCTATGTGCCCCCTATTCAAAAGGGAACTACTCATACATCGCAATAATAGTAGAGCAATAAAGGATTCTAATGAATAACACCATCATGATAAAGATATGAAATAAACACACCGATAGATGTAATGGTTTATGGACTAGTACAAGGATTCTAATGGTGGAGATGGATAGTGGAAAGGATGAACCCTAGCTATGGTGGTGTAGCGGTGTCATGGTGTCTCTGGACGGTGTTGTGTAGTGTTGGCCAAATGGGTAGCCCAGAATGGCACAACCCAAGAATGACACCAGTATGTCAGGTTCAGCACATCCCACATAGGCATGATCGACCTATCGTGCCATGTCATGCTAGCCTACCTCCCAAGGCCTCGACCCAGGCATGGCCCACTAGGCATTTGTATCATGCTAGACTGACCTGAGGCACAACCCACTAGGCATTCGTGTTGTGCCGAGGTGGTGGCCCATGATGAGACTATGTTCATCACGAATGTAACCACAGCTGGGCAATCCATACAACCCCTACAACAGGTATATTTTTGTGTGCATAATTTTTTAGGTTTACATAAAAATAAGCTTGTTATGAGGATGAACAATATGACACCACTACTTCCCCTACTTCATAGTGATCATGATATGGTGGTGCATGGACACGACTATGACTACTCCAACATGTACAACTACTTCCACTGGATGGCTAAGTTTACCTCTACTCCCTCTACATCGAGACGACTCCAACAAGTTTAGGCCAATTCTCCCATTATTAGATAATGGACAACTGAGAGGTCCCTTGTCAATGCGGATACCTTAGCTGAGTGGACAATGTCCTTCTTGGTGGAGGTAGCTACAATCTCCGCACGCTCTTTCTCAAGATGTGTGGTCTTGGCTTTCTCCTCCACCAGCTCAAGTCAGATTAATTGTACTTTGGTAGCAGAGGAAAGTGATGCCTCGGCCTCAAGCTCAACACAGTGGTTGTACAACATTTTCAAAGCTTTTGTGTAGCCAACGGTGGCCTACAAAATAAATTAGACAGACAGGCTAAAAGAAGAGCTTTTGGAAAGCACATCCTAAGTAAGGGTAATTTACTTGACGATGGCCTAAGCTTTGACATCTTTAAGAGCTAACCGCGAAGTCAAGCCAAATTGCTCAACAATTTTCAACCAATTTGTCAGTGTAATAGGTAAGGGGTGCCCTACAAGGCGGGTCCTCGCATCACCAAGTGTCAGTCGGTAGTGGGAATTGTCAAGACCACAACCTCATCGCGCGACTAGGGGGAGGCTCTTGCGACCAGCCCTCTGGTCGTAAAATAAAATCCTACGACCAACCCTTGCTAGTCACTGGTTAGGTACTCACCTAACCAGTCAAGTCTCATTTAATGCTACTCACTCAAGGCGCTCGCCTTTAGTGAGGCATGGTCATGGGGCGGTGTAGTGTTACAGTGACTCATCACTTAGCATTTAATGTCGTGGGATGGTTTGACGGGTGAGCGTGACGGTATTCAGTAATGGTACAGGGCGTGCAGGACGACCAGAGCAGGGTGGACGTGCGTACCCACCATCACGATGAGCTAGGAATGGCTAGTCTTCATCAGGCATAGGTCTGTCACTTGTTTTGGCATGGTCTGTTCATATGAACATATTTTCCCCTAGTATATAATAGGGTGAAGACCCTACTTGTAGGGATGAGAGAACATACTTTGTAACAAGTTCACCCAACTCATAAGACAGTACACATGATGTAGATCTATTATTCAATGGGAGGTCTGAACCTGGATAAATTCTTGTGTTGTTGGGTCCAGTTTGATATACATCCAATAGAAACGTAGATCAATGTGCTCATCATCCGTTATAGCCTAGATTCATTGTCAGGGGATCCCTGACAATTGGCGCGCTAGGTAGTGGTGGGTTTTCATGTTTTCTGCAAGTTTGGAGGCTATGGTTGGGCTACCCACATCCAGATTTGTGATGGCTATGGAGTCCCATTCCGAGGACCTTGGCCATCGCGAGGTTTTCATCATGGGGTACGACCCAGACAAGCCCGGTGTACTCCAAGCATGGGACATCGAGACGGAGTCCAAAGACTCTGAGACCAAATGAGAAGATTGCATGGTGGCCCATGCAGTGGGGGGGCAACAGTGACCCTCATGCCACGGGAACTGGAGGTGAGCCCAAGGTTGTAGGCCAAGAGGGAAACCAGTCCGACGCCAAATATAGAGATAGTCATATATTGCCCTAGCAACAACAACGCCACATGGAGGAATGCCCACATGAGGTAGAGACCTTGGCGGCGGCGTCTTCAAGGTCGTCGCACTGCAAGCATAATGCGAGAGCCAGGAGCTCCCCCCTCATGATGTCTCACCGATCAGCGGTTAGCGGCTTGACTACGAGGCCATGACCCCTGCGCAGAACTTGTATATTGCGTGAGTACTTCTCAGCCACCCGCTGTGGCGGTACCGGAGGGGTCACCAATAGCATCATGGCTGCTCGATCTCTCCCTCTTGGTAGAGACCATCCAGTGCCAGACTGTGGCAGCTGCCACCCCGTCCACCATGAGGGACTATCGAGATGGTAGCTGGAGGGTTCACAATGGCCTCCATGATAGGAGGAACCCCGAGCTCCCTCAGTGGTAGGGAGTACAAGGAGACCCCCACTGCACTAGAACAGTCCACCTACTGACATGCATAACTCACTTCGCCACTATGATCTCCGCGGCATAATCTAGGGCCACCTTGAAACAAGAGGACCGTGCCCGATGAGAGAAAGAAAAGGGAAAGTGGCCCTGTCACTCGCCTTCCCCATACAGGGAGGCGTCGAACTCCTACGTCCATTTGCTAGGGTTGCAATACTATCAACTCTCTCCTCGAGCTCGTGTAGTGGCCTAACGGCGAGCGGCTCCCTATTATGGGATAGGATGCAATGCTTTCTCTACCCGGCTGTGAGAGGTGCACTAGTTGGACAAGTTTTGACTGGTCCTAGCTAAAAAATACGACGGCTCGATCAACCTAAAGGAGTTCCTACAGATCTATAACACCATGGTGTAGGCCATGGGAGGCAATGGGAAAGTCATGGCAAACTATTTCCTGACCACCCTAGTTAGTTCAACACGGTCCTAGCTGATAAACCTCCCATGTGGGTCAGTTCTGTCCTGGGAAGACTTGTACTACTAGTTCGTCACCAACTTTCGGGGGACCTACACCTGACCAGGGGTCGAGGATGACCTATATCAGGTCAGGCAGCAGTATGGCAAGCCATTGCGAGGCTACATCCAACGTTTCACTGAATGCCAAAATACCATTCCAAATATCACAGGCGACTTCGTGGTCATAGCATTCTGGAAAGAGGTGATAGACCAGAGGATGGTCAAAAGGCTAGCCACCAAGGAAGTCTGGAGCACCACCGAGCTCTTCAATCTTGTAGACAAATGCACGCAAGTCGTTGAGGCCCGATAGCACTAGATCGGCGTGAAGCTGCAGCCAACCTCCGACCAGCCTGCTCCTTCCAAAGGAGTTCGCCGGAAGGAGAAAAAAAAAACAAGCGTAAAGCTGGACCATCCAATGTCATGGCTATGGAGCCATAATACCCGATAGTAATAATAATGTGACCTTCTAAACCATTGCTCGGTTGGATGATTGGAGACCGTGGATGCGTAGATCTCGTCAAGACGAATTTGTTTTGCTATCTACTGTCACGTTTGGGCACTTAGTGAATTCGTGATGAGCCCAATAAATTTAGACCCTTGGTTAAAACAAAAAAATAAAAAAGGGATAAGTCTAGGTGGGATCGGCTCCCACCCGATCCCACCCGCACTCACCACGCCCTCGCTTTCTGGGCTGACGCCGCCGCTCGCCCGATCCCCGGCCGCCGCCGCCTCCGGCCGTCGCCATCCCCAGCCACCACCGCTGAAGCAGTCCCAGCCCCCCCCCCCCCCCCCCGTCGCTGCGCACCCCTCCTCCCACCGCCGCTTGCCCGATCTCTCGCCGTCGTCGCGCCCAGCCGTTGGCTGCCGGTCGATGGTGGGGAGGGAGGGGAGCAAGGGGGGCGTGGTGGGGAGGAAGAAGCAGGGAGGGGGGCCTGCTGGCCGGTCGGCCAGAGAAGAAAGAAGGAAGGAAAGTAGAGGGGAAGAAGAGAAAGAAAAGAAGAAGAAGAAGAAGAAGAAGAAGAAGAAGAAGAAGAAGAAGAAGAAGAAGAAGAAGAAGAAGAAGGGAGGAGGAGGCCGTCCGCGGGTTCACTGGTTTTTCCTTGCCGGTTTGCGGTTCCGCTCCAAAGGTGACTCCTCCGTAGTCCTTAGATGCTTGTAGGTGATTGAGTTTAGTCGTCCGCGTTGTCGGTTAAGTGTATTGTTGGTTCAGTTAGTGAGTAGCGCGTCATTTAAAGTTGAGGCCTAACCGGTGTTGGTCGTGAGTGTATGTCTAAAATGGAAGTTGTAGTTCACGTTATAGGCGTACCGATGGCGTTGGCGTTGTTCTTTTTGGGTAAGTGGTTTAGGTGCTTTTGGCTATTTGGGGTCGGTGTCTGGCGATGTTTAGCTGTACGTTGTGGCTTATTCTTCGGTCTTTGACTGAGCTAGAGGGGGGTCTTACTCGGTGTCTAGCAAGCTAGTTGGTAGATATCTTTTTGAAGCCTTCGGTTGTCGAGAACGTTGGGTTTTGGCATATTAGCGTGCGTCTTCTTTTACTTCATCGTTGCGGCATCGTTGTGCTAATTGTGTGTTTGTTCAGGTGGTGCCACCTCACATCACGACTAGTGCCCAGCTTCATCGTCGGTGAAGGCAAGTGAATGTAGCGAATGACTACACTTTAACCTATTATTTGGTTGCCTACATTCTTTTAATTACAATGCATTCATCTAACCTAAATAACTGATTACGAGCTGGTTACTATGTTGTTTACTTTCCAGAAGTTTACTCGATTATTGATTTACGGAGTGCAGTAAGCATGATATGCCATTCTGCAGTTGTTCATTATTGTATTATGCAATGTTTTTTGAAGTCTCAAGCATATTCTGGAAGTTATGTTGTTGGTTATGCTTGAAGCACGTCATACATATACATCTCATGCATTGGAAGTTTGTCGTCGTCTTCTGGCCACGACCGTACCGGTACAACACCGTATGTTACCCGAGGAGGGGTACAGTGCACACCCTTACGTTACCCGAGGAGGGGTAAGGGTGAGGAAGAGCATGTCATGTGCGTGGTTAAGTTGTATGGTCGAGGCTTGTACCTCGTTTGCTAGGATCTTTATATTGCTAGTGTGATATTCTATAATTTGTTCTGTCTGTCTGTGTTGTTGCCTATTATACCTCCACTTTCAGGGGAGGTGTTGCCGAAATTTTCCTTTAACTTTTGGCAGATCTGTAGGTTGGACTGAGTGACCTTACGGGCTTGTTCTGGTCCCCAGGGTGTTACATGAGCAAACCAGCCAATCACGTTAATGCTTTGAGAAGAAGGACGGGAAGAAGGGCAGAGGCTACTACTTGATCCACCATACCGACGCCCACGACTTGACCGAATACAAGGTCGTGCTAGGCATCATCGACCAGGAGCTTGGGTAGTGCAAGCCCAGGCGCAATGACGATGGTGAGGATAGGGCCAACCCCGACCAGTGGGCTCTGGGCTTCCAGCAGACCGAGCATATGATCCTCCATATCTTTGGGGGTGTTGCAACGTATTCCTCGAATAATGAGTACAAATCGGTGGTCCCGTGAAGTATGTGCGATCGTGCCGAGCCCGAGTCCTTGTCTGAAGTGGTTGGTGGTACCCTTCACCTTCAGCTAGGTGGACCAGCCCGCATACGTCAAGTGCCTCAGTAATTATGCCATCATGGTTGAGCCCACGGTGCATAATCTTTGAATGGGACGCGTGCTGGTCAATGGAGGGAGCTCCATCAACCTCCTCTTTGCCGACACGCTGAATGTCTTGCAGATCCCGAGGAATACGTCAAAACTGTCTCCTCCCTTCTTCGGACTCACCCTCGGCTCTTCGACCAAGCCATTGGGACATATCGAGCTGCCCATCACTTTCAACTCGCCTGAGTAACTTCAGGACCCAGAAGGTCCTATTTGATGTGGCAGACTTCAGGACCGCTTACAATGCGATCCTGGGGCGACCAGCAATGGTCCAATTCATGGTCGTTGCCCGCTATGCGTACCAAGCGATCAAGATCCCTGGTCCCAAAGGAGCCATCACTATTTTGGGTAATCCAAAGATGGCCCTGCACTGCGACAAGAGGAGCCTCAACATGGTTGAGCTAACTCCCGAGTCGCAACCTGAGAGTGTCGAGCCTAGTGGTTGCCTGATGAAGGTCCACATCATCGCCAATCATGATGATCAGCTCAAGGAAGTTTGCATGGACGACGTCGACCCATCTAGGATGGTCCAGATAGGGATCAGTCTGGACCCTAAATAGGAACTCACGCTCATCACTTTCCTTCAGGCAAACATGAATGTCTTTTCATGGAGTCCATTTGATATGCCCGAAGTCTCTAGGGACGTGATCGAGCATAAGTTATCTATGCAACCTAACACACGACGTGTCAAGCAAAAGGCGCATTGGTTCACACCCAATAGAGAGGAAGCACTTCGCAAGAGATCGATAAGCTCCTACAAGTCGGCTTCATCAAAGAGGTACAATACCCAAAATGGTTGGCTAACCCTGTCATGGTCCGAAAGCCTAATGGTAAGTGGAGGATATGCGTCGATTTCACTGACCTCAACAAGTCATGCTCGAAAAATCTCTTCCCTCTACCCAGATTGACCAGCTTGTTGACTCAACTAACGATAGAGATCTTAGGGTACCATCAGATTAGTATGAATAGGGTAGATGAGGAGAAAACCACTTTTGTAACGCCCTTTGGGGTCTTTTGCGATGTAAAAATGCCTTTTGGCTTGAAAAGCACCGATGCCACTTACCAATGATGTATTCAGCTCATTCTTCGACCACAACTCGAGAAATGTTAAGGCATATGTTGATGACATGGTCATAAAGAGCAGGACCAAGGATGACCTGGTCGTAGAACTTCAGGAAACGTTCGACAACCTTCAAAAGTACCGCATGAAGCTAAACCTGAAGAAGTGCACGTTCAGAGTCCCGTCAGGGAAATTGCTCAGTTTCCTTGTGTCGAGTCAAGGAATAGAAGCAAACCCATACAAGATCAGAGGCATTGACCAAATTGGATCCTCGACCAGGTTAAATGAGGTCCAAAAACTAACAAGGTGCATAACAGCTTTGAGCAGGTTCATCTCGAGGATGGGGGAGAAGCGGTTGTCACTCTTTAAGCTCTTGAAGAAAAGTGACCACTTTTAGGGGACGCCAGAGGTGAAGGCTTCCTTCCATGATCTCAAAAGGTATTTCTCTTCCCCTCCTGCACTAACCACTCCCTGACCAGACGAGGAGCTATTGCTCTATGTTGTAGTTAACCCATAGGTCACAAGCGCGGTACTGGTCATCGAGCGTGAATGTCTTCAGTCACCAGTGTACTACATCAGTGAAGTCCTACACAACACGAAGGCTTAGTACCCACAAGCACAAAAGTTGTTGTATGCCATGTTGTTGGCCACAAGCTCAGGTGCTACTTCCAAGCCCACAAAATCAAGGTAATATCCTCACTCCTAATTAGGGAAATCCTTCACGTTAGGGATGCGGCAAGAAGAAAAGCAAAGTGGGTAGTAGTGCTCAGAGAGTTTGATATTCAGTTCGTCCCCCAAACGGCTATCAAGTCCCAAGCGCTGGTCAATTTTGTGGCCAAGTGGTTATCCTTTGAGCCCAAGCAGGAATATCAACCAGAGGTAGACAAGCACTGGATTATGCACTTCGATTGGTCATTTACGCCGAAGGGAGTGGGGGATGGAGTGGTCTGGACCTCCCCTACTAGTGACACTCTCAGGTATGTAGTTCAATTATGTTTTTATACCACTAACAATGTTGCAGAATGCGAGGGCCTCTTGTCATGAATGAGAGCAACCTCCACACTTGGTATAAAACAATTGCTAGCGAAAGGGGACTCGCTACTGGTCGTAAACCAAGTGCAAAAGGAGCTTTAATGCTCTGACCCAACAATGATGGTATACCTCGATGAAGTGAGAATGCTGGAGCGATGCTTTATCGGTTTTGAGGTTAAGCATGTTCTGCATAGGGACAACTTCCTTGACGATGAGATGGCCTATCTAGCTTCTTCTTGCGCACCTATCCCGATCAGAGTCTTTGAAGAAAGCCTCACACGACCATCCACCGCGGTCTTGGGCCAAGGTGAAGGGGATTCTCTCCTTGGAAATGGAGCACCCAAGGTAACGCCTCCTTTGGTATAGCCCTCAGGCAGACATCATGTGGTCATCCAGCTTGATTTAGGTACGACCTAGATGGATCAAATCTTAGCATACCTTCATAATCGAGAGATCCCTGATACTGATGCATCAGTAGAAAAGGTCACGCGGCAAGCCCATAGGTACTCCCTGTGTAACAGCCCAAATGGCTTAAGCATGTCATTAAGCATCATAAACATCATTGGCATCATGCTTGATTGTTTTGGTGAATTATGAACATGCATTTTCAATTAAACATAAATTGTGAAAATCAATGTTAATTGGTGCATTGTTAAGCAACTCAAAATATTGCTATACAACATAGGGTTGAAAATAATTTTAGAAATTAGTCCCTATCATGTGGAGAATATAAATGAATTTTCCCAAATTTTTGGGAATTATTTTGAAGGCATAAAATTTACCACAAGTTAGAAAAGGTTTCATGTTTGGAAAATTTTAGTTTTAAATTGGCTCAGGCATTATGGGTCAAACTAGTTAAAATGGATTGCATATGCATTATAGTTTCACACAAAATTTGTCCCATGAATTTTGGACCACGGGAAGATATTCTTTTGGGTAGAAGAAGTAGTGATGATATTTTCTTTAGTCGGTCACTGTTCATCAGCCCCACCTGTCATCCCTCTCTCTGCCTCTCACATCCCCACTCTCGTCGAGCACTGCTTTGGGCGGCCGCCAATTTTGCTGACTTTGGAGGCCAGCCACATTGCCAGCAAGTTGAGCACGATGCCATGCTCCTTCCCGAGGTGCTGGCGTCACCCTTATCTCCTTCCCCTTGGCCTCTCTCTGCTCTGTCTCTCACTTAGCCGCACGCGCAGAGCAGAGTGCAACACCACGCCGCCGCCAAATTTGCCACGCCACCGACGAGCTCCCTCGAGCCCGAGCCGTGTGAAGCGAGGAGGAAGGCCTCTGAAACACCCCCAGTTGTTTCCCCTCCGAGACCCCACCCTTCCCGGCTGGATTTTGCGCGCTCGCATTTCAGTCAAGAGGCCCTCATATTCTGCGATATTGTTAGTGGCTGGAAAACATAATTAAAGTACATACTTGAGGATGTCTCCGCTCAGTGAGGTCAAAACCACTCCAGCCCCCGCCCCCTTCAGCATAAACAACCCTTCAAAGTGCATGGTCCAGTGCTCATCTACCTCTGGTCGATGTTCTTGCTCGGGCTCAAAGGACAACCACTCAGCCACAAAAATGACCAGCTCTTGGGACTTGATAGCCGTTCGAGGGACGAACTGCATACCAAAGTCCCCGAGCTCTATTGCCCACTTTACTATTCTTCCTGCTATATCCCTATTGTGAAGAATTTCTCTAATCGAGAGCAGAGAGATTACCTTGATTTTGTAGGCCTGGAAGCAGTGTCTGAGCTTGCGAGAGGCCATTAGCACAACGTATAGTAGCTTCTGAGCATGTGGATACTAAGCCTTTGTGTCATATAAGACCTCACTAACAAAGTACACTGGTCGCTGAAGACCTTCTCATTCGATGACCAGGGCTACGCTCGTGACCTGTGGTGTAGCTGTAGCATAGAGCAAGAGCTCCTCGTCTTGTCGATGAGTGGTTAGTATAGGAGGGGACGAGATGTACCTTTTGAGATCTTGGAATGTCGTTTATGCTTCTAGCGTCCACAAGAAGTTGTCGCTTCTTTTCAGGAGCTTGAAGAGCGGCATCCCCTTCTCCCTTAGCCTCGAGATAAACCTGTTCAAGTCGTCATACACCCTGTTAATTTCTGGATTTCCTTTATCCTAGTCAGGGATCTCATATGGTCAACGGCTCTGATCTTGTCGAGGTTTGCCTCTATTCCTCAACTAGATACGAGGAACCCAAGAAATTTCCCTACTATGACTCCAAACGTGCACTTCTCTGGGTTTAGCTTCATGCGGTACTTCTGGAGGTTGTCAAACGTTTCTTGGAGGTCCGTGACCAGGTCATCCCTAGTCCTACTCTTGACGACCACATCGTCAACATATGCCTTGATGTTTCTACAAAGCTATGGTCGAACAATGAGCTAAATACAACGTTGGTAAGTGGCACCAATGCTTTTTAAACCAAAAGGTATTTTTACATAGCAAAAGACCCCAAAGGGTCTTACAAAAGCAGTCTTCACCTCATCTTCTCTATACATACTGACCTGGTGGTACCCTGAACAGGCATCTAAGAACCTTAAAAGATTGCTGCCAGCGGTTGAGTCAAAAGCTGGTCCATCCGGGGTAGAGGGAAGAGATCCTTCGATCACGCCTTGTTGAGGTCGGTGAAGTTGACACACATCCTCCACTTACCATTATGTTTCCGGACCATGACTGGGTTAGCCAGCCACTCCAGGTACTACACCTCTCGGATGAAGCTTGCTTCCAAGAGCTTGTCGATCTTCTTTTTTGTTTTACTGATCGGATGAAGCCTGCTTCCAAGTTCTTCTTTTCGGTCGGTGCAAACCGATGCGTCTTTTGTTTTACTAGTCGTGTGTCAGGTCGTACCGACAACTTGTGCTCGATCACGTCCCTACGTACTCCGGGCATATCAGATGGATTCCACAAAAAGATGTTTGTATTTGCCCAGAGGAATGTGATGAGAGAGGATTCCTATTTAGGGTCTAGGCCGGCCCTAATCTGGATCATCCTGGATGGGTCAGAGTCATCGAGGCAAATGGACTTAAGTCGGTCTAGACTGGTGATGAAATAGACCTTCAACAGTCGACCACTGGGCCCGACATTCTTGGGCTGTGACCTGGGAGTCAGCTTGACCATGTCGAGACTTCTCTTGTCACAGTGCAGGGCCATCTTTACATTGCCGATGATAGTGATGCCTCCCGTTGGACCAGTAATCTTGATGACCTAGTAAGCGTAGTGGGCGACAGCCATGAACTGAGCCATCGCTGGTTGCCCTAGGATCGCATTATAAGTGGTCCCGAAGTCTGCCACATCTAACAGGATCTTTTCGGTCCTGAAGTTACTCAGCGAGCCGAAGGTGACGAACAGCTCGATTTTCCCCAATGGTTTTGCTGAGGAGCCATGGGTGATTCTAAAGAAGGGAGGAGAGGGTTTCAACGCGCTCCTTGGAATCTACAGGGCATCTAGTGCATCAGCGAAGAGGAGGTTGATGGAGCTCCCTCCATCGACCAGTACATGACCCAGACGGATGTTCTATAACGTTGGTTCAACCACGATGGGGTAGTGACTAGGGCTTTTGACCTGCGCGGGGTGGTCATCCTAGTTGAAAGTGAGGGGCACCTCCGACCACTTTAGGCACGGGCTTTGGCCTGGAATGATCGCCCACACCTCACGGACCACTGACTTGTACTCCCTATTCGAGGAATACATTACGGCATCCCCAAAGATATAGTGGACCATGTGATTGGCCTACTAGAAACCCAACGTCGACTGGTCGGGGTCAGCCTCGTCCTCACTATTATCGCCGCGCCTGGGCCTGCACTCCCTAAGCTCCTTGTCGATGATGCCTTGCACGACCTTGCATTCGGTCAGGTCGTGGGCATCGGTACGGTGTATTGGGTAGTAGCCTCGGCCCTTCCTTCCGTCCTTTTTCTCGAAGCGCCAGTGTGGTTGGCCGCTCTGCTCAACCACCATGATGTCGGGTGGTCCTGCCTTGCGTTTGTTCTTCTTTTTCTCCTTCCGGTAAACCCCCTTGGAAGAGGCGGGATGGTCGGATGGCGGTCATGGCTTTGCGTCGATCTGACACTCTTGGGCCTCGGTGGCATGTGCGCACTTATTAGTGAGCTCGAAGAGCTCAGTAGTACTTTGGACTTCCTTGGTGGCCAGCTTCTTGACCATATTCTGGTCTCTAACCCCCCTCTGGAAGGCTATGACCACGGAGTCACCCGTGATCCTTGGAATGGTATTCTGATGTTTGGTAAAACGCCGGATGAAGTCTCACAGCGACTCGCCCTGTCGCTGCCTGACCTAATACATGTCATTTTTAACACCTGGCCAGGTATAGGTCCCCTGGAAGTTGGTGACAAACTGGTCGTACAAGTCCTCCCAGAAGTGAAATAACCCGCAGGGGAGGTTCATAAGCCATAACCGGGCTGAGCCTGTTAAGGCTATCAGGAAATAGTTGGCCATGACTTTCCTGTGGCCTCCCGTAGCCTGCACCATGGTGGTATAGATCTGCAAGAACTCATCAGTATTGGTTGAGCTATCATATTTTTCGGCTAGAACCAGCCGAAACATGTCTGGCCAGCGCACTTCTTGGAGCCAGGAGGATAGGGCATGGCACCTATCCCATAATGGGCCGTCTCTCTCCCTGGGTGACGAGTTAGAGGAATCTGAAGCCTCCCTGTGAGGGGAAGGTGAGTGGGAGGGCTGCTTACCCTTTTCTGTCTCACGCCGAGTGCAATCTCCCTGCTCTCAGTCAGCCCTCTGACCCTGGATCACGCCGCGGAGGTCGTGTTGGCAAAGAGAGTCACGTAGGTTGGTGGGTTGGCTATCCCAACGTGACAGGGGGTCTCCGAGCATTTCCTGCTATGGAGGGAGCGTGGGATCTTTTCTGCCGCGGGGCCTACTGCGAGTCTTGGTGATCGCGACCTTCACCAGCCCTTGCGACGAACATGGCATTTTCCCCCACAATTTGGCGTTGGGTGGTCTCAAACAGGAGGGCGAGGTCGCAGCTAGGGGAGTACTGGCGAATCCACCGTTACTGCTACCAGCAGGTGGCTAATAAGCATTCGCATGGTTTGCAGATTCTGTACGGGTGTCATGACCTCATAGTCAAGCTACCGAGCGCGGAGTGGCGACATATCACTAGGAGGGGAGCCCCCAGCGCCCACATGGTGTGACAGTCTAGGTAGCGACATCGCCACAGACTGCGCCCTATGTGGGAGTTCCTTTGGACAGCGTTGTAGTTGCTGGGGCTATATCGGAGCGCCTCCCTATTTGGTGCCGCATCGGTTTCCCTTTGGGCACGAGGCCTAGGCTCATTGACAGTACCTGGAGCATGAGGGTTTCCACTACCACTTGCTGCATTATCAGCCATGCAAACTACACATTGGGTCTCAGAGCCTTCGGACTCCGATTCGGTGTCCCATGCTTGGATACACCAGGCTCATCTAGGTCGTACCCATGATGAACACCTCGTGGCGACCGGAGTCCTCGGAGCAGGACTCAATGGTTGCCGTAGATCCGACCATAGGTAGCCCACTCAAGTTATCAACACTTACCGAAACGCAAAAACGTGCCCCCTACCTAGCGCGCCAACTGTCGACAGTTAATCCCTCACAATACTTTTGGGATATATTGGATGATGGGTGCATGATTGACGTATTCAATGTGTGTATAAACTCAAGAACACAAGGATTATCCAAGTTTAGACCTCTCATAGGATAATAGCCCTACGTCCTTATATTCTTTTATGTATAATATGAAATTGTTTACAGATGTGTTCCTCTCTTCCTATAAGCCCGATCCTCTTTATTTATATAGCAGGAGTGATGTACATACAAACAGACCATGCCAATAACATAACTGGTCTAATCCTGACGGAACCAACTACCCCTAGCTACGGTAGGTATGCAGAGCCTACACTGGTTGATCGGCCTGCCCTGTTCCCCCGCCCAATGCCGCATGCCCGCCTGCAATGTTGTTTCATCTAACGTGCGGCGCCACGCCTGTCTATAACGTCATCTCGTAGCATTTAATGCTATGGGACGGGACACTATCCATTTGCGTCGGCCAAGACTTCGTTCGCTAGAGGGAGTGTCTGAGGAAGAAAAACACTTGAGTAGATAGCATTTAATGTGACTTGATAGGTTAAGATGAAATATCTACCCTGTGACCAGTGAGGTTGGTCGCAGGCTTACCTCCGCGACCATGGGGCTGGTCGCGAGAGCGTTGTCTCGTCGCATGATAGGATCATGGTCTTTAAAAAAATATCTACCGCCAGCCGTCACTCGCTTGTGCGGACTCCTCTGACAAAAAACCCTTTATTCTATACACCGACACAGATTTTTCACTTTTAACGCCATCCTTGTATGTTCATCGGCCTCGGCCACCGGCAATATCAGCAGCAGCAAGGGCAAGGCCGAGGCGGTGGCCCTTACAGTGATCCGCGGCAAGGAGCGCACCCAGGTGGGCACCGCATGCGATCGGGCGCACAAGCGTGGGCCCTTCTTCTGGTGCCTCCTCTTCAGCAGCGGCAACGCCAACTCCACCCTCTTGCTCGAGGCCGCCGGCAAGGGCATTAAGCAGACCCACGGCTGCTGCAGCCTCGTGCCGCCACCGCAGCCCAGCCCCAGCCGGCTCATCAACGTGGCGGCAATGGCTGTCCTCCTCTTCCATTTCCATTTCCTTCTCTTGTAGACTGATGAAGAGTCATCCATGTCTTCCTAGTCTTGATAGTTTGCTGCTGGATTATCTGATCAGATGATGCATTATAAATTGGCATGTCAAGTGAAGCAACAACAAACGGAGGATTGATTTCCTGACGTCTTTTCAATCGCCGAATTATCTCCATCGACAACAAAATTGATAGACAAAAACTCATCCTTGACTTGAATGAAAAATATTGGAAAATGCCACCACAGATAGACTCTTCTCTACAGATATAGGGATCAATTCCATGCGAATTAAACAAGCAGGCCAACAGGTTAACCAAACAAGCAAGCAGAGCAGGTATTTCAACCCAGACCACACCAACTACTTCGCTTACCATCTACACCGACGCACGCATAATTCAGCACGCAGCTAGCGCCTAAATTTAGCAACCTGCTATATTGCAAATTAACCAATCCGTTTTGTCCATACAACAGATACAGTGAATTACCCCTCTCGGCGACTTAACTAGAAGTACGACACCAGAAAGGCACCACAAGACACGGCTATATGATATCCTGTGCTGGTGACATCAGGCGAAATTATACAAGGAGGCGATGCTTGTCCTTTGTAGCCAGAGACTGCAAAAGAGGGGATGGCTTGCTCAGGCTACCATTTAGTTACAAAATGGTGCATCCTTTCTGAGCCTTTCTCTTTTTCTTCTTTTGCTTTGGAGGCTGCAGAACCACCTTAATCGCCGCATCAAACACTGCTTTGATATTCTGGAGATGCAAAGCAGCAGCAGTCAGTAACCATGGACAGCAAGTGAGCTCAAAGATGCATGTACTGCGAGGAGGGGGAGATTATTGCAGTACTTGTTGGGTTTTTGAACTGCATTCGATGTAGGCAGCTGCACCAATTAGCTTCCTCAGCTCTTCACCCTGCATAGATCACCAAAATAATGTTAAAACGTTATGCTATTGTGCTGGGAGGCAACAAGATAGAAGCAGATGAAGCCTAGCATACCTGGGCAGTGGAAATAGGAACAGCACCAGGGTGGTCAATGAAAAACTGCTTATCATCCCGCAGGTCTATTAACAGTAATTCAATAGTTAAGCACCACCAAATTATGTAGCACAATATAGAGCAGAAAAGTACACACACACACCCGGGCTGCGTACGCACCCCTGAACTTGTAAGGTTGTATCACTCTCCACTCAATTTGCATTTTACTCAATCAGATCATGTACCCTTTCGCATTTAACTAACAGATTCGCTGACATGGACACTGACATGGCGTACAATCATTGAGGGTAGCACAGTGTGGTGACATGTCAGCACAAGCTAGTGTCCCCTCTTTTTACTTTTGCTCCACTTTTCTTTTTACCATCCTACCATGGCTGATGCCACTTGATAATGACAGCAACCACTAACACCTACATCTGCAAGTCATGGAGGTCAGCGAGGATCTACAGCTCGTTACAGGGGGGGGGGGGGGTGAGCTCATGGAGCAACTGCATGGACATCTAGCATGGGGTAGCCATCTTCAGATCTTCAAACCCGGCTAGACTCACCAACACCGGATCTCCCCATCCGCCCCATCTGAGGCCAGTTCCTTCCATCTAGTAACACCTCTATGTCCAGGGAGCATTTCTTTGCCCTCCATCAGTTTCGGGTACTGGTGCTGGATTTGCTTTTGCTCCACCTCGCTTCTCCCTCATCAGCAAGTATTTCTTTATTTAAAGACATTTGATGAAACTGTCGCAGGAAGGCCACTGCGCCGCCATCTTCTTCTTTTACCCCGGCGAGCGGGGCCACCACACTCGATCGACCATTGGAGTAGATCCAGTAAAATCACAGGCTAGGCCAAAGCACCTGCAGTCAGCGCCGCTAGTCATCATCACCCCCTTCCTCTGGCATTCCCTCGCTGGTTACAGCTTTCCATTCTCTCTCCATTTCGTCACCCTCCCCTCGCTGACTATCATCAAGGGAAGCAGCCAACTCCAATAACCAACCATGGCCTCCCTTTGTTCTCTGTCCATGACGAGATGGCAAAGGTAGGGAAGAAGAATGTGAGGGGATGTGTTGACATGTGAGATTTTTTATGCTACAGACCATGCATTGCAATTATGGCTTCACTGCGCACCACGTCTTTGTTCACCTCAGCAAATCTGTTAGGTAACAGTGGGAAGGAGCAATGGTACAAATGGACGGAAGTCTAGGAGGCTGACAGAGTAAAATGCAAGTTGAGGGAGGGAAGTGCTACAACCTTACAAGTGCTGGGACCTGCAGTGCAATTTTCTCATAATAAATAAATGATCTTGAGCAGTCACTGCTGTATGTAGTTACAATTCAGTCACAAATTTGCTTCAGAATATATATACATTCACATGCTAGTCAGACCTGTTTAAGCAGTATTACATTGTTAAAACATTGTATGTGTTAGCAACTATCTTTTGATACCTTTGCTTAGCATCATGTTTCCTAAAAATTAAGTTGTGGTAACGTGGATTCCACATGGCAATGAACTAGTTTAATAAAGTTTGTCGTGCAATCCTAGAAGACAATAACTAACACAACGTCGGTATTTTATCTAATGTTTAACAAGCTGTCAGCCTTGGCAATCAGTTGATCCTTGCTACAGGACAAAACTATATGTCTCAATGTCATAGATCCAATCAAATACACTACTAAGCAGCAATGATGCTTCCACCAAATTCAAATGGCTTGTTTCCCCTTCTCCGATGATTGCATATATTTCCACATGCAAAGCTGCATTTTAAAGATGATTTCTGGAATATAAGTGATAAGTGTATATGCATGAAATGGCTTGACATGAATAGCACTAGGCTTGAATTTACAACAACAAAAACCCGTACTGAACCATGATTTGAGGTTGCTTAAATCATAAGGCAGTGGTGAACCATGAACCACAATTTATGGGTACATGGGAATCATAATTCATTTCGTGTGGCACATAATTTCATGTGTATGTGTAAATCACGATTCAGATAACGCAAAGCAATTGCTGATGAATGGGGATGAAAGGCCAATTCTGGAGAGACATAATATTTTACACAAATGCGATGCACTAGGAGGCGAGGAGCGTACCAAGCTTTGTCCCAACAAGAATTATGGGCACACCAGGAGCATAGTGCCTTAATTCAGGAATCCACTGGGGGAAAAACATGCACAGGTCATATGCAAGAAAGGCAAGTAGACAAGCCACAATAATTACCTAATTATTTATCAAATGAGGGAGCAAGAAAAAGAGAGCAAAGCAAGATTATTGCCTTCTTTGATACATTCTCATAGCTTGCTTTGCTGATAAGCGAAAAGGCCAGGAGGAAAACATCAGCACCACGATAGCTCAATGGGCGCAGTCTATTGTAGTCCTCTTGTCCTGTAAAATCCATGGAATATTGGTTATTTTGGAGCAGGAAGAAAAGGATGTTAATGCCTGCGCCCACTAAAGGGAAGAGGGGAGGAGGGGTGGAGCAAACCTGCTGTATCCCACAGACCCAAGTTGACAGTGCTCCCGTCGACCACAACGTTTGCACTGAAGTTGTCGAACACAGTTGGAACGTAATCCTGCGACATAGAGATGCCCCGCGTAAGTATATGTAACATAAGCCCAACAACAATAAGGGAATATAACTAGAGGGCAACTCAAACCCTCGTTTGTCTGTAGAAATTTAAAAAGCATTTTGGCCAGGTACGATAATCAAGCTATGTGGCTCTCAAAAAAGAGAAAAATCAGACTGAGCTATGAGTATGGTAGGATTTTCTGCTGGAACCTGTCCCTGCTTACAATTGCATGAAACAAAAATGGAGACATCACACCTGAAAATCAACTGGAGTAGCTTTTTGTCTAGTTGTCGGGAGCATTAACCTCTATATAGATTAGGTAGAAATCTCCCATGTACGAAAGAAGATGAAGTATTGTTTATCCCCTGGGCCAAGATTGAAGACGACCACCCAAGATCCTGGGCAGAGAGCAAAGCCGATCTCGATTTCCTCCTCGCTCTGAAGGAAGCAAGGGAAGCGAACGAGAGTGAAACGGGTCCAACTCACCGTGGGGAAAGTGTTGGAGGTGTAGGAGATGAGCATGCAGGTCTTGCCGACGGCGCCGTCCCCCACGGTGACGCACTTGATGAACCGAGACGCGCTCATCGGAAGATTCGGACTAGATCTATACTTCTCCTCTGCTCACTCCACCACCCCCTCCTCTCCTTGCTTCCTTCCCCACGCCGCAGGCCACACCCGCTCTCTTCTCTTCTCTTCTCTTCTCTTCTCTTCTCTGGAGACTTCTCTCACGGAAGGTGCCAGAGGCAAGCAGGCCCTGGGAGGTCTCCTGTCCCTGTCCCTCCCTCCCTCCCTCCCTTAGGTCTCCTCTGAGTCCTTCCTCCTCTTGGGGTGGGGTGGGGGATTGAGGGTGATAAGCCCAGGCCAAGCAATATCCAAATGGCCCGTGTCCAAGTGGCTAGTGTCTACGGAACTGGTCCGAACCATGTTATTATAGACATGGCTCAAGCATAATCCGACTCAGAATAGATGGGCGAGCTCGGCACGGTATGAGATCTCGAGTCGTGTTTAGGCTGAGCTTATGGCATGTATTTTCGGTACGGTCTAGTCCGAGCAAGCACAAGCATTATCCGAACCGGTTCGAGCATACAGCGGCTCAGGAGGCACAATCAGTTCGGCACAGCATACGGTGGCCCAAGCGGCACGCGGTGGCACGACCTAGCGGGCATACTTAGGCTGGTTGTAGTCGTTGTGCGCGGGCCCAATACGCGGAAGCACGTGGGGGCATGGATGGCACGCGGGTTTAACCCGTTAACTCGGTATATTTTATTTTATAGTTGTTTGCGATCGTTTGAGTTAAAAAATTCGAAAAAAATTGTAAAAACCACTATTATTCACCTATAAATAGAGGATCACTCTGCTCTTCTATTGCACACCAGTAACACTATTTGCTCTCATGTTTCCTCCTCTCATTATTGTCTCAAAGTTCTCGAGAATTAGCAATAATTTGGTAAAATTAGTTTGAATTGTTGCCAAAAATCCGAGCAATTTCAAAATCGTCATTCTGTTGTCTTGACATTAAAGAAATCTTGGTGATTTTTTTCATCATTGTTCATTCGTGTTTTATTATTAGTTTTATTAATTGATTATTTCTAACTCTGAATATTTTTATTTTTTTAGTGTCATTCGACATTGATCACGAATGTCGGTGATCATGATCATAATACATTCATCGATCATGATTTTTTTTCTCCAAGGACTAACAGGAAATTACGGCGCCTTTGATACAAGTGCTGCAAGTGATGATGAATCCGACAGTGAACCTCCGGTTGGTTCACATGCAGGTGATGCAGCAGCACCTCCATTGTCAGGCTCTACAAGTGCACACGTATCAGCAAGCATAGGTTCTAAAAGATCAAGAGCCGATACTTTCGAAGTTTGGCAAGACTTTGAAAGGTTCTACAGAGAGGAAGATGGGGTAAGTGTCAGGTATGCTAGGTGTTATATTTGCAAACATGAATTATCTACAAAGGCCTCAGGTGGAACAGGACATTTGAAGAGGCACGCCACAACTTGCAAGCGAAAGAATGGAGCAGCCATAAAGCAGACGGTACTACAGTACAATCCTGACGGCTCTGTTCGTCATTAGAGGTATGACTCTGTCAATGCTCGAAAAGAGTTATACCGCTTCATTGTAAGAGAGGATCTACCACTCAACATCGATGAGTCTCCTATATTTGAAGATTACATTAAGCAAACTCATAATCCTAGGTTCACGCATGTTTCTAGATAGACAACTAGTAGGGATATGGTAAAATACTACAATGCGTATTGTAGCAAGCTTAAAGAAACGTTGCAAACATGTACATTTTCAGTTGCTTTGACCTCGAACTATGGGCAGGTAGGGGTAGAGAGGATTATCTTAGTGTTGTTGCTCATTTTGTCAATAATGATTAGGAATTAGAAAAGAGAATAATAGGTTTCAGGTTGATTGACAACGCGCATACCCGTGAAAATATTGCTGAAAAAATATCTCAAGTAGTAGAAGACTTTGATCTGACAAATAAAATATTTTCTATCACTTTAGATAATGCCGGTGCAAACTCTAGAGTCGTGGATATTCTTACTCTGTTGTTTAGTATATATGTTGAATCTTTCTTGTTACATCAATGATGTGCTTGTCATATTATCAATTTTATAGTAAAATCCAGTTTGAAGAGGTTGTCGTAATACCTAGATGATTTTCGTACTGCAATATCTTTTGTAAACTCCTCTAATCAACGAATTGCAGCATACCGGTAAGATAGAACTCTACTTTCATTATGCTCAAAAATATTGTACCATATAAGAGCACATTTAGTGTGTTTATTCATACACACTATCATCAGTATGGGGTTAAACTTTACTCACAGAACCGCATTGGTATCTTGCCGAAAGGATACTAGAGTTTCTTGAATTTTTGTATGATTCAATTGTACGTTTATCAGGAGTTTATTATCCAACATCTTTTTTAGTAGTGCATAATATTATTGAAATTGCTACTCATTTAAACATGTATGAAAATGACAATCTTCTAAGAGACTGTGTAGTTCCTATGAAATCTAAATTTTTAAAATATTGAAAAGAAATTCCTTTATTGTATGCATTTGCATTTATTTTAGATCCTAAAGCTAAAATCGCAGGGTTTTTTTAAGTTCTCATAATTCTAGGTGATGCTCTTGGCTATAATTATTTTACTTATTATACTAATATTCGTTCTAAGTTATTCGATGTTTATAGTAAATATGAAATAAAGTATGCCGGAGTGCTGGAATTCCAACATCTTCGTTACGATCATCTACGACTACGAGTGCTGGAATTTCAACATCCGGAGGGGAGCTAACTACCTTCATCGACAACGATGTTATCAGCCATAAACAAGAAAATTTTAACATATTGCAATGTGGCATGAGCACAAGACGAATTATCCAGTGATTTCACTAGTAGCACGAGATTTGTTAACGGTTCCAGTATCTACAGCTTCTTCTGAGGCTGCCTTCAGTCTTACTGGAAGGATAATCGAAGAGAGAAGCACAAGCTAAAGCGCTAATGCAACACACTGCAGAGAACACTAAGCTTGAAGCTTCATTCAAAAATTTGTATCTGGGTGTTGTTGACACTTGAGAACGTGTAATTTCCAATTTTTTAAGCTAGGTTGTTGTCGGTGTACTCAGAACCAGGGGTCCCTAAGTCCCGAGACCAGGCCGGACATCCGCCACATGTCACCACCCTGCAAGGTAAGAAGAAGCTAAGTCCCGGGAGAAGGTGCTCGGGGCCGCCGCCTCTGGTTCCCGAGCACCCTAGTTCCCCGATGATCCGCAGAGCCCAAATACCGGGAAGGAAGTGCTCGGGAGAGAGTGCTCGGGGCTGCACGTGGCAGCCCCTGAGGACTCGGTGCCCCGAAGGTCCCACCGAAGTGCTCGGGAGAGAGTGCTCGGGGCTGCACGTGGCAGCCCCCGAGGACTCGGTTCCCCGAAGGTCCCACCAAGTGCTCGGGAGAGAGTGCTCGGGGCTGCACGTGGCAGCCCCCGAGGACTTGATGCCCCGAAGGTCCCACCGAAGTGCTCGGGAGAGAGTGCTCGGGGCTGCATGTGGCAGCCCCCGAGGACTCGGTTCCCCGAAGGTTCGCGCAAGATCATTCGACGACCCGAAGGGTCCCGTCGTCAGGGTGTCATCCAGTCAAAGGCCCAATGCCGCATTTAATAGGCACGCGCGGCCTGACATCCTGACATCCTGACATTCTCAGCTGCCCACGCCCCAGTGTCAGACCCTGCCATGCACTGGCAGGGGGGCGTGGGTCCATTAAATGCACGGGTCCCGTCCCGTTTCACCCGGGTGCCTCGGGATAACGTTGCCAGAATCGAAGCGCTCCGCCGGCCACCCTGCCCTAGTAGAAAGACAAGACAGGGTGGGCGCACCGGGCACCTCTGAGGCTGCCCGGTGGGCCCCCTTTATGGCGCCCGGAGGCTTCCACAGTGGCGGGTGGTCGGATGCGCGCCGCATTTCTCCACCGCCCCTGTCACTTCGCCAAGACGAAATGATGACGCCTTTCTCCGTGGCACCTTGGCAGTCGCATCCCCTCTTTCCCATTCAGGATATGTCGAGGTCGGCGCGCCTATAAAAGGAAAGAATGAAGAACACGTAAAGGGGTGGTGTGTGAAGAAGAGGACGCAGACGCTCAAACCCGCTCAAGCCAAGCTAGAACACGAGAGCCTCAAGCTCTCAGTAGGTGTCTCTCTCTTGTAATCAGATACATCCTTGAAGAATTCCCTTCAAGGGCAGATATAACACTCACACAGGAGTAGGGTGTTACGCCTCCGTGCGGCCCGAACCTGTCTAAACCCCAGTGCACCCATTTTTCTCCCGTCAGGGTGATCATCTCCCACCAGCTATTGCATTTGTTTCTGTTCCCGCTTATTTCCCAACAAGCTTATCCAGGATCATCCCCCCGGCCGAATCTCTAAAAAGGGGTCTCTCGGGATCCCTGCGACAGGAGTTCATCCTCCGACAGCTGGCGCGCCAGGTAGGGGGGAGTATCCCTGGATTGTTTGTTTCACTTTTTTCCGTAGGAAAAGATGGCCGGTGGACACCGTCTCCAGCGTTCCGGCTCCACTTCCAGTGACGGAGCACTGCCCAACGTCAGAAGGAGCCCAGTCGCTGCTGCATGCCAGCAGCAGCCGTCATCCGCGGGCGCAGTTCTTCCCGCTCAAGGGGATCGAGGCGCTGGGCCCTTCAGGGCCACCGCCGCCGCTGCCGACTCACTTTCCGACCCCCAGCAGGTGGTCGGGACCCCGGCCGCTAGGTCCGCCTCTGGACCACGTCGGGTGCCGCCTCGGCGCAGGCTCGCTTTCAGCGAGGCCAGCCCAGGGAGCGCGCTGCTTGCAGCACATGCTCTCCTTAGGCATCCGCCCGTTCAGGCCACGCCGAACACTCCGGAAGGTCGGTGGATCCAAGATGTCGTTGCTTTGGTCGGCACTGCTCGTCGCCAGGTGCAGGCCAGGAGTCCTCGCACCACTTCTCAGCATGGTGCCGCCAGAGCCGGCTCCTCAACGGGCAACACCCGCACGGGCCGAGGGGTCTCCAGGCGGAGTGTCGTCCCCCTGGCCGTGTCTGAAGCCAGAGACCTCCGCTTGCGCCTTGACGAGCGGAGGGGGCACGAGGATGCCCGAGTTACTCTCGAGCGTCAGCGGGAGACACGGCAGGGGGTCGGGGCAGAGGACCAGGCTTCCTCTCTCCCGGCCCAAGGCCACCGGGGATCCCCGGTTCACCGTCACTCGTCACCAAGGACCACCGCTCGCGCTGCGGGATACGGCACCGGCTGCCGTGCCTTCACCGCCGAGCTCCGCCGGGTCAGGTGGCCTTCCAAGTTCCGCCCCGAGCTGCCGGAGAAGTACGACGGGTCCATCAACCCCGTCGAGTTCCTCCAAATCTACACGACGGCCGTCCAAGCGGCCGGAGGCAGCGAAAAGGTGATGGTAAACTACTTTCATGTTGCCCTGAGGGGCTCCGCCCGCTCTTGGCTTATGAACTTACCCCCAGGGTCTATCGGCTCCTGGGATGACCTGTGCCACCAGTTCGTGGCCAACTTTCAGGGCACGTTTACGCGCCCCGGTTTGGAGTGCGACCTTCATGCCGTCCAACAGCAGGAGGGGGAAACGCTACGGCGCTTTATACAGCGCTTCAGCCAGGTTCGTAACACCATTCCTCGAGTGGCCCCCCATGCTGTTATTGTCGCTTTCCGGCAGGGCGTCCGCGATGAGCGGATGCTCGAAAAGCTAGGTACGCATGAGATCGAGACCCCTGCGGAACTCTTCGCACTGGCCGATAAGTGCGCCAAGGCTGCGGAGGCTAGGGCGTGGCATGCTCCTCGCCCCACCTCCGACCAGCCAAGTTCTTCCCGCTCCGACAAGCGGGAAAAGAAGAAGAGGAGGAAGCGTGAGGCCGCTCCCATTGAGCCAGCCCAGGTCCCTACTCATAGGGTGCCGCAAGAGCCCGACCACCGGCAAGAGCGCCGGCCGGGTGTCGATCGACGCCCCGCCAGGGCCCCTGCTCGGGCTCCTCCTCGGGCCTCCATACCCACCAGGGCCTCGGCTCCAGCAAGAGCCCCGGCCCCCGGCCGAGTTCCTGTTCCAGCGAGGGCCCCCGTTCCCGCGGGGCCCGAGCCAGGTAAATGGTGTCCTATACACCAGACCAGATGGCACGACCTCACGGAGTGTCGTACGGTCAAAGGACTCATGGAGCAGCGCCAGAGGGAGCGCGACGAGTCCCGCGGAGGAGGCGATATTGAGGTCGCCCCCAACAACGCCGAGCTCGGCTTCCAGGAGCCCGAGCATGCCGTTGCCTTCATCGACGGGGGCGCTTACACACCCTGCTCGCGTCGTGGCATCAAGATCATGCGACGCGAGGTGTGCTCGGCAACCCCGAGCGAGGAGGCCACAAGACCCCTGAGGTGGTTGGATGCTCCGATCACGTTCAGCATGGCTGATCACCCCGCCAGTACTGCAGCCGTGGGACGGCTACCTCTGGTAGTGTCTCCCACTATCTGCAATGTTAAGGTCGGCAGAGTGCTGATCGACGGTGGTGCCGGCCTCAACCTCCTTTCCAAAGAGGCTTTTGAGAAGCTGCAGGTGTCCTCCCGACGCCTAAAGCCGTCGCTCCCCTTCTGTGGAGTGACCCCTGGGCACTCCCTGCCCCTCGGGCAGGTTGAGTTGCCTGTCACGTTCGGGAGCCGGGACAACTTCCGCACGGAATGCATCCTCTTCGATGTCGCGGAACTCCCTCTCCCCTACAACGCCATCCTCGGGCGTCCCGCGCTTGCAAAGTTTATGATGGCCGTGCATTATGCATACCTTACGGTTAAGATGCCCGGCCCCGCAGGCTCTATCTCTGTGATCGCCGACTCCGGCGGCGCCGTCTCCTGCGCTGAACAATCATACATGGCTCTGGTCTCAGCACAGGCCGAGGTCGATGGCTCTACAGGGGGCCCGGGACCCTCTTCATCCAAACCCCGACTCGCCGCCGACACCTCTGTTCCAACGAAGGAGGTCGTGGTGGGCGAAGACGCTACCCAGGTTGTCCGTATCGGCAGCGACCTAGGCAGCAAATAGGAAAGCGCGCTCGTCGCCTTCCTCCGGGCCAGCATAGACGTGTTTGCCTGGCAACCGTCCGACATGCCCGGGATCCCTAGGGAGGTGATCGAGCATCACTTGGCCGTGCGTCCGGACGCCCGCCCGGTGAAGCAGAAGGTCCGGCGGCAGGCGCCAGAGCGCCAGGAGTTTATCCGCGAGCAGGTCAGCAGGCTCCTCGACGCCGGATTCATCCGAGAAGTCCTCCACCCCGACTGGCTAGCAAACCCAGTCATCGTCCCGAAGGCCAACGGCAAGCTTCGCATGTGCGTGGACTACACCGACCTTAACAAGGCTTGCCCTAAAGATCCCTTCCCCTTACCTCGCATTGATCAAATTATAGATTCAACTGCGGGATGTGATCTTTTATGCTTCCTAGATGCAAACTCTGGGTATCACCAGATTCGCATGGCCATAGGGGACGAGGAAAAAACTGCTTTTACCACCCCGGTGGGGACTTATTGCTACATGTCAATGCCTTTCGGCCTGCGCAACGCTGGATCCTCTTTCCAGCGCGTTATTCGTATCACTCTTAACTCGCAGGTTGGCCGCAACGTCGAGGCTTACATCGACGATCTCGTGGTCAAAACCCGAGACCGCGCCACCCTGCTCGAGGACCTTGCCGAGACTTTCAACAGTCTCCGCTCTACCCGCCTCAAGCTCAACCCGGAGAAATGTGTCTTCGGGGTGCCGGCGGGCAAGCTCCTTGGTTTCTTGGTCTCTGGCCGAGGGATCGAGGTCAATCCAGAGAAGATCTGGGCCATCGAGCAGATGCGACCCCCGGTTCGACTCAAGGAGGTCCAGCGCCTCACCGGCTGCATGGCAGCCCTCGGGCGCTTCATCTCCAAGCTCGGGGAGCGAGGGCTCCCCCTCTTCAAGCTTCTGAAGAAATCCGGACGTTTTGACTGGACGCCGGAGGCCGAGCAGGCCTTCCGCGACTTAAAGAAGTACCTTACTTCGCCACCCGTGTTGGTGGCTCCCTCCCAAGGTGAGCCCCTACTACTTTATGTTTCGGCCACTCCACAGGTCGTGAGCATAGTGCTGGTGGTGGAGCGCGACGAATGTTCGGGGCCGGGTGCTGGGTCCCAGCTCCCAGAGGCCCCCGACCACTCACTTGTCCTCGTGGCTCCCCCTGGGCAAGGGGTCGAACCCGAGCACACTGCTCTTCCCAGCCAAGGAATCGAGCCCGAGTACCCGGCCAGCCCCGACCATGCCGCCGACCCTGGAGGCTGCGGTAGCCCCCTGAGTAGGGCCACCGTCCGGGCCTGCCGGATGCAGCGACCGGTATACTTCGTCAGCGAAGTCCTCCGGGAAGCCAAGACAAGGTATCCCCAGGTGCAGAAGCTACTCTATGCCGTGCTCATCGCCTCCCGGAAGCTGCGCCACTACTTTCAGGCGCACAAGGTCTCGGTGGTTACCACTTATCCACTGGGACCCATTCTCCGGAACCGGGAGGGCACCGGGCGCGTTGTCAAATGGGCGGTCGAGCTGGCGGAGTTCGACCTACACTTCGTCTGTCGCCAGGCAATCAAAAGCCAGGCACTCTCTGACTTCTTGGCAGAATGGACGCCCGTCCCCTGCGTCGTCCCAGAAGAGATCTCCACCTATCCCGGGCGCGACGCGCCCGGGTACTGGATCATGCACTTCGACGGTTCCCTCTCGCTTAAAGGCGCAGGGGCCGGAGTGGTTCTCACCTCCCCAACAGGTGAAGAGCTCCGGTACGTCGTACAGTTGCAGTTCCGCGCATCCAACAACATGGCGGAGTATGAAGGTCTCATCGCTGGCCTCCGGGCTGCGGTGGGGCTCAGGATTCGTCGCCTCCTGGTCAAGGGGGACTCCCAACTGGTCGTCAACCAGGTATCCAAGGAGTACCAGTGCACGGATCCTCAAATGGGGGCGTACGTGGCTGCGGTCAGGAAGCTCGAAAGACGCTTCGATGGCCTCGAGTTGCGGTACATCCCTCGCCGCGACAACGCTCTGGCCGACGAGCTCTCTCGCCTGGCCTCCTCACGTGCGCGCGTCCCTGCCGGAGTCTTTGAAGAAAGACTCGCACGGCCTTCCGTCCTGCCTGCCGAACAGGATGAAGGGGAAACCTCAAACTCAATTCAGGGGACCCCGGCGGTGCCCTCAGTGGGAAGCCCCGTCAGGGCGCCGCCGTCCGGCGAGTGCGCTGTGCTCGCCGAATGTTCTCAAGATGCCTCGTGGATGTCTGACATCCGAGGGTACTTGAAAGAAAAGTTCCTACCCGGAGATGAGGCGTCTGCCGAAAGGGTTGCTCGGCAGTCCAAACGCTATGCCATGGTAGATGGGGATCTCTACCGGCGTAGCGCAGGAGGTGTCCTCCTGAAATGCATCTCTCGGGCAGAAGGCGGCGATCTTCTCGCTGAGGTCCACGAGGGCGAGTGCGGTGGCCATTCATCGTTCCGCACGCTGGTCGGGAAGGCCTTCCGGCAAGGTTTCTACTGGCCTACAGCTCTCCAGGACGCTTCCGAGCTGGTTCGGCGCTGCAGGGCATGCCAGTTCCATGCAAAGCAGATTCACCAGCCAGCTCAGGCTCTCCATACCATTCCCCTGTCATGGCTTTTCGTGGTCTGGTGTTTGGACATTCTGGGTCCATTCCCCCGAGCAGTCGGGGGCTATGCATACCTATATGTCACTATCGACAAATTCACCAAGTGGCCGGAGGCGGTCCCAGTCGTCAAGGTGACCAAAAACACGGCGCTCCAGTTTATCCGCGGCATCACCAGCCGCTTCGGCGTCCCAAACCGGATCATCACCGACAACGGCACCCAGTTCACTAGTGCCTTGTTCGGGGACTATTGCGAAGATCTCGGCATCAAGCTTTGCTTCGCTTCCGTCGCTCATCCTCGGAGTAACGGGCAGGTCGAGCGCGCCAACGCGGAGATACTGAAGGGCCTCAAAACCCGGACCTATAACGTGCTCGCTAAGCACGGGAAGGGATGGGTAGACGAGCTGCCAGCCGTGCTGTGGGCCAATCGGACTACGCCAAGCCGCGCCACCGGGGAGACTCCTTTCTTCCTCGTCTATGGCGCCGAAGCAGTCCTCCCCTCCGAGCTCACTCTGGGCTCCCCTCGAGTGCATGCATACTCTGAGGGTGAGCAGGAGCGGCAAAGACGCGACGGCGTGGATTACCTAGAAGAGCGCCGGCGGCGTGCCGCTGTCCGGGCGGCTCGGTACCAGCAGAGTCTGCGGCGTTATCATCTGCGCCATGTCCGGGCCCGGTCTCTCGAGGTGGGGGACCTAGTTCTCCGACGCGTCCAGTCGCGCGAAGGAATGAATAAGCTGTCCCCTGTGTGGGAAGGTCCCTTCACCGTGATCGCGGTCCCCCGGGCAGGTTCTTTCAGGTTGGCGACGGAGGAAGGACAGCCACTCCCGAATCCGTGGAACATCGAGCATCTCCGACGCTTCTACCCGTAGGTGGTCGTGCTCGCGGCTCAGGTCAGCAAGGCCGGGGGCTTCTCCCCGCCCGAGCAATCTGAAGGCTTCGCCCCGTGGGGTGCTCGGTTGTGCGAGAAAAAGTTCGCTCTCTCATTTTTCCCCATTGATAAAAGAATCCCAATCGGTATACATGCGAGCAGTCGCCGCTGACTTACGTCCGACATGGTAGGCTGTGGTATTCGGTGTCGTGGCAGGCTCCCGGGCACTAACCGAGTTTCGGGGTGCTCTGGGTAATCCCATCACTCGAGCTGCTCGAGTAGGCCGGAGCTCAGGCCCCCGGGGCGGGCTGTCGGTGCTCGGTCTGGTCTGTCATACCCGGGCGCCACCAAACCGTAGGACCTCTGGGTTACGCCTTTGCCCGCTCTTGTCCGCCGGTTCGGGTATTCGAGAGGTCTCGGGTCGAAAATGAGAGCAGTCTATAGCAAGTACCGCACTGACAGAGCGCACCAGACAAAGAAATCCTATTTTTTCTCTTAAGTCACAGGCTGGCGATCACGAGCAGCTCGGCCGCGAGGGCTTCAATGCCCCGGTCTCTGGTCGACCCCAAGGGTCCTCGGGTGGTCCTACCACTTAGGCATGGGTGGTCGAGATCACCCGACCCTAGGAGCCTCGTACGCCTTCCGGGCGCTCGGGCGCCCCGTTGAAAGAATTAAGTTCCCGGGCACCCGAGCTCGGAAGCACATCCCTCCTGGATCGGTGGGCCGGAAGGCCGACAGCTGTCCGGTGAGTGGTTATATTCAAACAAATCTACTTTCAGTAAATTTATGTTCCCGAGTCATTCTCGGGGGCTCTCGCGCCTTAATCTGTTCGGTGGGATGTTTTCCTCGCACGCAAAAACCCTGCCGCGTGTCTACTTTTTCCCAGAACGGCAGAGCGGTTTGCAGAAAAGAGTAGCTCGCGTGCGATAATGTCTGACCGAAGCCCTTCGTGGTGGTCGTGGTGTTCGGTCCGCTTTTAAGGACCCCGAGCACTACCGAGTCCTCGGGTACCCTGGGTAATCCTATCGCTCGAGCTACTCGGGTAGTCCAGAGCTCAGGTCTCGAGGGCGGGCTGTCAGTGCTCGGTCCGGCCCGTTTTAAGCCCGGGCACCACCGGACCGCGAGGACTCTTGGTCACATTCTCGCCCGCACGCGTCTCCCTTCTACTAACTGAGTGGTCGCAAAGTGAAAAAGTGTTCATTAGGCACGGCGTGTTCCGAGCGGGATCGATCTATCTCCCGGACAAGGGAGTCTGTGTCTTCATTTCTTAACCTAGGCAATGCGGACTCGCGAGAGCTCGAGGGCTGGCTGCGCCAACGTCAGCGATCGGAACAACTTCGTTTCTCGGGGATGGGAAGGTCGGGAACGGTCCGACTGAGTACTCCCCGGGACTTCCAGGCAGAACACCAGAAGAAACATCAAACACACAGAGAAATTGGAGTCGCAAGCCCAAGGAGAAGCTGCCATTATATCCACAAGACATATACAAGGCGTTTTCTAAGGGTTCACTCCTAATATTTACATCCATTGAGACGGCAAAAGAAAGACAAAGGCTACAAAAGATCTAGTCGGCGGCGGAGGCGTCGGCTGAATCCTCTGAGTCGTCCCCGGGGGTTGGCGGCGGTGGCACCTCTCGCGTGAAGCCGGCCGCCACCACGGAGGCGGTACTCCGGACCGCTGCCCGGGCGGCCTCTCCCTCAGCCTCGACCACTCCCTCCCGCGCCGGCTCCAGTGGGAAGTTCGGGTCCCTGCTTCGGTAGCAGGCCAGGACGTGCTCGGCCACTGCACGTGCCAAGCCACGTCCCTCCCGGGCGGCAAGTTCCTGGACTGCCCAAGGCAGGGCCTCGAGGCGCTCGCAGACCTGCTGCAGCCCCAACACTTGTCGTGCGGGGCCGTCGCCCTTCTTGTCGTCGACAAGCCGTCCGAGACCACCCTTCTCCACGGCCCGTCGCATCCGCCGGAGTATGTCGTCCAGCATATGCTCGAGGTTGACCCGCGAGACAAAGGCGGTCTCGAGCTTCTCCTTGGCGGCCCGCAGTTGTGCCTCGAGTCCCTGGTTCCCGACCGAACCGGAAGAACCGCCAGCTGCGGCGGGGGCGGCAGCCTGCTTCGTCTTGGCCACCATCTCGGACAAGGCGCGTTCACGGGCGGCCAGTTCCGCCTCGTGCTTCGCATTCTCCTCCGCCCTGGTAGCCGCGGCGGCCGCCGCAGCAGCAGCCTCGCCCTCTCGACGACTCAGTTCGTCTTCTCGGCGCCTCATCTCGCCCTCCCACCGGGCCAGCACGTCCTCCTGCTGAGTCACCGAATCCTCCTGAACATCGAGCTCCGACGCTAATAGCTCGTTGTTTACCTCCCGCAAGGAAACGTCCTCCTCCCAACGGTGAATCTCTTCCCTGGTCTTCCGAAGGTCGTCTTCCCTGCGCTGGAGGTCGGTGCCCGTCTTCTCGGCCGCGCCCTCCCGGCGGGCCAGCTCGGCTTGCCGCTCCTCCGCCGCCTGCTCCCGGGCTGCGACTGCCACCTCCCTCTCCTGCGCCTGCCCCATCCTGGCAAGGGCCTCGGCAGCTTGCTGCCTCGACGCCTCAGCCAAGCGGGCGGCGTCTTCTCGTTCCCACGCGGCTTCTGCCCGCGCGGTCTTCAAAGTTTCTCGTTCCCGCGTGGCTTCCGCGCGGATGTCTTCTAGGAGCTTCTGCTCCCGCGCGGCCGCCACGCGGGCCTCCTCCTGGGCGCCCGCCAGCCGCGCCTTCTCCGATGCCAGGCGGGCGCGCTCGGCCTCGAGCTCCCCCTCCTTGGCGTTCACCGCTGCGCCCAGCCGCCCAACCGCTACTTGGACGCCTTCAATGGCGGCCAGGAAAGGATCGGCGGGCTGGCCGGGCACCGGTGGGGCCCAGGCTTCTCCGCAGAGTGCCTCCAGGGGGGCCGAGCTCTCCGCAGAGCCTTGCACCGCCATCCACCCCGGGCTCTACCTGCCCGGGGTAGGCTCCGCCGGCGCCGAAGACTCGGGCGGCGGCCGCATTCCCGCATCGGTCGCCCTGTCCACCGGCCCCGGCAGAACATCCACCTCCACCGTTATCCGCCCCGGGCTCTCCGCGCCCGGGGTAGGTTCCGCCGGCGCCCTCCTCTCGGCCGCCGCCTCCGCCTCTCTCCCAGTGGCCACCACGTCAATTGGCGCCTCCGCCGTTCCTGTGCCGGCCTCTGTCGGCGCAGCCGGCGGGCTCGGCTCTGGCCTTGGCGCCCGCGCTTTCCCCGGCGCAGTGGCACCCGCGGTCGGCCTACGGGAGACAGATGAAAAATGTCAAAAGCTTAGTTCGGGCCAGAAATGCCCAGGAAAAAGCAAGAAAGGAGGCTCACCGATACTGCCACTTGGCCGCTGGGAGCCTAATGTCCGGGTCCGGTGCCGTCGGTCCAGACTCCTCCCGCCGCCTCTTCCGCTGGGTGTTCGGCGTGGCCGCTGCGCGGGCCTCGGGTGCCGCCGCGCGGGGCTCCGGATCAGCCGCGCGGGTCTCTGGCGCCGGCGCCGCCCCCATCCGCACCAGCCGCGGCGCCAGCACCGGGAACGCCGCCGCCGCCGTCGGCGACAGCGGAGAGTCCGGTACTAGAATTAGGGCCCTGGGACGCTTTCCCCGGTCTCCCGGCACCACCTCCTCTACGACTTCAGTGGCGCCCTCCTCTCTGGCACGGCGGCTGCCGCCTGCGGCGACCCCTTCGCCAGCCTGCGCCGAACTGCCAGCGACCTCCTCGCCAAGTAGTTCCTCCAGCCCGGGGAGTTCGGAGGCCTCAGGACTCCGGCTTCTTGGCCGGTCCACGGGCCCCTGGGCGTCGAACTCCGGCAGCCGCCTCATGATGGCCACCCGGTTGGGGTTGGCACAGAGTGCCATCTCCGGCCACGGGAGTTCCGCCCGGCCCATGTCCTCCGTTCCGGTGATTACCCTTGTCATCCCCCGCAGTTCCGCCGGCCCCAGATCCCAGCTCGCGCCAATCTGGGTCCTGGTGATGTCCTCCGGCCCGGTGTAGAACCAGCTCGGCCGGGCCCGTTCTCGCAGAGGCGCCAACCGACGGCGCAGAAAATCCGCCACCACCATGACGGAGGTCAGCCCGGACACGCGCAGCTCCAAGATGCGCTCCAGCACCGGCTTCAGCCTCGTGTCTTCTGGCGGCGGCGCCTCCCACGTCGATCGCCGAGGTTCCGTCGCCTTCTCTGGCAATTCGAGGCGCTCCTGGGGATCGATGTCGACGAAGAACCAGTCCCGTCGCCATTCCTCCCACTTGCTGCGCAGCACCTGGGGAATGTAATGGTCCCCCAGGCCTTCCCGGAGCCGAAGGTTGCAGCACCCCGCGACGTCCGCCGTGGAGTGCCCCCTCTTCTTCCCCACCGGCCGAAGGACAAAGAAATGGCGAAGCAGCGTCGCCGACGGCATCACCCCCACGAACATTTCGCAGAGATGCGCGAAGACCGCCAACGCCACAACGGAATTGGGGCTTAGGTGCACCATTTGAATGCCGTACGTCTCCAGCACTTGCAGGAAGAAGGCGGAGAACGGCGGCACCAACCCCGCCGCCACAAAGGAAGTGAAGAGGACGGTCCGCCCTGGGACGGTCGTCGCTGGCGTCAGGCTCGCTGGCGTCACCACTACAGCACCTGCTTGCCCCTCCGGCACCAGCAGTTTCCTGATCTTGTCCGCCGCCTCCTCGTTTCTCAGACGAGACTCCGGCAAGATGCTGTCCGAAGCCTTGTCACGGCGTCCTCCTCCAACCCTCGTCATCTCGGCAAGAATGAAAGGTATTTTGGTGGTGAAAAGAGAGAGAGAAGGAAGAATGCTCCGGTCGCCTGAAAATTCCCTAAAGGCTTCGGAGCACGAAGAAGGCAAGAGCACAAGTGCAAGAGAGCGTAAAAAGGGGAACGGAGCGATCCATTTCCCCTTTTATATCTCAAAATTCAAAAACTGCCGCCCAAATGGTTCGCTCGGCGAAGCGTCGCCTCGATCGACGCCACCGCCAGGCGAATCTCCCGCCGATCGCGCGATGTCAGCGGTTGCCAGGCGTATTTTCCTCGATCTGCGCAGCGACCGCGCGTGCCGCCCGTATGGTCATCATACCCTTCGGAAGTTGTGTGGACACGCGTCCACTCATTTTCCCGTTGGGGCGTACTTGAGGTCTAGGTCCGCAAGGGCCACCTCTCGAAAGCTTGCCACATGGCGTCCGCGCCAGCCTCGGCCTCGGTCGCGACGAAGGGCCCATTCGCAGTCTCCGTCCCGTCGGCTACCAACGGGCCCGGGGGCTACTGTCGGTGTACTCAGAACCAGGGGTCCCTAAGTCCCGAGACCAGGCCGGCCATCCGCCACATGTCACCACCCTGCAAGGTAAGAAGAAGCTAAGTCCCGGGAGAAGGTGCTCGGGGCTGCCGCCTCTGGTTCCCGAGCACCCTAGTTCCCCGATGATCCGCAGAGCCCAAATACCGGGAAGGAAGTGCTCGGGAGAGAGTGCTCGGGGCTGCACGTGGCAGCCCCCGAGGACTCGGTGCCCCGAAGGTCCCACCAAGTGCTCGGGAGAGAGTGCTCGGGGCTGCACGTGGCAGCCCCCGAGGACTCGGTTCCCCGAAGGTCCCACCAAGTGCTCGGGAGAGAGTGCTCGGGGCTGCACGTGGCAGCCCCCGAGGACTCGGTGCCCCGAAGGTCCCACCGAAGTGCTCGGGAGAGAGTGCTCGGGGCTGCACGTGGCAGCCCCCGAGGACTCGGTTTCCCGAAGGTCCCACCAAGTGCTCGGGAGAGAGTGCTCGGGGCTGCACGTGGTAGCCCCCGAGGACTCGATGCCCCGAAGGTCCCACCGAAGTGCTCGGGAGAGAGTGCTCGGGGCTGCACGTGGCAGCCCCCGAGGACTCGGTTCCCCGAAGGTTCGCGCAAGATCATTCGACGACCCGAAGGGTCCCGTCGTCAGGGTGTCATCCAGTCAAAGGCCCAATGACGCATTTAATAGGCACGCGCGGCCTGACATCCTGACATCCTGACATTCTCAGCTGCCCACGCCCCAGTGTCAGACCCTGCCATGCACTGGCAGGGGGGCGTGGGTCCATTAAATGCACGGGTCCCGTCCCGTTTCACCCGGGTGCCTCGGGATAACGTTGCCAGAATCGAAGCGCTCCGCCGGCCACCCTGCCCTAGTAGAAAGACAAGACAGGGTGGGCGCACCGGGCACCTCTGAGGCTGCCCGGTGGGCCCCCTTTATGGCGCCCGGAGGCTTCCACAGTGGCGGGTGGTCGGATGCGCGCCGTATTTCTCCACCGCCCCTGTCACTTCACCAAGATGAAATGATGACGCCTTTCTCCGTGGCACCTTGGCATTCGCATCCCCTCTTTCACGTTCAGGATATGTCGAGGTCGGCGCGCCTATAAAAGGAAAGAATGAAGAACACGTAAAGGGGTGGTGTGTGAAGAAGAGGACGCAGACGCTCAAACCCGCTCAAGCCAAGCTAGAACACGAGAGCCTCAAGCTCTCAGTAGGTGTCTCTCTCTTGTAATCAGATACATCCTTGAAGAATTCCCTTCAAGGGCAGATATAACACTCACACAGGAGTAGGGTGTTACGCCTCCGTGCGGCTCGAACCTGTCTAAACCCCAGTGCACCCATTTTTCTCCCGTCAGGGCGATCATCTCCCACCAGCCATTGCATTTGTTTCCGTTCCCGCTTATTTCCCAACAAGCTTATCCAGGATCATCCCCCCGGCCGAATCTCTAAAAAGGGGTCTCTCGGGATCCCTGCGACAGGAGTTCATCCTCCGACAGTTGTACTCTTTTTACCTTTGCTAGAAAGGTTTTTAATGAGCCAATCTATCAATAAAGCACATTTTTAGAATTAATTATATCTTCCTATTATTTCTAAAAATTTGATGAATTTTCTTTACTTTTATTTTTTTTCCTATTTTTGAAGTGCTACTGGGTCGGCGTAGCCCAACCGTGCCATTCGGGCCCGTCGGCCCTGCCGTGCCGTCGGGCCGCAATCGTGCCCGGGCCAGCCTGGCACGGCACGGTAATCGACGGGTTGTGCCGTGGGCCGAGGGGAGGCATGCGGGGGCTAGCACGACACAGCCCGTTACAGTAGTCGGGCCGTTTGGGCCGTGCCGAGCTGGGCCGACCCGAACGGCCCAATTGGCCATCTCTGTCCTCAGGCTTAGCTCCTCAGCAGTCATCTAAAAAAATCACATAACACTAGCAGTAGCCAGATCCAAAACAAAAATACATTTCCCCCAAAAAAATTGCAAGGCCAGCGATGAAAATTGCAAACCAAGTTCACCCTGTTCAGCTGTGCAGTACTGCTCTTCTACTATAAAAATCTCTACTACTTAAAAAATACATAGAGATTCCCGCACCAGGCAAGACGTCCTGCCACCCCACCCCTGAGCTCTGATAGGTGGTCTCTCTTTCCCATCCAACACCAATCCCGATCTCTGCTCTTCCTCCCTGTCGTGTTCCCGTCACAGCGCCGCCCTCGACATCGCAGCATCGCCTCCACCCCTCCGCTTTCCCATCCCACGTGAATAAAGCCGGAGGTGCACAGACGAAGCAAAGACCCTAGTACTTGCCTCCGACACGCTGGATCGGGACGTTTGCCTCGGTCGGGGCTAGGGTTAAGGTTTGGCTCAGCTCGATCACGGTGCCAACCCTAACGTCGATACGCCACGCATGACGGTGGTGAAGTGCCTCTACGTCACGGTAGCCTCCGCGGAGGCCAACGCCACTGCGCTGCAATGGTGGGTGGCGTCACTCCTCAACAATGAGGCCCGAGCGGGTGGGGCGGGGAATGGCTCACGACCGTGCTGTAGTCGTGGGTGACCGTTGCACTACTGGCGAATCTGGCGGCGCATGTGTTCCTCGTCCTCGTTCTCGTGCTCAAGGTGATTGCCTCGGTTTATCTTCTCCTTCCCTGCTTGTGGGAGGCTACCTGCATGCTATTGATGCTGCTACAGGTTCGAATGGAGTGTTGTACTGATTGAGCTCATTGAGGTGGGTTTCGGTCCTGGGGGGCTAATCACTTTAGCTTGCTACATGCTATTCGTTGCTATTCTGGTGGGCTATAAGCTGCTCTTTTGATGTGTTAATTTTGATTAGATAAAGGCGGTTGTCTGCTTCTCCTTGTTTCCTCATTGTTTAATAACTTTCATAAGCAGAGAGTTGGAAGTTGGCCCCAAAATGGAAGTATTTTAATAGAGGAACGTGTTGATTGAATTTGTAAACTCTGGATTTTCAGTTTTGGGTGTAATGTTGGAACAAACAAAATGTACATTCTTGTAGGAGTGGAAGTGTTGGTGTCTGTTTGCACATTTAGCTGCAAATCCTTAGCTTATGCAGTTCTGCAATCGTCAAGGGGAGAAAGATCTAGAATGGAAGTTTCATAGTGTAGTTTGAAACTTTGAAAGAGGAATGCTTGTCACTGTAATGCGATGCACATTATCATTTATCTGGATGAGAATTCCTCTTGGATAGTTTCATGTTTTGATTGCTAGGGTGATAGCCATAAAATAGTAAACACTGGTATGAGTTGGGAGGGTGCTCATCATTAGATAGAAATGTTGGTATAAATGTTAAGGTTAAGGCAGTACTTCAATATCAAATGGTGTGTCATAGTGGGCTGGAATGTCAAAAAGGATGTATAGCATGAATCTCAACTACCATTCTGTTATGTTCTCTTAGAGGATGTTTTTGTACTTCCGTTTCTGTGGGTGCATTATGTCAAGTGCTTGTGTGAACAGAACAAGGATCGAACACTAGTGCAATGAAGATCATGGAGTCTTGTTAATGACCTTTTCTGCATATCAATTTTATACCAAAGTTGTATCTCTTGTTGTTGTCTCTATTTCCACCCAATTTTAGAATTTTTTTGCTGAGTAGTTTTGGAGATATTCGAGTTTGTATGTCTGTTGTTTGATTGCAACAGTTTTCACTGCTGTCTTTAGAGGCCGTTTAGGTGACCTTACAGACATGATAAAATTATGTTTTCACAATGTAGCTCTCATTTTGTAATTTTTAAATATGCATTTATTTGCTATCATATCTGTAGTATAAAAAAAGATACAAAAAAGAGAACCACTGTGATGCTAGACAAGATCTCCTCATTCAAGTGTGCGTCCTCTGCACCGTAGCTATCGAATCTGTAGCTACATGTGCGGCTGGAGGACCGCGCGCCCACCTACTATTGTCGAGGATCACTTCGCGCAGGTATGTTGTAAATTCCAGAAGCATAGTTAATTTTTTTTTCTTTTGGCTCAAGGATTGTTGAATTCGGGTATGATGCTATTTCAATAAGCGTAGTTATCCCACTATTACTTATCATTATTGTTGCTACTACATGTTATATGAGTCTGTGGTGAATAATTCTTTAGTGTTTGTAGTGCTTCAACAATGTTAACAATGTTATAGCTTAAAAGATACTTTGATGATGATGACCGATTTTAGAGGAGTCAACAATATTATCATATATAAATTCTTAACTCCCGTTACAACACACGAGCGTTCAACTAGTAAAAAATAAATAAGTAATACTCCTCCTATTTCCTTCTCGTGTAGCCAAGGGCATCTCTAACAATATAGCCAATCACTATCTATAATAACTATCCATGTTACCTATAGATAACATAATAGATAATCCCTCCAATAAACTAGCTATAGCATTTGCTCTAAATTTAATATGAGTTGACTTATAATTGGGTATTAAAAGTTTACATCCGTCTTATAATGCACTATAAATTAACGCTAGATTTTCACTCTCCACATAGATAAAAAAAAACTAACGTAGATATCCTTATAGCTAGCTGGCATTGAATATTAGACACGCTCTAACTACTACTTTCTTTATTTCTTCCCTGTCTTGAAAATAAAGAGAGATGCTAACAAGCTTTGGTTGAAGAAGATTCGGGGTGGAGGAGGTCTTCGTGGCTCATGGTAGAGGAGGTCTGGGCTGGGGCGGCAATGCCGAGGTGGAGGACGTCGGGGAGGGCGCGACGGCGGCAGTGTCATGGAGGTTGTCGATGATGCAGGGTAGGAGACTGAGGAGGAATAGAAGCGTTGATGTCGTGGAGGCTGATGATGGTGCGGGACAGAAGGCCGGGGAGGTACATCAGCATCGGTGTCGTGGAGGCCAACGGTGGTGCGAGGCGGTAGGAGTTGAGGTGTCAGTGTGGAGGAGGTCAGCGAAGGAGCTGCGGAATGGGTATCGTGGAGGCCCACAGGAATGCGGGAGTGGAGGCCGAGGTTTCGGGACAGAGGAGGCCGGGGAGGGAGTGTCGGAGTCGTTGTAGTGGAAGAAGGGCAGAGAAGCTAAGTGTTGAAGATGAGCGGTGAAGGATAGTTGTATGGCACAATGACACTATCACTACAGGATCAAGTAAACAAATTGTCGGTTCATATCTACAACTGACAATGATAGTTTTATCGCCAAGGTGCAGTAATTGAGGCATCAGTGAAAGTCTATCACTGTCGGTTGGTAACTATAACCGGCACTGATACTGCCAACATAAAATAGAACTAAAAATACGAATTATTAATCATAACTAGAAGAAGCAATCTAAAAATTGGGAAGAAAAATAACTTAATATTAAAAAACTATGAATATAAGTAACTAGAATATAGGTACCGTAATATTAATAATATTACAATAATACATAAAAAGTTTATTACAATGTAGTTTAGGTATGATCGGGACAACCTTCCGGATGTAAAAATTGCGCACATGATCCCCTGCCTCATCGTGTAGCCTCATGATGATCACCTGGCAGAAGAAGACATTGTCTTCATCAACAGTTAGCGCACGACATTGCAAATACCCTGCCTCTTTGTGTCTCGGATAGAGAATGTAGCACTGATTGTTGAGAGGACCAAAGGCAATCCGAAAGGTGTTGTTGGGTCCTAGGGCAAACCGGATAGTAGCTGCAACGATCATCCATCGACTTTGGGTTGTATGAAGCTGGAGTCCTATGATGAGGAGCAATTGTTCATGAGGGCTTGGAATGATATCTAGGTAATGAACCACCATTTTGTTGATATTGACCCTTCTTCCAGAATGAGCCATTAAAATAACACAGGAAAATAGATCTACAAAAAATAATACAAACATAAAATAGAGAACTATAACTTAAGACAAGAAGAATAAAGATCTATATAAAGTAAGGAAGAACGAGTCACTATATGACGAAAACAAAATCATGTTTCTTCAAATCCCTCTCACGAGCCAAGTAAGGTAGAAAAAAATATCTAAGCCAATAGAGCAAGGAAGAACAAAGTTATCTGCTCTCACTTGTGTCATGAATTCTCACTTGTGGCGTAGAGAAAATGATATAAGCAGAAGGGTTGAGGTTAAGGTTGTGCTAGCTGTAGTTCCCAACTGGCAGTAATAAACTAACGCATCGATTCGAAAATGTTACGTTCTTGATCACTACACACTTCAACCGTATCTTTATAGTGGAAATCATTTAGAGATAGTTAGGAAGACACTAAAATCATTTAGGAAGGAAAAGAAAAAGAAAATAAAGAAATGGGGAAAAGAACAAAGGCTTTTAGCACGTGGGTCATGCTGGCGGTCCTTAAAAATTCTTAGAATATCGACTAGCTTCGTAAATTTTATGTGTAAGTACTTAGGATATATTTTATAATAGTAGTAGTCATATTACCCGAGAAGTTGAATGAATCTTTTTTCCACATACCCTTTTTTTGGACCTTGCAACTTAATGTATGGCAACAGGGTAAGCCGCTATTTGGATATCTATACCTACAAACACACACAAGGTTGCGAAAAGTTTCTCAGCGAAGGGTAGTATGACTTTTACTTTATTTTTTTCTATCCTAGATTGTATATCTGGGAATTCTTAGATAGCCAGTCAGGGGGCTTCATGGGTACTTGCTACTGAAAGCTAAAAATAGCATGTTGTGCGCGCTCCAAAATGGTTTCTAAACGAGAAGGGGATGATGATTTAAAGTCACAATTGAGGGGATCGTGAAGTTCCTTATCGAGTCCTCAAGTGTTTGAAGGCTACGATGCCTTTCACTCAAGTCAAACCTAAGATAATCCACAATGTGCATCCCAGCAAGTGGCTACAAACTTCCTAATCTAAAGAAAATATGTCCGAGGCTAAACGCGATAGGTTGACACATGCTTTCTGTATCCTGCACCCATGGAGTCCCATATTATTCATACACAGACATTTCAGTAGAAAGTAGATATTTCATTAACGAGACATCGAGTTCTTTTTACATATATGCTAGTGAAACTATACATCCAAAATACATCATAAGTCCTAGCTTGATGTCGTATCTCTTCCTAATAGAAGAGCATACGCCTAAGGTTCCTTCCCCCGGAGCAGCTGATGTAGTAGTTGGCTGCTTCGTTGCCATCGTCGGCATCTGTCGGAGGATGAACTTCTCAAGCGGGGATCCTGAGGGACCTCCTTTGAGATTTGGCCGGGGGGATGATTCTGAATCTACCTCGTACATGAAATTAATGCGAGTATGAGAGATGTAGGCAAGGCGGATGATCGAATGCTAGTGGGAGTAAATGCTCGAGGGGTTTTAGACAGGTTCGGGCCGCACGGAGCGTAATACTCTACTCCTCTGAGTATGCTATAAATGCTCTGGCAATGCCTTTCTCTGGATCTCTTGCGTTACAAGGTTTTTTTGTCTAAGTCTAAAGCTCCGGTCTTCAAGCTCTGATCTCTCTAAACTTGCTTTCTTCGGCTGGTTGCTTCTCTGAACCTTGTGACATGTCTTCTTCTCCGGGGTGTACTCCCCCTTTTATCCTGTCAGGGAGACTTGGCGTGCCCAGAAAGGAGGGCACGAGTCCCCATGAACCATAAATGGAAAGCGACCATCATGGGGCTACAGTTTGATGTTACGGGGGGTTGAAAATGCGCCCTCGACCAGTCCTGTCGCCCATTATACCACCTTTTAGCGGGTACAGCAGGGGGGCCCACCGGGCAGCCACCGAGCAACCCCGCGTACCCGCCCGGTCAGAGCAAGCCTGACACAACAGGGCAGAAGGCGATATGCCTCGAGCCCAGCGACAATATCACCAAGCCGCGCAGGATGACGTGCGATGAGACCCGTCGTATTAAATGTCCCCACGCCTCCCTGCCAGGCGGTGGCAGGGACTGACAATAGGCGTGGGGGGAGTGGTTGGAAGTGACAGGCCATGCTCCCTCTTAAATGCAGCATCGGGCCTCTCACCAATTAACACCTCACCGCTGAGTCCTTGTGGGGTCCACCAACAAGGGGCTTCTCTGGTCCTCGGGGAACTCTGGGTGCTCGGGGACCACTGTTCATAGCCCTGAGCGCCCTCTCCCAGATACGTCTCTTATCGGTCCTCAGGAAACTCGGGTACTCGGGGACCAATGTTCATGGCCCCGAGCGCCCTTTCCCGGAACTGTGTCTTCTCGGATCCTCGGGGAATACTGCTCATGGCCCCGAGTGCCCTCTCCCGGAACTGGCTTCTCGGGTCCTCAGGGAACTCGGGTACTCGGAGACCACTATTCATGGCCCCGAGTGCCCTCTCCCGGAACTGCCTTCTCAGGTCCTCGGGGAACTCGAGTACTCGGGGACCACTGTTCATGGCCCCGAGCATGCCTCCCGGAAATGGGTCTTCTTGGGCCTCAGGGAGGTAGTCCTCGAGGGATGGCGTCACGTGGCATTCTGCTGTCCTGGCCTTGGGACTCGGGGACCCCTGGTTCCCATGTCACCGACAGCATCGCTTGGGGATGAGGACAAAGTAGAAGTCTTGGTCTCCTCCTTCTTCTCCTCGGCCACCTCCTCCTCCTCTCGTATCTCTTCCTCTAGGAGGTCCCAGTCCACATCCTCTTGGCTTGGGGATGAGTGCTCGGCGATTGGAGCCTTGTCGTATTGATCAACCTCGGCGATGGCAGGATGGGTGGCCGCTACCTTCTCCATCTCCTTGTTAGAGGAGATATCGATGACCTCCACAGCAGAGTTGGACTCGGTTGGGGAACGTGGTGGTCTTGGAGGGGAAACTTTGGTGACGAAAGCAAATGTTCTATTGGTGATTGAACCCTAACCCTAACTTCCTGTGAGTTAGATGATGATGAAGACCCCATGATCAAGATTGGAAGCTAAGGTGCGTTACTTGGGGGTAACAAGTGCTCGCCACCCGGGGGTTAAAAAGGCCTCAAGTCTATGGAGTGGTTGTGACTCTCCATCTTCAGGCATCGTACATCGGGTTTGGACACATAATGATTCGCCGTAAACCAAGCGTCTGCCAGCAATCAAATCACGTCTACTCAGTAGGCTTGCATAGATAAAGAGGCGTTCGACAGCTCTCCGACTAGCGCGATAATGGTTTCGAGTACAACTCGAAACTATGATCTCTTACGTTGGCACCTCATCACATTCAAAGAACAATACCCCAGGGAGAATGGCGCACTGATCCACCGTATGCGCACAGTTTCCAAACGTCATCATGATCCTTTACCAGGGAAAGATTATTTTCACCACTACACAAAAACTCCACTGCGACGGTTCAAATTTCAAACCCAGTCAACAATAAGTCTTTTCTCCCTGTTCTTTCGAAAAGTTGGGACGATATTTCTCAGATGACTTGGGATTCCTATTCGGATGGAATACCTTATCAGGGGCTCGCCTAAGCACTCAAAAGTATTCAAAATCCCGACTAGACGACCTGAGAATTCTAAGATCTCGATGAGATGTACCATCCTATCCGGATCTGAGTTACAACTCAAAGATGCAGTCAGACAAAACGTATATCTTTGCTGACTAAGATTTTGATCCGTCGAAGCCCCACTTCACATACTGATAAGGGGCTTGACGTTAGGTGGTATAAAACTACCGTATCTAGATCCCCTAAGGTTTACTATATTCTTGGAGCATGACTCTATGCCTGGGAAGGAAATCCCTAGACTTATAGAAACTATCCGTGGATACCCGGGATGTCTCGAAAACAGAGAAGTTTATCTCTAAGAATGATAAGAAAGAAGTCCAGGAATCACAGGATGACCCCCCTATATATACGAGGCCAGAAGACCCTACGAAGGACAAGTTCATTCAAGACTACAAAAACGTCGAGCCTTCAAGCTTTATGTATTCCCAATCTACATTAGCAACCCTCCTTAACTACGCACAAGGATCCCTTCGACTAGTTTTAGATCTATCTAAGCTAGCTAAGAACCCTCTTGTAAACAGTCTTAAAAATTAATATAAGACAAACATGACGTATGACTATTATCCTAAGGAAGACATGAATCTGTATAAATTTCTGTGTGTGACGTGTGATTCGTTTGTTGGAAGTGTCCCTATCTCATTCACAAGTTCGTAAGATTAGATTTACAAATGGTCGACAAATATACATATATATATATGTATATATATATATGTATATATGTATATATGTATATATATATATGTATATATGTATAGATGTATATATATGTATATATACATATATATACATATATACATATATATATATATATATATAAGAGACGTGATGTTTTGTTCTTTAATTTAATTATTGCAGCTATCGGGTCAAAGGTTCATCGATCACATCTCACAGTAAGAACCTCTCCCATTTACTCATCGGTTCTAGGGTTTTTAGGCAGCTCAGGGTGAGTATTAGGTGACTAGGTTATTTTCTAGGTCTTCCTCGTCCTCGTTTGTACCACTATTTCGATTTGGTTTGGTCTGCTGGATAATTCACATCCGTTTCCTCACGATGCATCCTGGTTGTCCAAATGCCAAAACATGGTCTCACGATCCAGTGGTCGAGGCTGAGTACCGTGAGGTGGCAAGTTTGGCTTCAATAGCTCCTCGCCAAGGTGCATCGCCCCCTCCAAAAGGCCACATTGGTCTCCTATATACGATAATGTAAGTGTTGTGTATCTCTCTACGAACCCAATACGACATCAACACACTAAACAGATGGAGATCAACCTTCACTTCGACCAAGATCAAGTTTCTCCTGGCTCGGTCCGCGTTCCGCATGTCCCATCATCTTCGTAGTATGCTCACCAAAGGCTGCCGTCGTCACTCTTCACCGTAGTCTGCATGTCCCATCATCTTGTTCGTCCTCCCGGTGACACGCACGACATATGGGGCGGGGGGTGTTAAAGCACATATGTACATGCCGTGACACGCACGACAGACATCCCAATCCTCCTGATTGGGTTGTTTCCATACTTAACCGAGATAGTCAGTTTAGTTAGATTATTACAATCTCCTAATTTGTTGCCTTAGTTAGAGATAACATCCATGGCTGCCGGCCTACATGTATACGGACAACACGTCAATGAAATTTTATTGGCGTGAAACTTTATATTTCCGCTTTCAGGGAGAGTAGGTAATTCTTCCCATCAGCTACAGCTAGGTAGATCAACAGACAGGGTGATGATCATGAGTTGTTGACGCGGCTGCACTTTGCTCGGACCTCGTCGCCTCCGTTGAGCGCGCCCATCCTGAGCATGGACTTGGCGAAGGCCCTGAAGAAGGTCTCCTGCGAGGCGGCGTAGAGCGCCACGAAGGCGCGCGTCTTGGGGTGCGTCAGCAGCGCCTCATCAGAGGATAGCAGGCCCCGCCCGGCCTGCAGCATCCGGTAGTAGGTGTTGTCGAAAGCCGTCGACGTAGCGTCCAGAGCGGAGCCGGCGGCGCGGACGGTGTTGTTGGCGAGACACGCCCTGCGGAGTGACGCGGCGAAGGAGGGGTTCAGGGCCGGGTCCACCTGATCCTGGCCCTGGCCATGGATGCGGTTCTGGAAGGAGGAGCAGTGGGCGAAGCCCAGCGTGTGGCCGCCCGATAGCACCACCAGGTCTTTGGTGGACAGCCCGCGGCCGTGGAACGCCTGCTTCAGCTGCTCGAAGCTAGCCGTCGGCCCCGGCAGCGTCGTCGTCTCGTTGGCCAGAGACACACGCCCGTCCCGGCGACCCACGGGCACCACCCACGACGGACCACCGGACTGCAAGCATTATTGTAATTAAATGTCACCGAGCACGGATTTTTTATTTATTAGATTGGATGTCTAGAGTACTCCACTTATTAGTGCTCCAGCACAGCAGGCCAGCAGATAAAGATAGCATACATAAGCATCCGAGCCCGACGCAGAGCAGGACAAGACAATTGGGTCAGGAAAGAGACGCATGCATGTGACTACCAAAGGAGCAAGGACTGCAGTCGATCTATCTGTCTGTTTCCTCCCCGACCTTCCCTTGCTGTCCGCCCCAGTTTTTGCTCGGTTTCCTCCCTCTGGAGTTGCTCATGCAGCTCGCTAGCTGTTCGTCGATCAAGTGCGCAATGTTGATGCATGCATGCTGATTCCAACTAGTACCAGCGCCTGAAGTCTGTTTTTGCTAAAAGGATCGGAGTAAAGTACTGTAATTACCAGCGCGACGGCGTCCCTTGCGGCGAGCGCAAGGATGTCGGCGCAGGAGACGACGCCGGGGCAGAGGGCCTCGACGGCCTGCTTGGCGTTGTCGATGACGTAGAAGGCATGCAGCGACACGTTGGGCGGGCCGTCCTTCTCCGCCGTCACGCTGCCCGTCGAGTCCAAAAGAACGGACCCGTCGCAGCCCTGCGCGCATGCAGATTCATTCATTCAAATGCCATACTCATCCCTTTGATAAATGGAATTGCTGCTGCTGCTGCTGCTAAGAGATCGATGGAGATGGGATAAGAGATAAATACCCTGACGAAGCAGTCGTGGAAATGCATGCGGAGGAGCCCGGCCGGCACGGTGCGGTCGTTGGCCATGGCCTGCCTCACGGCCGCCGTCACCGCCGCCTCCGCCTCGGGGCACGTCTCGTCGTAGTAGTCCAGGCTCAGCGCCTCGCCGCGCTGCCCCTCCAGCACCACCGAGGCAACTAGTGCTAGCAGCAGCACTAGTGTTCTTCCAGTTCGGCGAGGGGAAAACTGCTCATTGGGAGCCCGGCCCCAGCGGCAACCATCCGATGCAGAAGCAGTGCTGCTGCTGCATCTGAGCCCGGTGGGGTTCTTGGACGACGGCGTCGCTGCATCAGGCACCATTAATGCCATCTCGCTCGCTCTACAACTAGGATCGATATGATATAGCAGTGGTACGGTGGCATATATGCAAACTGCAAATGCTATGCATATATGCTGAAGTTTGGTCGCTCTCTCCGAGAAGAATATAGTAGAGATAATAACAACACGTAGGAGTGCGCACTAGACTAGTTACTTCCCATCGATCGAATGAAGGTATATCAGGCCAGCCAGCAGATTAAAAATTGTATTGCATGCGCACTTCACAAGACAGATCATGTTGTGATGTGCAGGTGCAAGTGTGGGTTGCAGTACTGGCGCTACACGGATCGGAAGAGAGATACCACTAGATTAATAGAGAGATTATTATTCATTATTGGATGGGATAGATGCCTGCCTTACACCTACCATGCGTGCCTACAAACATAAGCATGCGAGCCCGCTAGCGGCAGCCTCTTGGCGTTATGCAGCGATAGATGCAACTCTCTCTCTCTCTCTCTCTCTCTCTCGTGCTTTGCTGCATCCTCTGGCTGGCGTGCATGCGTTGCTGGTCGTTGCTGCTGGACCATGCATCCAGACCAACCGGACATTGCACGATGCCATCACAATCGCGCGCGCCCCTGCCCCTTTGTTATCAACAAACTCTAACTGGCTACGGTCCATCCTTCCCATGGCGTGCATCATCACTTTGTAGGTACCTTTACAGAAAAAAGTCTATATTGCCTAATTTAACTATTGCTCAAATCTATTCTCCTCCCTCTTGAACCACAAAATCAGATATCTTATCTCCTCCAACTATTTAAACTAGTGTAATTTACCTCCTTAACTAGTTTTGATGGTAGTTTCGTCCTACGTGGTGGTGGCACCCACATGTCAGATGACATCTCATCATCTTGTTCCTCCCCCTTCTCTCTCCCCGTCTTCTGCCCGTGCGTGCGCTCAGAGAGAGGAGGAGACGCCTCGTCACCCACCACTGTCTCCCGCCTCCTCACGCCGACCCCACCCCCCTCGACCACCTCAGCCGACTCAGGTGCAGGTTCTTGGCACTCCCAGGCAGAGACAATGTCGACATGCTGGGTTGTGGCGCGCGCGCTCGTGATGTCGCTACCCTGTGAGCGTGCAGTGCGTGCCGGCTATCTCGGAGCGGTCATGCCCCGGGGACAGGAGCTCAATCCGCGAGGCGACACTGAGGTCGCCAGAGCCAGATGAGCAGGAGGACGATGAGAAGGAGGAGGTCACTTCGTCACCGGAGCAGGACTTGCCACAGCTATGGATGTAGTCACTAAGCATGTTCGCGATGTCGCAGTAGCTCCAAAGCGCGAGGACCCCGTGCACCCAGAGCTCCAGTGCCGCCTCCACCCGCGGCAACATGTCCAGCACTGTGGTGACTAGCCTGAGCATTGTCGTTGCTGTGTCATCCCCTCCCTCGGTGTCCTCATGCCCGACCACAACTGCCAACCACTGCACTCACGGGCGGGTGAGACAATGTCGAGCGGGGGTGGCCAGAGGTAAAAGAAGATGATGGATAGCCGACGATGCTCGGGCTCAACCGAGCAAACCACGGTGACTCGGGCTCTAATATTTTGCACACAGAGAGAGGGGGGAGGAGGGAGAGAGGAAGGAGATGAGCGGCTCCAATCGGGATCTAGGGCTTGGGAATACGGCGAGCGGCGGCGCCGTGGGTGTTTGGCCATCGGAGAGGGGAGAGAAAGCCGGGGCATCTCGGGTCAATTGAGCTTGGCCGAAGCAGCTAGAGGCTAGGGCGACACTGGTCTCATACTTGGATTAGGTCTAGAGGCTACCCATTGGTCTGGTGACGGAACTATGTGGCTAGAACAAAGGCGGCACAGTGCCAGGGCATCTCGGCACACGAGGGCTCGAATTGGGGGCTCGGCTAGTTAGCATTGATGTCCTAGATGGTATAGACGGAGGGGATTGGAGCGAGGTCTTATCATCAGTGAGAAATGGGAGAAGGTGATAGAGGCGACCCAGATTGGGCATTTCGAGCTTGGCGTGAATCAAGGTTGGGGGAGCGGCAAAATGGAACCAGGGGAGTGTGGCGGTCATAGTGGTGTGCTCGGATCAAGCAATGGAGCTTCGAGGAGTGGTGGCAGCTGTTGCCGGATCTCGGAAAGAAATGGTGAGTGGCGGCGGAGGACGAAAGGACAAGCACGTGGTCGGGAGCGAGGACGCGTGGCCGGGAGGGTGGTTGTGGGAGCGTGCCATCTGACTGAAATGTCTACATGTATAATAATTTATGCCACGTGTCATCTAACATGTGGGTTCCACCACCATGTTAGTGCCACGTAGAATAAAACCACCATCAAAACCAGTTAAAAATGTAAATTGCACTGGTTTGAATAGTTATAGGAGGTGAGATATCTGATTTTGCGGTTCGGGAGAGAGGGGGAAACAAATTCAAGTAATAGATGAGGGAGGCAATATAGATGTTTTCCTACCTTTTACTTAGTCGCTAGTTGATTCTTTAATTTCCTAGCCAATAGATACTAGCGCTCATGGATCCATCCTTCTCAATTCACATTTGCCTGACCCAATCACCCAGCCCATATATATTAGCGCTCGCTCCTTAACAAGCACAGCCTACTGCTTACTCGTTCCCTGACTAGACGAAGGCCCCTACAAATGCACTGAAGGCATGGCCAACTTGATCCTCTGCAGTTTGTATAGCTATTAATAAGGTGTTTATTGCAATGGTTTTTAAATATTACATCCAATTAGTTGCAAAGTAAACCAACTAATAAAAAATAGTGTTGTATAGACAACATGAGTGTTTCGCCCCTCCAAAACACTCGATTTTTCTGTACTTATCCCGACCCTGATGACTCCTCTTCGCAACACTGCCTCACGGCTCGCTGACTTCTCCAACGCCAGCTAACCACTTGGTGAGCCTGAGCCCAGGCCCCGCCCGCGCCTCCAATGCATCCTTTCTCAATTTGGACGAGCTTCTTTATTGCACTCTCTCTCCGCCACTTTCTTGTCTCCAGCGCCTCCTGCCGCCGGATCCACAGCCACCGGCTACCGTGTAGCTAAACCGTCTCTGATGATCTGTCCTCTTGCCCCCCTCCCACTGTTGCCTCACCGCGCCATTGATCTAGCCGCAACCCTTGTCCCCCTCTCTAAACATGTCACCATCAGCGGGAACCCTAACTTCCAAACCTCAAAACCCTAACCCTAATCTCGTTAGAACCTCACCAGAGTTAGAGAAGACATATTGTGCACAAATCGTGGTATTTTGATCCGGTGAAAATCGAGTTAGGAGAGCCGCTAAATTGCTCGAGTGTGATTTAGCAAATCCGAATAAAATTTGACAGCATGTTTCTATAATCTAGTATTGACTAAGATGGTTCCATATAAAATATAGATAGTAAGCTTGCTTATCACAATCTTCTATTCCAGAGAAGTTAAAATCAGTAGTAGAAGTTTAAAAAAAAAAAACCTCCGTGGTATATTCTAAGTCGTTGGATTCAGTTTCCAAACAAAAGGAAATAACCTGAAAAAAGAGTTTTCTTATGCTCTTTCATCACTACCGAAACATTAACATACAAACAATGAAAATATTCCCTCAAAATTCCTAGACCACCGCTGAAAACTAACACCACGAAATTGCTCCTGACACTCTTAGTGACGCATGGGCCAGTGCTTTGTACACATAAGACTTTGTTGCATCTGAGTACCTCCAAGCTCTCCAAAAAATCACTTTCAAGAATCCCAAATCACACACCTTGTTAAGATGAATTTTCCATGGCTATCTCAGCATATCACACGCACCACCCTTTTTCCAATTCAAAAGGCTTTACCATCGATGTTCAGTTTGGCCAATATAGGCTCAGCTTCTCTTCATCTATCTTCGTCATTTGAATTTTAGTGCAAAGAAATAAAAAAACGTAGTACTGAATTTAATGAGCAAATGAATCAACGGGCTCATTTATCGTATGTAAACGATTTATTGGCTATTTTTTTACATACTTGATACTCATTTTCTTCTGATTCAAGTAGGTTCAGAGTTCAGACTAACTTGCTCGAATGGGACCATTTGTTTTTTAGGTTTGTATGTGATCAATAAAGTCGATTATACAAATAATTATTTAAATTAGTGATATATGTTCATCAACTTTTCGTATTGAAAAGAGGTTCGGACCTCCCTTACAATAATAGACTTACATCTTGTGTTTCCTTGATTATCAAGATAAGACAATTATAATATGGAGTGTCTAGATCTACTCCTATGAATCTCGATGAATTCTCTTGTGTTTTAGATCCTAAAACTCTTATCAAATGAATCTGATCATAATTTGAATCTGCTATATGGATCTTAATGGGTTATTTCTACTTCTATCCAATCTTTTCCTTCTATATATAGTTGGGTTGAAGATGCGTATTATACTCAGAGTCTCGGAGTATAACATTTTCAGATTGTGTTATCTGAAGAATTCTTTCTTAATCCAAGGGTAATTTTCATGTGAAACATGATGAACTATCTGGAATATCCGCGCATACATATGATACTCTATCTTCAGGATATACCTATTTCTAATAAATCCTTAATCATTAATTATCAAATCCTCATCAAGTTTGAGAATGAAAAGAGATATACTTATAGGGTAGCAAGGAGTTAGTGATTGAAGTCTCCATCATTAAATAAGTATACTTTTTTTTATTGAAGAATAGTATTGTCTTTTTTACAAACCATGAGACACTTCCGGCATATAATTTGTTCCATGGTCTGAGAACATTAATCCCTTGATCCCTATGTACATATAAACCATCATGAACGAAATCAGCCATTAAAATGCCACATATCAGACAGAATATCACAAACCATTCACGAAAACAGTATGTAAATAACATATCACATACAAACCATCTATAATAAGGGTTCCAAATAAAAACCATATGTGATATTATCACAAACTATTTTGTTTCGGAACCTAATGACAAATGTTTTTTTAAAGAACTGTTTGTGATGTTCTTCATATCTCAACACTACTATAGAAATAATTTAATGGACGTCACTGAATAGACGGTTCTATGGAGTCGTTTATGTAAAGATTATCATAGATGACTCTAAATAAGAATTGTCTGCAAAGATGACGAGACATGTCTGGTAGTGATGGGACACTTTTAGTACAGACAATTTACATTTGGAACCATCTGTAATATTAATATAGACAGGTCGTATTTTAAGCTGTCTGTGATAAAACAAATATCATAGACGGCTCTAAACAGGAACCGTCCAAAAAATTAATACATACGGCTCGTATTTGGAGCCGTCTGTAATAAAATAAATATCACAGATGATGCCAAACAGGACCTGTCTGTAAAATTAGTACAGACGGTGATAATTGAGCCGTATGAGAAAATGACCGGGGGAAGTGGGACACTTTAGTATAGACGGCTTCAAACATGAAGCTGTCTGTAATGTTAAAACAGTACATCATCCTCTACCTTCATATCTTAGTAGAACAATGTCAAACAGTGAAGAACAATGCACAACTTTTGGAGAAAGAGGCCGACGATTTTGACCAAAAAATTGTTTTGATTTTTGGTGCAAACTTGAAGATCTATTGACATTTGTTATTCCAAGGTAAAAATTATGTTCTAATATGGTTTAGATGGTCTAGATTTGGTTTGGAGAGCTAGCTAGATCTAGATCTAGATATTTTTCATGATAACATATTATTGTTCTATTCATTAGATGATATAGATTTGTGTGCTAATTTTGTCTTAAAAGATCAACTATATCTACATCTAGGTTTAGATTTTCTTTCGTGGTGATCTAGAATATATTAGTTATTCTAGATATATATGATGCTCAAAATATAGATCAAGGTTTAATTATATATTACTATAAATAACTAGCTTTAATGTAGTGTTCTAGATAAATTTTGGATTTTTTTATATAAACATAAAATTATCAATAACTATATAGTATTTAACCATAAATTTTGAATTAATGGTACCTTTATTTTTAGGTATACATGTATATAATATAATGATAATTATTAATTATTTTTGGATTAATTATCATTTGTATGGTTCATGTATGCATGCATGATAGCTCTATTTTTCAATGAAAAGCTTGGTTGCTCTCTTTTATTAAGTTAATTTGATATTAATTTACTTCATACGTTTTATATGGTCGTGGCTGGATGTACGATTCTCGTATGAACCAATGATACCTTGATAGTGTGACGACTTTTCTAGCAGCTACCGAGGAGGATCATTTAGAAAAGGGTGTTGAATTTATATATTGTCCTTGTTGTGATTGTAGAAATGAAAGATCATTGGTTAGACAGAACATAACCCTACATATCCAAGTGCACTTGGTTATTAGGGGATTCAAACTAGACTACATATGTTGGACCAAACATGGTGAAGAGCCAGATGTGTTACACAAAGATGTTGGTATCATCGAAGAACCCGAAGTCAACGTAAGAAGAGAAGATGGCGAGGAATTTAGTGTAGATGATGATGATTATGGTGGTGCAGGCAACGATGATAAGTTGGATCAGATGTTGCGCGATGCCGACGTGAATTTGAGTATTCAGAGAAGAGTTTCACTGCTCTATTAGAACTCTTATCAGACATGCTTCCAAATGAAAATGAGCTACTCAAAAGCATATACGAAACAAAGCAGGTTCTTTGTCCATTGGGGATGGATTTAGAAAGGATACGTGCATGCCCAAATGACTGTATCCTCTACCATAAAGATCTATCAGACTTGCATTCATGTCCAGTGTGTAAAGCAACTTGATACAAGCATAAGAGTCAATCAGACGACGGCGAGGTAAAAAAAGGAATTCCTTCTAAGCGTAAGAGTCAATCAGATGATAGCGAGGTAAAGAAATGAATTCCTGCTAAAACAAGGTGTATGATATGTGTATGACTTCGTGACGTTATATAAATGAATGTGTATGAATTTGTGAGTTTCATAAGGACTTTGTATGATATGTGTATGACTTTGTGATATTGAATGAAGATGTTTGATCTGCTGCGAATCTATTGTTGGATGATCTGTTGTGAATAGACTGTTAATTTAATGTTGAATGATTTAATGTTGAATGATCTATGTATGATCTGTTATGAATACATTTAGTAATATATACATTTAGTATTATATAAATAAATGTACAAATGATTCTAAGCCTACAATCATCTGTGATATTCCTATAGTACAGACGGCTCGAAATATGAGCCATCTATATTGTTACTACTTCACAGACGACTCGACACTGGAACCGTCTGTACTGAACAAAGTTCACAGACAGCTCTACTTGCAAGCCATATGTGATATTCACCTAGTACAGATGGCTCCAATCACAAGCTTTCTATACAAATATTTTGTACAAATAGTTTAAAACCTGTATATACAAATATGATTTGTACAGACTCTTTTCCACATAAGGTTTGAAAAAGTGTCTCGTATAGGGTTTCTAAACCGTCTGTACAAATCATTTCTCTAGTAGTGTAGGTAGATTTTCATTTCACAGTTAGTTTTGAGAAAAAAAAACTTATGTGATAGCTCCACTTATCAATGATGGTTTTTGAAAAAGATGTCAAGATGGTTCTATGTAAAACCCGCACATTATACTTTTTTCTCAAATTTATAGTGATATCTTCAGAAATTTATAACTTTTCATATGGAGTTGAATAATGACAATTTTTATATGAAAATTATAGCTCTTGATGAGATATATAATTTTTTAATTGAAGTCATTTGTGTACCTAAATATGGTTTACAACCAAAGGCGTCCATAACTTATCGCGCTTGACTCCTTTCCTCATGGTTCACTCTTGTGAGTATATATATATATATATGAAATGCACTCATGGAAGTTATTCTATGACTTTAATGTGGACCAACTTAGTTCCAAGTTAGATAAAACATCCATAAAAAATGTAGGTTAGATGAAGATACAACCCTAACAATAGTAATTACATGGTGAAAATGATAATATATACAATTGTTAAGTTGCTTTATGATGAAACTAGAAAACCAGTGTTAGTTTGCAAATTTGTAGTGAGATAAAAGAAATTATAAAATATTCATACGGAGTCACATGTAGAAAATATTTAGAGCAAAATGTAATAGTAGTCATCAAATTTGTCCTACTATATTATTTGGGTCCATAAACTTTAAAAATATATTTTTAGATCATTAATATTATCAAACCGTATCAATTATATCCATACCAATTTATAAAGAATCTTGACACTAATGTGGCATGCCACGTGATGCTTACCTGGCAAAGGCGAGCTGAGCGATCACTCTTTGCGGGTCGTGCTAGCTTCCTCCTCTTCTCACTTGCTTCCTGTCCGTCTCCGGGGGCCAGGATGCCATGCTCGTCGCCGCCCCTGCTGTGCCTGCTGCGCGTGGCATCTACGGCGGCCGACCAGGCCTCGTCCTCGCCCTCATCCAAGGGCGGCGGCCGCGTGCTCACGGCCGGCATGACAACCATGGACACGGGTGCCACCGCGGGGGGCGGCGGCGGCGGCAATGCCGCCAACCATCAGGAAAGCAGCAGCAGCGCGCGGCCACTGGCGCCCCGCCGAGGACGCCAAGCTCCGCTAGCTCGTCGCGCACTACGTGCGTGTCCGTTCCATTCTAGCATGATAGCTCGAGCTGCTTGGCGTCGCCGTGGACGGCACCGTGCTCGACCGACCGATCGATGGCTGGCTGACATAGTGTACAACAGGGAAGAGCTGCCGGCTGCGGTGGTTCAATCAGCTGGACCCCCGGATCAGCAAGCAGTTCTGTCAGCAGGTTCTAGCCTGCTACAGAACATACATCTCGTTGTTATCCTACATATGTCATGGAATGCGTTCTAAGCTCACAAATTCCATGCATTAATCATCAAAAGGCATATTTAGCACTATAAATCAAAACCTAAGTGATGAAGTGAATCAACAGACATACCTGCCCTTCTGGGTCTCCCGACGCAAGGTTTCAATCTGGGCACGGACAGCATCAGTCTTACTCGCCTCGGCCTGCACGTGAGTGAGCTGCTCTCGGAGGCCCTAGCCGACTAATGAGCGTGGTGCGCGCCGCAGCGAGCACCTGGATATCGGCGTGGACCCGATCGACCTCCTCGCGCGCCGCGGCCACGGTCCGCGCCTCGGCCTCGATGTGCGTCGCCTGGTCAGCGAGCGCGCGCACCTCGGCCTCCCGCTATGATGAGCGGCTGCTGGAGTGCGACGTGCATGGCGGCTATCCGCTGTCCTGGTCCTGGGCGACGAGGTGCTCCTCGATCGCGGCGAATGCAGGGTGCGCAGATGCCGCAGGAGCCGCCGACGCCATCAGCGTCCGGCCGAGGAGGGGCAGGTTGAAGTCGTGCAGCTTGAGACCAACTCCAGCAGGTGCTCCAAATACGTGGGTTGCATATTTGCGGAGTTACTGTAGCACCACTGTAGTAGTACTGTTTATAGAGGCTGACAGCGGGACCAAAGAGAGAAAAAAAGGAGTAGAAGTTAGGAAATAGGGTAGTCGCTGAAGATGAAAAAATAAGGGATGCTGTAATAGTGATAGGGGATGTTGTAATAGTATTTTTGAGGATAAAAATTTAAGATAGCTACTGGAGATGACCTGATGACGTGGGGATCACGCCGGATGGCCATGGGAGGCGACAGAGGAGGTTTCCACAGTGGCACTCAGTCAGCGTGCCATGTGAGCATTAAGTTGCTGACCAGGACAATATGGACCTAGATGACATACATAACGAAGTTTAGAGAGCCAATTCTTCAATTTTGAAGTTTGTGGATTTGATGACACATGTTGACAAGTTAGAGGACACTAGCGTATTTTACTTAAGTATTTATATAAAAATTGTAACTTTTAAAGAGTCCTATAACTTCGTAGTTGACAACCTTTTCGTTTAAAGTCATTTAAATACTTAAACAATCATTAAAATTTTGGACAACAAAGATTAAAAAGGAAAAATATTTTATTACTATCAGGAATCATTAGATAGGGTGGTGCAATAACTTCACACATAGAGGGAGGTCATGGGTTTGAGTCGCACATAGAGGGAGGTCGTGGGTTTGACCCCCCATGAACCGCATGTATGTATATTTTGTGCATAAAATCGTGTTATTTGTGTCTTGTAACACACAACCTTGTAGATAGCCTAGGGGTGTGGTTCAAGTGCTAAGGTTTTTTAGATTTTTCCAGTGCCAAAAGGTGGATTTTTATTTAAGAATCATATGTAACTACCACAAAAACCCTAATCAATAACTCGCTATCAATGTAAAAAGAGACAGGACTACAGGAGCTAGCTAAAAAGATAGATGTGATTGTATGTTTAATCGATTGGTTGATTCCTCTTAATCTGTTATGAACATCTCATATTTAAGGAGCAATATGTCTTAGCCGTATAAGATCAAGACTCCTAATTATAGCGAAAATGACCCTATTAAGTTATGATTATAATTTTAGTGATTAATGATAATATAGTCAATGAGACTAACATGTTTGTCAAATATATAAAGTTTTAGTTGGTCTCATGGGTGCAATACATAAAGAAGCCACCATAGCCGAGATAAATTTTGGTTGAATTAGAGAAGTCCCAGGAGATTTATTCTTACCGAATGATCCGATAAATATGGTGTTGCACTCACCACAACATTTCTGATAAAGAGGGAGAGAAGGTTGAAGACCTTATCAGAAGGTTCGGTGATTAGCAGGTGTGCTCACCGGAGCAATTCTTCTAGAGAAGGATGTTGTGCTGAAGAATGAAAAACAGTTGACCGGATAGTATGGTGCTTGGTTTGTGTATACCAAAGGAAGTGCACTGGAGTATTTTCCAGTGCAGAGGAGAAGATAAAGATCTGACCGGATAGTTCAGTGCTTGGAATGTTCATATCAGATTGTAGCACCGGAGCATTTCTTGCATAGGCGAATGTAAGTGTTGAAGAATAAAGAACAACCCACCGAAAGGTCAGATGCTCTGAAGATCATTTCACCAGAGCTTAATTTATTTCCAGTGAGGGTTGAAGTGGCGCGGTCTGGCTCAAGGCAACTCACCGGATAATCCAGTGATGGAATTCAAGTTACACCGAAGTATTCAGTGTTCAATATGATTTTGAGTGGGATCCAATGGTTAGTTTCTAATGGTGTACACACTGGATTGTCTGGTGATTATACTATTGTTATCATCGGACTATCTGGTGTTAACAGTTTCTGTGAGCCGTTGAGTTAACAGCTAGTTTGAGGGTTTAAGACTATAAATACCTATTCACTCGGTCATTTGAAGGGATGGATGTTCAGAAAAACCCATATACACTTGTGTCGGAGGATGAACTCCTGTCGCAGGGATCCCGAGAGACCCCTTTTTAGAGATTCGGCCGGGGGGATGATCCTGGATAAGCTTGTTTGGGAAATAAGCGGGAACGGAAATAAATACAGTGGCTGGTGGGAGATGATCGCCCTAGTGCGAGAAAGATGGGTGCACCGGGGTTTAGACAGGCTCGGGCCGCACGGAGGCGTAACACCCTACTCTTGTGTGAGTGCTATATTTATCCTTGAAGGGAATTCTTCAAGGATGTATCTGGTTACAGGGGAGAGCCGTTTACAGAGAGCTTGAGGCTCTCGTGTTCTAGCTCGGCTTGAGCTGGTTCGAGCGTGGGCGTTGTCGGGCTTTTTTGCCTTGTTTTTTTTGTTCTTCGGTCTGTCTCCAGAGAGCTTGAGGCTTTCCTTGAGTTCTCCATCCTTTCCTTTTATAGGCGCGCCGACCTCGACTTATCCAGAATGGGAAAGAGGGGGCGCGAATGCCAAGGAGTCACGGAGAAATGCGTCATCATTCCGTCTTGGCGAAGTGACAGGGGCGGTGGAAAAATGCGACGCGCATCCGACCACCCGCCACTGTGGATGCCCTCTGGCGTCATTAAGGGGGCCTACCGGGCAGCCTCAGAGGTGCCCGGTGCGCCCACCCTGTCTTGTTCTTCTGCTAGGGCAGGGTGGCAGGCGGAGCGCTTCGATTCTGGCAACGTTATCCCGAGGCACCCGGATGAAACGGGACGGGACCTGTGCATTAAATGGACCCACGCCCACCTGCCAGTGCATGGCAGGGTCTGACACTAGGGCGTGGGCTGCTGAGAATATCAGGATGTCAGGATGTCAGGCCGCGCGTGCCTATTAAATACGGCATTGGGCCTTTGACTGGCTGACACCCCGACGATGGGACCCCTTGGGTCGTCAGACGATCTTGCGCGAACCTTCGGGGAACCGAGTCCTCGGGGGCTGCCACGTGCAGCCCCGAGCACTCTCTCCCGAGCACTCCGGTGAGACCTTCGGGGAACCGAGTCCTCGGGGGCTGCCACGTGCAGCCCCGAGCACTCTCTCCCGAGCACTTGGGTGAGACATTCGGGGAACCGAATCCTCGGGGGCTGCCACGTGCAGCCCCGAGCACTCTCTTCCGAGTACTTGGGTGAGACCTTCGGGGAACCGAGTCCTCGGGGGCTGCCACGTGCAGCCCCGAGCACTCTCTCCCGAGCACTTGGGTGAGACCTTTGGGGAACCGAGTCCTCGGGGGCTGCCACGTGCAGCCCCGAGCACTCTCTCCCGAGTACTTGGGTGAGACCTTCGGGGAACCGAGTCCTCGGGGGCTGCCACGTGCAGCCCCGAGCACTCTCTCCCGAGCACTTGGGTGAGACCTTCGGGGAACCGAGTCCTCGGGGGCTGCCACGTGCAGCCCCGAGCACTCTCTCCCGAGCACTTGGGTGAGACCTTCGGGGAACCGAGTCCTCAGGGGCTGCCACGTGCAGCCCCGAGCACTCTCTCCCGAGCGGTGTTTTGGATCATCGGGGGACTACAGTACTCGGGGGTAAGTGAGAACCCTTCCGAGCACTTCCCTCCCGGTATTTGGGCTCTGCGGATCATCGGGGAACTGGGGTGCTCGGGAGTCAGAGGCAGCGGCCCCGAGCACCTTCTCCCGGGACTTAGCTTCTTCTTATCTTGCAGGGTGGACCTTGCGGGATGGCGACATGTGGCGGATGGCCGGCCCGGTCTCGGGACTCAGGGACCCCTGGTTCCGAATACACCGACAACTTGAAAAGACATCTAAGCCACCAAAATATTTAAAGTGATCATCTAATGCAATGAAGCACAAGATTAGAGAGTGTTTAGTGCTTATAGGCCTAGAGTGAGTTGTAACTATGTGCTGCAACTTGAAAAATGGATCAATGAGTAATCCTAGCTTGTACCAAGTGGTACATTGGCACCTTAGAGTCTTGGTGACTCGTTGGCAACTTGAGCTGGAGTTACTCAAGCTTATTGACCCTTCAATTTGGTGTGGAGCGGCGGCAAGACGCTTGTACGGAGACACGGGAGTGTTACCTTGGTGGTTCAAGCTTCGAAGTGATCACAGCGGTAAACAAACAGAACATAAGCTAGTGGTGAGGCCTTCCTTGGTGGTTTGACGGCTAGGTCTTGCCTTAGTGGCTTGGTGGCTCAAGAGCCGTTGCCAGGTGCCGATCAGGAGTATATTTTTGATAGAGCTCTAGCGTGGACTAGGGGTGGCATCCATGTTATCAATACCAAGAGATCAAAATCTCTTGTACCGAGTTTGCTTTCTCTACTGTCTTTATACTTCCGCATTTACATTTTTGCAATCTACCTTTATGCATTTACTTTCCTAGAGTAGGGGTGGCAAACCTTTTGAATGGTAGAATAGACATATTAAATTAACCTAGAGTATATTTATATAGAAATTAAGATAGGTCTATCTTATAAAGTTTTTGAAGCCATTAGTTTATAACTGTCTTAATTCACCCTCTCTTAGTACGTTACCAATCCTTACACTAATTCAAACTGAACAATACTTACATATATGATTCGACTATGCTCTCTCTATAACTATCATATCTTTTCTATTCAACCAAGTAAATTCTCATATATCTACATGAATATCTTTTATTGCAGTTCAGTCTTCTTGGATTTAACTATATACTCGATCTAAACATCTGCTCACGTACTACCTTTTCGATCTGACTACCTGCTTAAAGACCAATTAATCGATGTATCTATGTGGTTGAATTCGACGAATTCTTTCACCTATTCGGAGACCAACTGCTAAAATTCAGCATATTCGGAGATCACCGTGGTTAGTGGTCACCTGATCGGTGGTCGACTCGTCGTTGGTCGTGGTCACTAGTTGGTGATCGACTGGTCGTGGTCACTAATTGGTAGTCGGACTGGTCATGGGTTGTGGTCACTTTCTACGTATTTAACTAGATCTAACAATATTCTATTGAGCTAATCATCATTGTAATGCCATTTAAAATCTTGTCATCAAGAGACTGTTTGCCCTGGACCGATGATCTTCAATCAGCACGGACGAGGGCAGCACGATGGCGAGATCCGACAGCAGCGTGGAGATTGCTAAGGTCGCAGACGGCGCGACGGCATCCCCGGTGTCTGGGTCGGTGTTCCTTTCCCTGGCATCAGCGACGGTGAGGAGGAGGCAGATTTCCATGCATGCAATTGGTGAGAGAGAAAGAGAGAAAAAAAATGGATAGAGGTTAACCTGCTCCAGAATGGAAGGAAGAAGCCATGGCCTCCTTTCTGGCCTTGTGTGAGCGTGGGCTTCTGTGCTCTGTTGTGCGTGTTTGCAGATGCGAAAAACTAATCTAAATATTAAGTATATACATAATCTACGTATAAAATTACGGTTACACTATAGTAGTTTTTGTTACGAGATCATAAATTATACAAATATTATACCTAATCTATTTTATCAACTTCATACCATTTAACCAATGTATTCGAACGGAATAAATACCCTGCTTTCTCTAACTACATATTCTAATCTAAATATTAAGTACATACATAATCTACGTACTTACTATTACGGAAGGCTGTCCTCTTCGCGCGCTGCTGCTCTACTCCTGCTCGCGCTCGACTGCTGCTGCACTACAGCTCCTCATGCTCGACTGCTGCTTCAAATGCTGCTCGCGCTCGCGCTCACCTGCTGCTCTGCTCACGCAGGTAACTCGCTCTGCTCGTGCTCGCTCTGCACGAATGCAGGAGATGGACTGCGTTGGGAGCCATTTTATAGCCGCGCGATGAAAAAAGGCAGGATGCTGGCCGGCCGACAACATAAAGCAAAAAAGCAAAAGCGAAAAGAAAGAAAAAGTAAAGTGTGGCGCGACATGAGTATTTATTTCGTTCGAATATATTGGTTAAATAGTATGAAGTTGATACAATAGAGTAGGTATAATATTTGCATAATTTATGATCTTGTAATAGTAATTATGATCTCGTAACATAAACTACTATATTGTAACCGTAATTATTTTGTACGTAGATTATGTATGTACCTAATATTTATATTAGAAAATGTAATTAGAGAAAGTATAGTATTTATTTCGTTTGAATACATTGGTTAAATGGTATGAAGTTGATAAAATAGAGTAGGTATAATATTTGTATAATTTATGATATCGTAATAGTAATTATGATCTCGTAATAGAATCTACTATAGTGTAACAGATCAGCGAACCTAAGGGATACAAGAGCGCCCTCTACTATTCTACCCGAAAATGACGACGTCGATGTGGACGATGATTTCATGCCACTAATGCTTCGATGTTCCACCAGCCATACAGGAGAAGGTTCAACGAATACTACAAGAGGACGTTCACACATCACATCGATATGGTGTCCAACCAACAACGAAATAGGATGTGCTCCTACCGTGATATCTCAAGATGGCGACAATGACGATTTCATGCCACCTCGACCTCTCCCTCTGAGGCCTCCATCTTCGGAGGACAGTGATGACTGTGAAGATAATATTGGATTTTCTTGTACCCGTCCTCACAACTTCAAACCACCATCTCGAAGACGACAACCATCTTACCCTGATAGCCATGACTGGCACAACTGGTATTCTTTCGCTAATTTATGTCGTCACTTTCCACTGTCATCTTGAGATGATCAATGATACAAGGGTTAAAGTTATGCATGTTCAAACATACCTAAGTGTTAAGGCTATCCGCCTACAGACTACATGCTTTCTTTCTCATGTATTTTGAAATGTACAGTTAAATTAGCAAATAATTTCTAATTTTGTTGAAAGTTGCTAATTACATGAAATGACAACACACCGGTACATAATTTTAAATTTTGTTGAAATTTGCCAATAACATAAAGTGCCAACTCACCGAGATAAAATGATAATTAAATTAGCAACTCGTTTCAAATTTAGTTGAATGTTGCCAATTACATGAAATAACAAAATACCGGTATCAGATAACAGAAGCGAACCGCAGCCGATCACGACCATATTTGCCAATTACATAAAATAACAACACGCGCAAAAAAATATCTGAAAATAGATATTTCGGCATACCGTGTGCCGAATACACACTGTTCCCTGTATTCGGCACATGGTGTGCCAAATACAGGTGATTTTCAGCACACCGTGTGCCGAATACAGATACTACATTTGTGAATACAATAATATATTGTCTATTTCAATAAATACGCTCAGGTATATTATACAAATTCGTATTTTTACCTCTAATAATAATGTGATAACACGAGCACTTGTTGACGTGTAGATGTAGAATCTGAAGTATGCAAGCTAACGCCAGCCTACGTGAACCTGGTTCAACGCCTGATCTCATCTCCCGGCGCGCTAATGCGTTCTGTCCGGCAACAGCACGGCAACAGCAGGTAGTTGTGATCTCCTGATCTTCTTCCATGTATAGCGACATGTATAGTTAGGAAGTTGTGATCTTTACCATGGATAGCTAGCTCTATCTAAGCACCGGGGTGTGCAACCAAATAAATCAACCCGTACGTGATTCTTGGAGTCGTACGTTCCAACTAAATCTGTGATAATTCTCATGCTTATTCGTATTCATACCACCATTACTCCGACCAGCTGACCGCGTATTCGTCTGGGAACTGGTCACATATCTATCAACCACACGTACGCGCGTCAAACACAGGCCATGCATGCATGCAAACCAAACTGAGCTGTAGGCCTCATCTTTATATAGGTTCTTAACTTTTTAAATTGTGTATTGCAAGGGGCAAAGACACTCTGGACATATAAGATATCATTGAGAATTAAGGGTTTTTTTTTACAAACGCTTCACAACAAACTCAGAGTGGTTACTTTCCTCAAAAAGAAGGGTTGGAAAGAAGATAGGAATTGCTGCCTGTGTAATAGATCTAAAGATATTAATCACATATTCTTTGGCTGTGTGTTGGCACAATTCATTTGGAGTGTTTTGCGGGATACCTTTAGCTAGAATGGGTTCCCCATTTCGATAGTTGACTTATGGGCAAGTTAGCTTCCGAAGAAATTCAAAATCTCTCAAAAACTAGGGCTGATTCTTTTTGCAGGGATTGCTTAGGTTTTATGGAGGACATGGAACACCAAGATGACTGACAAGAAATTTCCCAACAAGTCTGCAGAAGTGCCGACCCGCGCTATATCATTCGTGCATAAATGGAGTATCCTCCTCAAAGAAGATGACAGAGCTAAGGTGGAAGATGCCTCAGATCGGGTTAGGGAATAGCTGCGAAGGTTTCACTACTATAGAACCGATCAAATGTAGTGCTCTATCAGTGCCGGTTGAACCGTAACCACAACTAAAGGTGTATCAGTGCCCGTTCTTAACCTCTCACGGACCAAACGGTGACGAATAAGCTAAAAATAGGTACTGATAGTCGGTATCAGTGCCGGTTGTAGACCGAACCGGTACTGATAGTCTCTCTCTCTCTCTCTCTCTCTCTCTCTCTCTCTCTCTCTCTCTCTCTCTCTCTCTCGCATCTCCTTCGTCCTCCTCCCCCACTGATCGCAGCAGCCACCAGCATCCCTACCGGCTTCCCCCATGATGGAGGGTCCGAGCCAGCCGAGGGCGGCGGATCCTTCTGGTGGATCGGGCTCCACAAGCGTCGGTCGGGCTCGAGCTCGCGCACGGTCAGTTTTCGGCTACAGCAACGACCACCAGTTGGAGGTACGTGCTCCGACTTCCATTTGGTGCGGTAGGTCTAAAGACCTCTATGTTCGCGTCCTTAGGGTCCTCGACAGGCTCCTCACAGCTGCGAACCCCAGGTCCGGAGTGGACCGACCGACGTCGAGGGTCTTTGGTGTCGGTGGCGACCGTGACTCCGAGTAGGATCTGCGGGATCTCGTGTGCGCCATGCAGGCCCGACACGGCGGGGCATCCACGGGCGCTGCCAGGAGCGAGGCAGCGGTGGCCAGCACTCCGGCTACGAGGCATGGGGCCACACCACTCAAGAGGATTTGTGGGAAAGTGTGCATTTCAGCTGTCTTCCTTTCTCCCAAATTATTTTCCTGATTTCCTTGTTTCATGCGACAAGAGCGAAAAAGTGTGTGAAATCATCTCTTTCTAGGGAGCGTATGCATACACAACGAGTTAGATTGCGTATGAGATATGTACCCTTATGCATACCCTTGAGTTCATTTCAGTCCAGTTCTTTGAAATTGAATCGATTAGTTTGTAAACTTTGTAGATTGAGATTTTGGAGACTTTCGGCACCAGTTATTGGCATTGTGAGATGTATTTGTATGAATGAGATGAGTCGATTTGAGCATAGGTGGCGGTGGCAGTAGGAGCACGGTGGCAGGTGTGGTAGCCGAGCCGGCTCGTTTAATTTTTTTTGGCTCGGGAACCTTTTCACTGCCGGTTAGAGGCACAAACCGGCAGTGAAAAGAACTTTTAGTGTCGGTTCCAGACCCGCGGTTGAAAAATCGGTAGTGAAGCTATTTTGCAACGGATATTGATGTGTTGTTTTGTAGTAGTGTTTACTCCAGTTGAGAAGCCCACTACTGATATCTGAAATGGTGGCCTAGCCTTGAATTGTCTATTCATTTGATCGCTGGTGCCTTCAGCTGATGAAGAAACATCCTGTATACTTGTTATTGCGGTTCGTTGGGGCTCTTGTGCTGTCTAGATCGTTGGTATCTTCAGCTGTCAAGTGACTTTTTTCTTTTTTCTAGATACATATGTGGACCTTATTTAGCTTTCAATACAAATCAAGGTTATCTCTGTAAAAAAATAGGTGTAGGCCTCATGCATAGGCTAGTTCACGATCGTATCACATGCATGTGATGTTTATCTCATTTTCAAAGCATTTGAAGGAGGTCAGTGATCTTGCAAGCGATCTTGGTGATGTCGGCATCTTTGCGGCCTTTGCATTGAATATGACGGTCGGCTCGCGGATGGCCATGTGCAGATGACCACGGCGGCGAGCTCAACAATCTCGGCGAAGCCTATAAAAGCTCGTGAATGGACCATGGCTGATCGTGGCATCAGAGAGTGGTGCACACGTGCTCTTAGTGTGTAGCTTTGGGGATGTGAGATGCACATGCATGGCCGACGGGTGGGGTCGATCAAATTTATGCCGCCACTAGATTATTCAAAAAAAAAAATCTTTCATAAATATCTTTGCTGTAAAAATTATTTTTCAGGATATATATGGTATATTTTCATAGACAGCTTATATGATAAACCAACTGAGCGATTTTCAGGAACGTACGGCATAAGAAACCGTCTATGTAAATGTTTATTTTCAGAGACGGTTTCTTATGTGAATTGTATCTAGTAATGTATGATTTTTAAGAGACGAACGATATAAGGACCGTCTGTGTAAAAGGTTATTTTTAGAGACTGTTCCTTATGTAAATCGTATATGGTAATAGAATGATTACCATATATAGTTTACGTAAGGAACCGCATATATAAAAGGTTATTTCTAAAGGTAGTTCCTATATAAACTGTCTTCGTTAATAGGATAATTATCAGAAGTGGTTCACATAAGGAACGATACGTGTAAAATGTCATTTCCAAATAATAGGATATCATTTTTAAAGGATAACTTTTTCATACAAAGTCGTATGGGGACAAACTTTATATGAATATTGTAGTCTTCAATGAGATCTAAAACTTTGTAGTTAATTTTTTATTTAAAGTCATTTAGACATTCAAATAATTGTTTGAATTTCAGATATAAGAGATTTAAAAGAGTGCATATGTTATTATTATCGTAAGCCCTATTAATAAAAGCAACTTAAGATCAAGTAGAAGAAAAAGAATACTACTAACTCTAACAATATCAACAAGAAGATCAAATGTCTATACTATCTTCTCAATAAGAAGAAATATGACAAGATAATGACCTATAAGGTTCGAATATAAGATAGAGGAGGGCCAACCATTTAGATGTCTAAGGATTTCATTGATAATATAAAAGACTTCGAGAAGATTTGTATTCTAACAAAATTTGAGTCTAAGGGATTCAAAAGTATTTAGAGACTTGGTTTAAGTATTAGTTATAATAATAATATATGCACTTTTTTGATCTCTTATATATAGTACTTCAAATAATTATTTAGATATCTAAATAACTTTAAATGAAAAAGTTTTCAATTATAAAATTTTAGATCTCGTCGGGAGCTATAATTTTTATATAAAATTGTTCCCATATAACTTTGTATAAAAAAGTTGAGAATTTTTTAAGATAAGTTGTCATTTATAATAGGTGTAATTTTTTTCGCTTTTTCAAAAAAAAAATTAATTCAAAGACTAACTATCACAGACGATCTGTTTAAGAAAGCACGTATAGTTTGCACATGTAACCTCGAAGTAGTCCCCGTCGAGGCAGCGCCGCTGGCCGGCGTCGTCCAGCGCCCAGAACGTGAACTCGTGGATCTCGGCGACCCCGAGCACGGTCGGCTCTCCCATTGCCACGGTGTCATTAAGAACCGTGACGGAGATGTTCCCGTGCGCGTGTCCCGGCACGGTGATCCCCCGGGCATGAGCCACCGCGCCAGGAGGTCGTCGGTGAAGTTGGGATGGCCCGACACGGAGAGCCAAGAAAGCGAGTCATCCCTGCTGATGGGGCCGCCATCGCCAACACCGATGTAATGCAGGTACTGGCGCCATCGCCGATGGTGCGCGCCAGCGCCGGCAAGGGTGATGTCGACGGCGAGGAGGACGATGACGTTGATGAAGGATGCGAGCGCGAGCTTAGCGGTGGAGGGGCCGAGCTTCTTGGCATGGTGGTGGTCGCCGCCGCAGGAGGAGAGCTTCTTGTTGGGGTCAGCTCCGCGTTGTGGTTTCTTGGCGTCCCCAGCAGCGAGGCAGGGGATGGACCCGTGGGGCGGCGGGTGGTGTGCCGACATTGCCAGCCAGAGGGCTACTTGGGGCTTGGTGTGGTGTGGCCTCGCATGCGTCCGCGTGTGCAAGCGTGGCGAGCTGGTCGCACGGGGAGCTAGCTTGGATGCGGTTGGGATCTTGGTGGGTCCCATGGGAGATAACAGTGTCGGAAGATAACATAAAAAATGATGATGGCCGTTGACGGAACCGATGACAGCGGTGAAGGATGGAAATTAGAAGCGGTGAATAAGAAAATTCAAAATTATCAGTGGTAAATAAGGCATCACCTTATTTTCCAATGACAAATAGGGAATTTCCTCCTTTATTATTGGACACATTACTTGAATCTCCATGCCGTCTGCATGAAGGGATTAGGAATAAATGAAATATTGCAGACGGTTCGAGAACCATCTAACATGACAAATCATTGCAAAATGCTGCATTAGTTGCCTTAAAGAGATGAACCGTCTGACTTGTGAACACTATTATAGATGGATTTTCTACGAAACTGATAGCAATTGGCGACAGCAATTGGTTCTATATTGCATTCGGTTATCCTAGAGCACTGATATAATTTGGCCCTTATAGCAGATGATTTTTCTACGGAATTGATATCATTTGGTTCAATATTATAGACGGTTTTTCTCTAAAACGACAATATTTAGTTCCATATTACATAGAGTTTTCCTTTGAAATCGACATAATTTGTTTCCATATTACAGACATGTCCTCTCAAAACCATCTAGAATAATCCTGACACCAGCTATGCATATATTTGCATACTGACCACTAGCCTTAGGGATGCTAATCCTGTCATTTGCATATACAAATATCACAACACTAATACACAAATATAAATCAACCATAATCTCACAAGTATAAACAAACTATCACATCATAAGTTCATTCGTGTTCAATTCCCATGTATGATGGGATTTTGTAATGGTCAGAACGAGTATGGATTAATATGCAAATGTATTTGCATGTCTTTAGTAAAATTATCCCCACGTATTGATTTAAGGCTTTGAGATGTCCTTCCTGGGTAGTTATAAAATAATAAAACATCGTATGTTATCTATGCTTATATGGTGGCATGAATACGTCCCCGATGACAATCTTAAGTTACTCCCTCCCATTTAAAATAAATATCATTTTAGATATCGATATAGTCTTTAAAATACAATTTTGACTCCTACTTTTTTATAATATATTAATAAACATAGTAAAAGTGTATTATTATGAAAGTACTTTTTAAGACAAAATTATTCATGTTATTTTCAAGTATTCAAATTTAATACATAAAAAATAATTTTTATCTAAAATTTAAAATAGTTGACATAACCTAAAATGATAATTATTTTGAACCGGATGGATTATAAAACTATCATAGTCTGTTATTGTCTCAAAAGCGTACATGCACAAACTACCATGATTTGTACCGTTTTCAAAAAAGCGTACTTGTTATTTACGGAGGTGACCTGTTCAATGTACGCACACATAGAGCATCATTGTGCTGCTTGTTTATGCTTGGCGCATGATAGCACAAGACGAGTGTCGAATCAACTTGGCTTGAGAGTGGGGCTAGGCCCATGCTGACCAGGTGGCCGGCACGACGGGCTCTCGCCGGAGGCGAGCAGCATGACGGCACGGACCGAAAAGAGACAGAAAATCATCAGTGCGTGAACCTATCAAAGGGGTCTTGGCCGGGGAGTAACCACCGCAACGAGTGCCAAATCGCGATTATTTTCAGGCACAACCATTTCAAACAGCTACCAATCCTAATCAATGCCCTTACCAGCCTTATCTGACACATCTCCATTTGAGATTAGTGGTCACCCAAGTTCGGTTTTCATTCTGCAAGCTAGCTATTGTCGTTTGGAAAATCATCCCAAAAGGATGGGATAGAAGCAGTACCACGGTAGGTGCGTCGTTTTAATTCACAGGCGTGCATGAGGCCCTAAATCCGAGAGGATGTAATATAAGATGAATAACCATGAGAGTAAGAAGCCTGAAATTTTTAGGTCCTAAATTCAATTTTATTGAATTTGATTGTGAGATGTGTTGTATGGATGAGATGTGTTCGATGAGAGCCGGCTCGAGGGAGCTCGGTGGCGGCGGGAGAGCGACGGCGGGAGCGGCATCCGAGCTGGCTCGATTCCAAGCCGACTCGGATGTTGCTCCCGTCGTCGCCAATTTTCTTTTTTTATTGTCTGAAAATGGCAAGAGTGTCGGGTGGGCAACCGGCACTGATAGTTGGCAACTATCAGTGTCGAGTGAAGAGTGCCAGTTGAAAAATAAGCACTGAAGTCATTTTTCAACCAGCATTGTTAGTCCTTTTTTAGTAGTGATACCTCTGGTAGGTGCTTCTTTGGGACGTAGAAACCTTCCCTAGAGGAATCGATTTTACAGGAATTTGATATGAAAGAAACTTTCACAATTCAATCTAATTCGTGTGGGAACTAGAATGGGTGAATAGGTATATTAATAATTTATTTCGAAATAGATTATCTTATCTTATTTTGTAACCCAACACACTTCAAAAATGGATCACAACAAAGCGAAACGCAAAACGCAAAAACTCAGAGGAAACAGATGAACTCGGAAGTTCCGACTTGGATCAAGAAGTTTCGGCCTATCGAAAGTTCCGGATTGAGACCGGAAGAAGAGCCTTGGAATAGAAATTTGAAATAATCCAGAAGTTCCGATTAGGATCCGGAAGTTCTGGGTTGAGTAGTTCCAGAGGAAAAATTGCAGTATGAGAACCCAAAATCCAAACTCAAAATCTAATCAAATGTGATCCAAATCCAACAAAATTTTAGCCATAGTTTAGCACGTTTATGGTGAATTTTTGCCCAAAATATCTTTTCAAGAAGATCAAGATTTTACCCTTGATTTCGTGGATTTGGCCAAGAACACAAAACAGAAATAAGAACACGAGGTGAAGAAATCCTCCAAGTTGATGATCAAGAGGCAAGAGAATTCAAGACCCACTTATATATATTTGTATGTGAATTGTATGCCTCTAGCAACAAGAAGAAAGACTTTACAAGGTGGAAACTTTTTAGCTTTCAATCAACAATGAAAATCGCAACGAAACATTGAAAACTTGCAACAAAGTAAGGGAGCTAAGAGACGGAAACTAAAGGAGGTGAACAAAATTGCAAAAGGAAACATAAATTCTATTGCTTGCAGAGATCAACCCTATTTTAGAAGAATTACAAATATTTTTCTCACAAAAACTCTTACCTATTACAAAAGCTAAGCTCTCCTCTCCCATCTTCTCTAAAAACCTATCATACAAACTCAAGTGACTGACTCCCCCTCTCCCAATAGCTCTACCTCTCTATTTATAGGCCTTGAAAGGTTTTTTGGATGCTAAGTTTTCTTATACCAAAACTACCTCTATCTTGTAGTACACTCCTACCTACCATCGAGGGTATTTTAGTCTATTTTATCCTCTATCCAATGGATGACTGTGATGCCTTCACGATTTAACTTCGCCTCGACGTAAGGTTCGTGATGATGCCACGTATATTTCCATCATTCATACGATTTTGAGGTCAAAACCGCGAAACCTCTTGCACGCACCTCAAAGTACGACTCACTGCCACATGCTCACATCATAAGCAACTGCTCCGATATCAACGTGTGTACTCCGTCTTGCGATCTTAACCGCCAGCAAATCTCTTTTGCTCCCAATCCCTCGGGCCGCCTTATTATTTGCACCAGCATCCCTTTTCGCTTGACTTTGTCAACTCGTCATCTCCATCTATCTTCCATACTTTACTTGACCTCCATGTGTATAGCTAGGATCATCCTTGACTTTGTCCGACCTCCTTGATCTTCTGGCACCAAGTACACCGCTTTGTCCCGATCATCCAATTGTCGACCACCAAGTTGCATCTATTACCTACACATTATGAGACAAGCAGATACATTTCTCCATCTCCATCTCCAGTTAATCTAAAATCAAAATTCTCAGTTGAAATCATATCCAAAAAGAATCGTGAACACCAGGCATATGAACTTTAACTTGGGTACTTGTAAGTTCCGGGTCAAAACTAGAAGTTCTAGGTTCAATCCAAATGGAAGCACTCGGTTTTAGTTTTTCCATGACACCGGAAGTTCCGATTTTGGACCAGAAGTTCTAGGTTAGTTGTCAAAACTGAACATCGGAAGCTCCGGCGAGATAAAAACTTTGAACACCAGATATTCAATCGGAAGTTTTAGATTTGGACCAGAAGTTTTAGATTCACCAGAATCAGCACATCGAAGCTCATGTAAGATCGAAGACCATCAAATTAAATAAATACTAATACTAATTATTCATCACATATAAACCAAAACATATTTTAACTTGTTTTTTCATTTGGTTACCTAACTTGGTTTTTAATTTGGTTACCTGAATCTTCAACAGTTGATCCGTTGGATGCGTATAATATTGGTTGTCTGCATTCGTTATTGTAGCATGGCTCGACGGATGTAAATATATGGTCTAATTTAGTCTGGAAGTGAAGCTCGATCCGTAGCCTGGTCCAACGACTGCTGCTCTGCATCTGCTCACGCAAGTGAGCCCACTTATTAGTGTCATAAAATCATATTTATGCGAGTAAACAATCACAATACCAACTCTTTATATCTACTCATGTAATTCAGATTTCATCAATCAAATAAAAATTTAACTCAACCTATCTAGATATAAAAAAATTATTTTTTTAATAAATATAACTACATTCAGTCTGATTTGCTCGACGTATTTATACCATGCGGCTCTAACCTCGTCTCAGTAACAAAAACACCCCTAGTATTGCCGTTGTGCGTAGAGAGGAGGCCAGCCGAGAAGGATAGATGGGGATGAGTGCGCGCGCGCACACGCACAGTAGAAGAAGAGTCGCATTCGCGTCCGTGTCATCGTCGTCCACCATTTGTTCATTCCACCAAGCCCAAACAAGCACAGCAAGAAAGCAGAGGAGAGCAAAGCAAAGCGCGACTGATACATGTCGTCCAGCCCGCAGCTGAGCCTGAGTGGCTGCAGCTCGCTCTTCTCCCTCTCCAGCACCAACACCGGCCGCGACAATGACAGCGCTACCGCCGAGCCCGTGCCCGTGCCACCGTCACTTCATCCGCTGCCCCCACGCCGTCCTCCCGGCCCTCTTCTGTCGCTCAGCGTCGGCGGCGGCTGCGGCGAGGAGGAGGAGGAGGAAGAGTACTTGCTGGGCGGCCTGGATCTGCAGCTGATGGGCAGCGGCAGCAGCTGCGACGGCGACGACGAGCGCAAGACCATCCGGATGATGAAGAACAGGGAGTCTGCGCTCCGCTCCAGGGCAAGGAAGAGGGTAGGTCTATCCATATATTACTGATCCATTGGATTCGATAACTTGGGTTGAGTTCATGCCTGAATTTCGATACAGGCGTATGTGCAGGAGCTGGAGAAGGAGGTTCGTCGCCTGGTGAATGAGAACCTCAAGCTCAAGAGGCAGTGCAAACAAGTACGCTAGTACTCTGTCTCTCTTTCTCGTTCTCTTCTCTCTACATATAGCTAATAATATTAAGCTAGCTCAATCATATAATATATATACTCCCTTAAACTGGAGATGAAATTGGAGATGCATATATTTATATTTATATATATGGATGATGTGGATGCAGCTGAAAGTGGAGATGTCTGCACTGGTCCAGTCAAGCAGCAGCAGCAAGAGCTCCCACATCCGAAGAACCTCCTCATCCACGCAGCTCTAGCTAGCTTCTGCCTTTTGACACTGCGATAGATTGGTTGGATCCGCTACTCTTGCTCCTATCTCACTCCTATATGAGTCCTATCAAAGACAGATGGATCAAGATGAGAACACGCTAGGAGGATGAAGAGCACCATGCATCTACTTAATTACCGCGTATCGATGATTAATTCTCGCGGTCTGTTGCATAGTGCTACACTAGCTACCTACCTTGCTTTTATTAGGTGCGTCGATGCGTGCAAATCAATGTTTCAGTACTTGCGTGCGCTCTGCAGTTTCACTGTATACTCCTGCAAATCTGCAGGATGACCTGCCCTGCGGAGACCTCAAGTTCTGGAGCCTTCCACTAGTTTCCCTGGCTGTAATGTAGTAGCACTTGATTCCATCTTGAATGAATCGGATTAACAGGAACAGATAGTTTAATTAATTATACTCCGTTGAATTATATATATTGGGATTACCGATTGATCTTCAGCGAGCTGGTATCAATCAGTTCAACGAAGAAGGAAGATGAAGAAGATGGCATCGATCGAGTTGCGTTGCATACTGGACTCAGTAGCACAGGCACAGGCACAGGAACAGGAACAGCCAGGCAGGCATCAGTAACTGCATGTGTTGGCTTCTGGTGCCTTTTCTGATCCATTGCATTGCTCACGCTGTCCTGTAAAGCGCGCAGGAGCAGTGCAATGCATCTTGCAGCTAGAGGCCCGGCAGGGTTTGGAAGTGAAATCCTGCAATTTTGAAGGAAACAATTCAAATTCTGCAGGAGTCGATAGATACAATTTCCTACTACGTTCCAAATAAATGGGACTGAGTTCAACTCGAATGCGAGAGAGGGCCTAGCCCCCATCCGTCAGCATTCGTCATGCATCCGCGCCTTGAGTTAGCCGGCCCTAATCATCCTCCTAACTCTACCAACTACAGCTGTTAAGGTGCATGTATTCATGGATAGTTGATACTGACATGTACCAGGATTTAATAATTAAAGGATTAAGTAGAAATACGATATATCCTAAAGACTGATATGTATCATACATGTATTCTTATTCTGATACGGTAGGTTTTATAACAATCGTGAGGTAAACAAGGCATACTGATATTTCAGGAGGTTCATCGTGCTCTACACAGAAATAATCTTTGGACTAGAAAAGAGTTCTTCGTATATTCGAAAGTAACATAATCCAGAAAGATCATACTCAAAGACTCCGAGTACATTACGTCTTTCCAACCCGACTATCTAAGAAGGGAAGAGAATACATCTAGAGAGGGGGATTGAGCCAAGTGAGGTTGGAAGTCATAAGCCGGACAAGCAATACGAAACAAACATAGTTGAATATAAGCAAAAACAACCAATTGAGATACACAACAGTTTTGAGTCACCATTAGATTAATCTGACAATAGCTTCTGGATTTAGAACACGAGAGAAATCGTCGAAATCCTTAGGACTAGATCTAGACACAGTCACATTGTAATTGTCATTTTTGTTCTCTGTTTAATTGTCCCGCCGGCTGTCCACGGAATTGAGAGCTAGCACACGCTTTCCTTTTGACGTACCATGTTAACCCACATTTAAATGAAAGCTCAAGGAGGTATTGGATCAATTAAAACCAACACAATTCCGGTATCCTCGATATGCGTTTCAAGACATGCCCAAAATCAACATGCATATCGTTAACAACATAAATTTCATCACAAGACATGGATAGAGTGCAAGTTTAAATTATATTACAAGTCTAGATCAAGCATCCACATACATCATAGGCATCATATAATAATAGTGAGCATGAAAATAAATGCCACACATCACCCTTCATGCGAGAGAAAATAAAAACATCCGCATGAACGATATTCATGCAACTCACCGCACAAGCGATGTTTCGTATGTTGTTACTAACATATTCACTTCATGTACTATTTTCGTATGGGACAACCCATGTCCATGCTACATGGGCAAAAATGGCCACAAGCTCTCTTCGAAAGGATGTATGAACGTCCACCATGCGATGAGAGTCATGGCCGTCGGCTATACGACAAGAGCATATAGCCACCAGTGCTTCAATGTTGCATGGATAACACCAATATACTTCGTCGTATGGAGACGTCCATGCTCTCATTGCGATATGGATGACTCGACACCTATACACTCCACCGTATGGTAGCGTCCATGATCTTAGTTCGCCATGGATGATTAGCACGACCTTACCTTATCTTTTTCGTTGATTACGTCGATGCAACATGTCATAATTTATCAAACAAGTAATAAGCAACAATATTCATAATTGTCAACAATTAGTGTCACATCCCAAACCCGTAATCATGTATTTAAGCATAATCATGCATCCTTAGTGTCATATTTAATTTTGAGTAATTTTATTTTTTGAGCACTAGAGCACATCGGTTTGGGTAATAAAATGGGAGAAAGAAATTCGGGAGAGAAGGAAATATTTTTGCAGTTGAAACGGACTTGTTTCTCTAGAGAATGGGGCCCACATGGGTGGCCAACCACTCCCTCTCCTTATCAGCAGCAGCAGCCCCCACTCACTCGTTCTCTCCCTCTCCCACCCAAGCAAGCAAGAGTTGCTCCCCCTCTCCCTCAAGCTCTCTCTCATTCTCCCTCGGATTTCTCCTTCAAGAAGCAAAATCGAGGTACGTGTGTGGTACCCTTGCGTTCACTAGCTCATTAGCTTCTCATCCATCCATTTCTTGTTCACAAGCATGAAGGATTCGAGCCGTTCTTGATCTCGTTTGGTGTTCTTGATGTTTGAAGCTAATTAGAGGAGTTTGGATGAGTTTGAGCTAGAAAATCGTGTTGCTTTTTGTTGGTGGATGAAGTCTAGAACCCATGTGCTAGTGCAAACCCTTCACTCCTTAGATCCTGGCACAATTCAAATCGGCTAAAGTTTCCCTATGAGGAACTCTCTGCAACAACCCGAAGGTTCCAGGTGTAACCCGGAAGTTCCATGTAGCACGGGAAATCCCTGTTGCATTGTACTCGGAAATTGTGTGGGTTTAGTGTGTAAATTGAGTCTAGAACCCTTGAGCTAGTGCATATACATGTTTATGTGGAATAGATTTAGCATGCAAGGTGAATCAGCAAGGAAATAAATGAGAACACGTTTTCTTTCAAAACCCGAAAGTTCTGGGTTTGCAACCTGGAAGTTCCGGGTGATCCTAGTTAGAGCTAACTGAGAACCCCAACCCGGAAGTTCCAGGTATAGCTGGAAACTTCCGAGTTAGGATTAGCCGAGAACCTCGTTTGGAGCCAAACCCGGATGTTCCGGCTTGAGCCGGAAGTTCCGACCTCAACCCAGAACCTCCGAGTCAATCAAAACGTGGCAAGCCGAGGACCCTGTCCGGAGGTTAACCCGGAAGTTCCAAGTTCAACTCAAAACTTCCGAATTCTATCAGAAGTTTAGAAGTTGTGTTCTTTCGCATGTCATGTACTTTTAGCTTGTTGCTATGTTGCATCCTCCATTGTTATGCATCATGTAGCATATTTCCTTGCATTTCTTTCATCCTCATCATTGCATGCGCTCTTCTTTAGAGACCAAATGACCGAAGTGTGGCGTGGGGGTGATCGAAGGCGACAGCGAACCACCGGAGTTCTGTGAGTGATGCACGGGTTGCATCAAGCGGGCGCTGGAGCAACAAAGGACCTCATATTTTGGATCTTGTGAAGTCTCAATTGATGAATTATGCTAAGTATCTCATATCACTTTTAAGTAAAACATTCTCATGATTATACCCAGGCTACAAGGATAAGGATCATGAACAAGATCAAGGAAGGAATAATGTATCAACATAGGTTCTACCCATATAATCCGACATTGGATCCTTATCCTTGTAGGTCTTCGGTAGAAGTCGAGCGGTGGAATGTTCCATTGTTTGCGAGCTATATGGTCAATTATTGTTCACAAGGATGATAACAATATGGATTGTATGAGAGTGAGGATGAGACGAGATGTGGGTGGTGCTAGGGGTAGGTCGGGAGAGGAACCCGGATGTCATAGACCGCTTGCATTGATTAAGTACCATCCATCGGTGCCGTTGGCTCTAGCACTTTCCGTACTAACCGCATGTCAATCTAATGGTAAGACAAGCCGATTATCATACGTCGTGCTGACGTTTGCCTTGTGGTCCTATGACACATAAGAAAAAAGAATAGGAGAAGAAAGGTGGCGGGGAGCCGGAGGTGTCCAGTACACGCTCGCGGTAACCCCAGTACCATAGGGGTATGCGCAAGTGGGTAGTTCCCGGTATGAGAAAGGTTGATACGAGTACCCCTTGTGTGGGCCTGTGTGGTCATGCAATCTGAATGGTCATCGAGTCATGTGGGTAAAGTTATACCCCATGCAGTGTGTAAGATCAATTTGAATTGCAGCTCTCTAAGTCATGAGCATGCTTTTGTCCATTTGCATCGGTCGTAGAGTCTCGAACATGGGATGATATAGTATGGTATATTGGGATGTAGTTGAGATGGTTCTATTCTTAGATATATTTATGATGTTCCAGTTACATATATGTTTATGTCACTAATTATATGATAGAATGGTATAGGTGGTCATGTGTAGATGCTTACACATTTATTTCAAAAATTGCTTTCGCAAGTGAATCTACTTAACCTTGTGGCTTTTCCTTGCTAATCATCAAAATGCATAATCCTTAGAGTTGGGTTATTTATATGTACTTATTACAGATTAAGTCTTGTGAGTAACTTCGTACTCACGCTGCTCTTTCAGGTTCTGGAGGCGAGGAGGAGCTAGTGTTTGGCTACTTCACACTGTCGATGTAGGTGGTGGGTATGAGTAGTGCAAACTACTTTATGTCCGCTTATGTTTTGTTATTTATAGATGTCATCTTCCACTGCGTAGTTTCTCTTTTGACTAGGAGGTGAATATGTTTCTTTCGTATCCTAGCACTCTTTTGCTGTAAATTGTCAGAAATTGTAAATATTTTAAGACTTGTAATGTAATTTTCTTACTCGCTCGTTATTAAGATTTGTTGTGATGACATATGTTGGAAAGACGTGTGTTCCAATCTTGGGCACAAAACACATCCTAGGACTATTGGGATGATATTCTGATTAATCATTGCAGTCGTGATTAGGTAAATGGTCGACTTAATGATTAATAAGAATATTATTTGAACGGTTCCTCACAATTAGTAAACTATCGATCTTATGAATACGCGATAAAAGTAGGGGATACGCTCTCTTGCCAAATCAAGAACCAAAGATAGCTATTTTATATAGGTTCGAGCCTCCTAGAGGATAATAACCATACATCATGTGTTCTTGTATAGATCTTCGAGACAGATTACAAGTGGGGTTGTGGTAGCCTAGATGGGATCTAAAACTAGTCAAATGCTCCTTGCACGTTGTCTGGCGAGCTATCAATGTAGATCACAATTGTGGTTCTGAATTGGCCCATCCTCTCTACATGCTCCTCTAGGTCCATATATAGGGGGTTGTTGTATAGCATCCAGACTCTTTTTTGAGTAGTATTTTGTCATCTTTAAACTTAGGGATACACTTCCTTGTTTAACGGATACCTTAACACTCATAGAAGGTTTTCATACATCCAGAGATTCTCTTCCTAAATATGACCGTATGCTCTGGGTATCCAGGGTTCCCCAGTGATTGTGACAGATCAAGAAATTGGCCCAACCGAAGAAGGCATCGTGGCGGACTGCCTCATCGAGTGATAACTTGGGTCTCCGGGTAGGATGTACATCTAACCGAGTTTCTAGTTTTCCTCAGGTCATCTAGTCGGGATATTATGCCTACACTGGGTCGCTCTGGGAGAAGGCCTCGCATCAGAGTAGGAATTCTAGGTCAACCGAAAATATTATGCCGATTTCTCATAATCCTAATAAGGATAGAAAAATCTCCGTATAGCGGGTCTTTCAAAATTTGAATTGTTGCATCGAAGATTTTATGTGGTTGTGAAGGAACCTTTTCTCTTCTTTCGACAACAAATCATGATGACTTTTGGGAAACACTGCACATTCATTGCAGACATGCGCCTGCTCTCTTGGGTTTTCGCGTCAAATTCCCCACATGCGTTGAACTGGGTACCGTTTTTGGTGATGATCCTACCCAGGATGCCGAATCTGCTTATGTCGTTCTTCATGATGAACCATTTGGTAGCTTTCAAGGTGATCCTTTTGACTGGCTTATTTTCGATCCACTTGGTGAAAATATCAATGGCAACAAAAAGTAACTTGAAGGTCCTTGGCGCTATCGGGAAGGGCCCTAGAATATCCAGCCCCTATGTCGATAAAGGCCATGATAAGGGGATTGTTTACAAAGCCTGAGTGGGTTGGTGGATGTGTCTACCGTGAAACTGGTACTTGGTACAATTATTAACCATCTCGCTCGTATCGTGGAGAGTCATAGGCCAGTAGAAATCTTGCCCGAAGGCCTTTCTGGCTAGGGCCCAGAAGGAAGTGTGTGCTTCGCACACCCCTCCATGGATTAGTTCGAGCAGTTCGCTACCCTGCTTCTGAGATATGCACTTCATGAGTCTCAGTGGGCACCCTGTGATAGAGGATGCCGTCGACTAGGCTCTATGGGGAATCTACTCAGATAATGCCTCATCCTTGGGTACCTCTTGATCCGGAAGAAACTTGCAGATTGGATTCATCCATGTATCTTTGTATTCGAACAGAGTTACAAGCTCCCACATGACTCTTTAAGGAGCGTCAATTCCTGACGAGCTCCCTAATTGGTTAAATGTCTCTTAGACCATCACTCCTTTGGCCACATCATCTTTCAATGTCACGGACAGCTTCAAGAGTCTTTCTATAAAGATCCCGGGTTGTCCTTAAGATCGTGAGGAGGCTAGATGGGCAAGACTATCAGTGAGACAGTTATCCTTTCTCAGGATGTACATGACCTTGAGTTTGATGAATTTCTTCTCTAGCTTCCTCACCTCCGTAAGGTAAGCTGCCATGATCTTGTCTAAGGTTTGATACTCCTTACTAAGTTGCTTCACCACTAGCTGTGAATCCCCTTTCATGAGAAGATGGTAGATAACAAGCACAGAAGCTACTTGAAGACCAACAAGTGAATCTTCATACTCGACCATGTTGTTTGTGGCCGGGAAGTAGAGCTGGAAAGCGTATTGCAGTCTTCGAGCATTAGTGACCCATAAATTAGGGAGTCCATAGATCGGTCATGTCATCATGTCTGATGGTCTGATGCTAAGGAGCTTGTACACGTCGGAGTATATGTTCAGAAGCAAGCTTTAATGCATGTACACGCTGGATCATTTGACGAGGTTAAGTTGGCTATGCCAAAATATTTTCAGTAGAGGGATTTCAAGTTATACACATCGGATGGTTCGATGCATATATGAGATGCTTCGCTAGAGTAAAGTCTAGAAGGTTTTCTACTGTGTGGAAAAATAACTTCTACATGTCGGATGGTCTGGCGCATATATGGGTGGCATCGCTGGAGCAAAGTGCAGAGGAATTCCTTTCGTTTCAATGGAAGATGGATTTATACATGTCGGATGGTCCGGCATATGTATCGGAGGCTTCACCGGAGGATTCAGAGCTGTAATAGTTAGTTTTGAGTGGATGGTTCACAACGGATGGTCCAGTGTTTGGAGCCTGTGCATGCCGGATTATCTGGTGTTCACAAAAAATATGGGTGGTTGGGCAACGGCTAGTGTTGGATCTCTAGCCTACAAATACCCTCGCATTTCGTCTCAGTTGGGTAACCTTGAGAGCCAGAAGAGCTAAAACACTTAGTGTGTGATCAAGAGGTAAGGGAGTGTACTAGAGTGATTTGCAAAGTTATTAATTGAAGATTAATAACATCATTAGTGCAAAGAGAGTAGCAAGTGTGCATCTAGCTATAGTCTAGGCTTGATTTGGGATCAAATGGAGCTATTGGCTTGTTACTCTTGGTGGTTGGCAACACCTAGCCGGTCTTGGTGATTGGATGTGCCTTTGTGACCTCTTGAAGTTCTTGTGGGAGCCCCAAGAAAAAGCTTTGTGCTTGGTTTGAAGCTCACCAATCCAGAGATGGAGAAGTGGCTATTACTAGTGAGCACTTGAGTCTTGGCGGCTCAAGTTGAGTCTTGGTGGCTCAAGGAGAATCTTGGTGACTCAAGGGGGAGCAATATCCTTAGTGGATGCTCCAACGAGGACTAGGGGGAAGTCCCAATTTCTCGATACCTCAGAAAAAAATTTGGTGTCTTCTTGCCCATCTTTTTACTTTCTCGCATTTACTTTGAGCATTTACATTCTTGCAAGCTAATATTCCGCCTTCACTTTGTGTTGTAGCTTGCATGCTTTCATGTGTAGAATTCTATCTAATTTGGGCATTGTAGTTACTTTACTATTCATCTAGGATAACATTATTTACTTATTCTAGAGCCTCATGCGCAATTAGGGCCCAATTCACCTCTCCTCTTGCGCCATTCGATTCTTTCAATTAGTATTAGAGTCTCATGCTCTTGTTAGGCTTAACATCCTAGAGAAATGGCCCTCGGGATTGCTGGTAGTGTGCCAAGGATCGAGGGAAAGACTTTTGTTTATTGGAAAGTTCATATGGCAAGCTATCTTCAGGCTATTTCCTTTGAAGTTTGGCTAGTCACCTCCATTGGATTTGAAAAAACATCTACCGAATAAGAAGTTAGATGGAATGTTATGGCTAGAAATGCTCTTTTTGAAGGAATTAGTGAAGAAGTATTTTCTAGAGTAAGAAGCAAGGAGTTAGCACATGATATTTGGACCGATCTATGTGAAATTCATGAGGGCTCAACGAAAATTCAGGAGTAAAGATATCATGTGCTAATGAACAATTTTAATGAATTTAATATGCTTCTCAATGAGTTATGCAATAATATGTATTCTCGAATGAACATGCTTATTGAGAAAATTAACTCACTTGAGCTGGTTCAATTGTCTCAAGGGAACATCATTTGTCGTATCTTGATGGTGCTTCCCAAGCAACAATACAACATCGTCATCTCTCTACTTTATGAGAAAGACATCAATGAGTTGACCGTCACCGATATTGTGGGCAAGATTCGTGCTCATAATATGTTCTTGTTGGGGATGAAAATGAAGAGTCTTCCTCCAAGAAGAATCTTGCTCTTAAGGCCAAGATGGTTTAGAAAGACAAGAAGAAGAAGAAGAAGAAGAAGAAGAAGAAGAAGAAGAAGAAGAAGAAGAAGAAGAAGAAGAAGAAGATGATGATGATGATGATGATGATGCTTCCATCATCAAATGATTTAAGTGATGATGATGAGTGCAAGCACAAGAAGAAGAGTAAAGACAAGAAAAAGAAGAAGCTCTTCAACAAGAAGGGTGGAGGTCGCCAAGACTTCATTGTTGGTGAATGGATTTTCGGCGAGAGCTCAAGTGATGATTCAAGTAATGATGAAAATAAGAAATTCATTAGCTTTGCCATCACTAATGAGCATCCAACACTCTCTTCACCACCTATGTCTCATGGCAAAAGGTAACTACAAGGTGAGTAGTGAGAAAGATGATAGTAGTAGTGATGATGATTGTCTTTCACCTGACGAACTATCCAAGCTCATAAATGACTATGCTACTATCATCAAGAAGCAAAAAGCTAAACTCTAGTCCCTTGAAAATGTACATGCTAAGCTTAGCTCTAGCCATGATGAGTTACTTACTAAATACAATGATTTGCTCAAAAAGTATGCTAAAGTAGTTCTATTTAGCAAGTCACTTTAAGAAAGCAACATGAAGCTTAAACTTGAGCATGTAGATTTGAAGCACAAGTACCAAGAACTTGAGTTTGCTTATGATACCATTGATCCTAGCTATAATGAGTTGGCTAATATTGATATTCTTAAGGTAAATGCATCTACCACATGTTTGGCAGTTCAACATGCTACGAGTCTAAAAGGCAGTACAATACGATGGCCCAAGAAGTCCTAGCTGTCATCCACAATGATCGTCATGCCGTTAAATGGTTAGATATTGAGATCTTCTTCAGCCAAGATGATAGCCCTAATAACCTCATACGGCCAAGCCACTTCCCAATAATGGTCGAGCCTACAATAAATAATTGCAGGGTCACCCGGGTTCTTATCAATGGAGGGAGTTCCTTGAATATCCTCTTCGCTAACGCTCGAAGGGATGTAGATCTCCCAATCTACCATCAAACCGGTTACTCAAGCCTTCCAGGGTATAGTACCTCGTTCTTCAGTCACCCCTATCAGTCAGATAATGTCCCCGTTACCTTCAGGAAGCATGATAACTTTTGAATAGAAAGAATTATGTTTGATATGGTTGACTTCGGGATGGCATACAATGCCATCTTGGGAAGACCTACTCTTGCCAAATTCATGGCAGCCACGCATTATCAGTGCGTGGAGATCCTGGGACTCGAAGGAGCCATCACTATTCAGGGTTGTCTAAAAGCAGGACTACGCTATGACGAACGAAGTCTGGACATAGTCATGCAGCATCAACCTGACAAGGATACAAAAAACTCGAGGCCTAAGGCCATCATGAAGTCTCACGAAAAATTAAAGTAGTTAGACCCAGCGGTGCCATCCAAGACCGTTCGGATCAGCTCCAATCTGGATCCCAAAAAGGAACTTGCGCTCATCACTTTCCTTTAGGAAAACACCGACATATTTGCATGGCAACCGTCAAACATACACGGGATCCCAGAGAGATGATTGAGAACAAACTAGCTATCTGGCCCGATGTAAAGCCGATCAAGCAAAAACTCTGGTGGTTTGCGCCTGATCGTAAATAAGCAATTAAAGAAAAAATTGAAAGGATCACCAAGGCGAGTTTTATTCAGGAGATGGATCACCCCGAGTGGCTCGCAAATCCCATCATGGTCAAAAAATCAAATGGCAAATAAAAAATGTGTGTCAACTTCAGTGATCTCAACAAAGCTTGCCCTAAGGATGTTTTTCCTCTACCACGAATATATCAGATAGTTAACTTCACCTCGGGCTGTGACTATCTAAGCCTTCTCGATGCCAACTCCGGTTGTCACCAGATTAGTATGCGTCTAGTGGATAAGAAGAAGACCTCCTTTATCACTCTGTTTGGAGTCTATTTCTATGTCAAGATGTCATTTGGATTGAAGAATGCCGGTGTCACATACCAAAGAGGAATGCAGATAATACCCAATGACCAGATCGGCCGAAATGTGGAGGCCTACGTCAATGATCTCGTTTTCAAAACCAAAAAGAAGGAAGATCTCATCTCCGACTTGCAAGAGACATTCAACAACCTGCGAAAGGATCGAGTCATGCGGAACCCGGAGAAGTGCGCATTTGGAGTTAATGCGGGGAAACTACTCAGTTACCTGGTGTCCTACCTAGGGTTCAAAGTCAATCCCGAGAAGATCAAAGCTATTGAAGAGATGCAACCTCCTAGATCAGTACAGGAAGTTCAAAGACTAACCAGGTGCATAGCAGCCCTTAGCTGTTTTATTTCCCGGATCAAAGATCAAGGACTTCCCTTCTTCAAGCTACTACGATAACATGACAAGTTTGAGTGATCAATAGAGGCAGATGAGGATTTAAAATCTAAAGAGGTATTGTCGGAGGGTGAACTCCTCAAGCAGGGATCCGGAGGGACCCCCTTTGAGATTCGACCAAGGGGATGATTCTGAATCTGTTTTGCGGGTGAAATAAATGGGCGTAAATGCGATGCAGGTGGAATGGAATGATCGGATGCAGAAGTAGTAAATGCACATAAGGTTTTTCGACAAGTTCGGGCCGCACTGAGTGTAACACCATACTCCTGTGTGTATGCTATAAATGCTCTGAGAATGTCGCTCAGAGATGTTGCTGGTTACAAGAATATTTGTCTAGCCTAGAGCTTCGGGCCTCTTGTTCTTCGGTGATCTGAGCTTCTGTGCTTGTCTTCCTTGCTGGTGTCTTCAACTTATCCTGGCTGTTGTTCCGTAACTTCCATTGTCTTCTCCGGGGAGCCCGCCCCGCCTTAAATACCCGTCGGGGTGGTAGCGTGCCCAGAAAGGGAGGGCGCGAGTTCCGAGGTGCCATAAATAGAAAGCAACCATCATGGGCTGCTGTGCGAAGTGACGGGGAGGGTTGAAAACGCGTCCCCGTCCAATATTGATCGTCATCATGCCGTTCTTCAACGGGCGCCGCGGGGAGGGCCCACCGGGCAGCCACCGAGCAGCCCGACGTGCCCGCCCGGTCAGAGCGAGTCTGACACAGCAGGGCGACAGGCGGGGCGCCTTGGGCCTTGTGATGTTATCCCAAGGCGCGCCGGATGTCCCGCGATGGGACTTGTGCATTACATGTCCCCACGCCTCCCTGCCAGGCCGTGGCAGGGACTGACAGCAAGCGTGGAGGAGCAGTTGGAGGTAACAGGCCACGCGCCCTCTTAAATGCAGCATCGGGCCTTTCACTGGTTGACACCTCACCGTTGGACCTCTGTGGGGCCACGGGCGAAGGACTTCTGAGGCCGTTGGGGAACCGAGTGCTCGGGAGTCACTGTTCACAGCCCCGAGCATTCTCTCCCGGATATACCCTTTCTTGGTCCTCGGGGAACCGAGTGCTCGGGGTCCACTGTTCACGACCCCGAGCACTCTCTCCCGAAACTGACTTCCCTTGGGTCCTCGGGGTACTCGGGTGCTCGAGGGCCACTGTTCACATCCCTAAGTACCCCCCTTCCTGGTACTTGGCTTTTCTGGTCGTTGGGGGACTTGAGTGCTCGGAGGTCACTGTTCACAGCCCCGAGCACTCTCTTCCCAGCACTTGGTCTTCTCGAGTCATCGGGGAACTCGGGTACTCAGGTACCACTGTTTATGGCGCCGAGCACCCTCTCCCGGGACTTAGTCTTCTCAGGTCATCGGGGAACTCGGGTACTCGGGGACTACTATTCATGGCCCTGAGCACCCTCTCCCGGGACTTAGTCTTCTCGTACCTTGCAGAGGTGATCCCGCGGGAGGGCGCCACGTGGCAAACTGCTGATCTGGCCTCGGGACTCGGGGACCCCTGGTTCCTGTGTCACCGACAGGCATCTTTCTTCCCCCAATGCTAATCGCACCCAACCCTAATGAAGATCTACTCCTATATATCGCAACCGGACCACGTGATGTGAGTGGGTATTGGTGGTGGAAAGAGAAGTGCAAGACAAATGAGAGAAAAGCCAGCGACCGATGTACTACATTAGTGAAGGACTCCACGGTCCTAAAGAATATTATCCACAAGTGCAGAAGCTAATGTACGCTATACTAGTGGCCTCTCACACGCTACGGCATTACTTATAGGCTCACAAGATCAATGTACCATCAATATTCCCACTCAGTGAGATCATGCACAACAGAGCTGCAATTGGCCGGATTGCCAAGTGGTCTACTGAGCTCGGGGAATTTGACGTCCGCTTCGTGCCATGAACAACAATCAAGTCGCAAGTACTCGCCAACTTCGTGGCCAAATGAACAGAATTTGATCAACCCCAGGATGATCATTGCAACTTATCTGATGTATAGACTCTATTCTTCAATGGATCGCTCATGCTTCAAGGCGTGGGGCCTAGGATTATACTAATATCTCCTACGGGAGAATGCCTATGAATAATGTAGCCGAATATGAGGGTCTGCTTGCTAGACTTCGAGTAGCTTTTGCTCTTAGCATCCGTCGCCTACTTGTGAAAGGGGATTCATAGTTGGTAGTGAAGCAAGTTAGTAAGGACTATCAATCCTCGAATAAGACCATGACAAACTACCTGGCAGAGGTGAGGAAACTGGAAAAGAAATTTGTCGGACTCGAGGTTAAGTATATCCCAAATAAGGATAATTGTCTCACTAATAATCTTGCCCGCCTAGCATCCTCACAGTCTCTAGGACAACCCAGGATTTTCATAGAGAAACTCTCGAAGCCATCTGTGAAATCATTAGATGATATAGCCGAAGGAGTGGCGGTCTATGAGACCTATAACAAGCTTGTGGGCTCACCAGGGATTGACACCCCAAAAAGAGTCATGGGGGAACTTGTAGCTCAGCTCGAAAGCGAAGTTTCGTGGATGGACCTAATCCGCAAGTACCTTCAAGATTGAGTTGTGCTTGAGGATGATGCACTAACCGAGCAAAATTCACATCGATCCAAGATGTATACCTTGGTGGACAACATTCTCTATTAAAGATATGCTCATGAATTGCATCTCTCAGAAGCAGAGTAGAGAACAACTCGAGGAAATCCATAGAGGGGTGTGCGGAGCTCACGCTTCCTTCCGAACCTTGGTCGAAAAGGCATTTAGACAATGTTTCTATTATCCTATGACTCTCCATGATGCAAGCGAGTTGGTAAAAAAGTGTACCAGCTATAAATTGCACAGGAGATGTGTACATCAACCCGCTCAAACTCTATAGATGATCCCTTTGTCTTGGTCATTCGTGACTTGGGGGTTGGATATTCTGGGTCTTTCCCGGTAGCGCCCAGGGGCTTCAAGTTTCTATCGTCACAATTGACACCTTCACCAAGTGGATTAAAGCTAAGCTAATCGGTAAAATCACTTCGGTAGCTGATAACAATACTCAGTTCTCCAGCGTGACGTTCATCGATTACTGCGAAGAACTAGGCACTACAGTCTTCTTTGTGTCTGTGACTCATCCACAAAGTAATGGACAAGTCGAGCGGACGAATGGTCTAGTGCTATAAGGAATTAAGACCCGCATCTTTAACTGCTTATCCGACTACGCTAAAGCCTGGGACCACAAGACGCCTAATGTACTCTGGGCACTCCGAACGACATCTAGCAGGGCGATGGGTGAAATGCCTTTCTTCCTAGTCTATGGGGTCAAAGCAATGCTACCCAATGAGCTAAAGATCAAATCCTATCAAGTTGAACTATACATCGACAAGGATGAAATATCGAGAAGACAAGATGACATCAACGTTATCAAAGAAAAAGGATGCAATTGTTGATAAGATCAACACGATACCAACAAGCTCTCCGACACTACCACGACCAGAACGTCCACAAAAGATCCTTTGAACCCGACGATCTAGTTCTATGACTCGTAAAAAGCCAGAAAAACAGTAACAAACTATCTTCAAAGTAGGAAGGTCCTTATAGGATGGTCAAGTCTAACCGACCAAGGTCATATAGGTTAGATATGGAGGATGGTCGAGTTCTTAAATTTTTTTGAAATATCGACCAACTTCGTAAGTTCTATGTGTCAGTACTATGATATATTTTGTAATATTAGTTGTCATATTATCAATATGTGTATTTTACCTATTTCGATATTATGCCTTCAATAACTAAGAAAAACCGCTATTTGGGAATGCATATCTTTTGGGACGCAGAAAACCTTATCTTGTCCCCGAGTGCCAAAAAGCTAAAACATTTTTCACTCAAAGTCTAACTAAGGTAATGGCAATGAATATCTCGATCACAGATCCCGAAACTCCCTAAACTACTAGGAAGAAACAAATGACGAACACTTGTTTGAATTTTCCTTGTATTCTCGAGAGGATTCACAATCATACACAGAACATTGCGGTAGAAATAGGATTTGTTTATTTAACAAGATTTTAAGCTCTTTTACAGATAAGATAAGGGAAAGAGGATTACAAGAAGTCTTAAAAGATCTATAAAACGAAAAGGAATGAGAGACTTTTGTGACTTTCTCCAGCCACCAATGACAACAGAGAACATGGGGTCATCACCACTCCGATCCCCTGCTAAACTCACCTGTGTCACTGTCCGATCATCGACATCTTCGACGATGACGGTTTAGGAGAGGCATTGGCTCCCCATCGTCATCAACAGTGTTGCTGCTCCAGCTGCTCCCTCCAGCTACCCTCGCTGGAATAACATGAGGACGAAGAGGATGAAGCGGCCAACGTCTTGCCATTTTTAACAAAGACGATGCCGGACACCTCCTCTTCCTCCACCTTAGCCGCCACCTCTTCTTCCTCTATTTCCACCTCCAAGAGGTCCCAGTCCACATTATCTTGGACTGAGGGTGCCGGGGCTTGCTGTCTTTAACAAGGACTTCGCGAGTCGCTGCTCTCTTTTTAGCTTCCTCGTCGGAGGAGAGGTTGATAACCTCCACCATCAAACCAAATTTGGCAGAAGACGACGGTGGAGTAAGGGGTGTGTACTTGAGGGAAGAAGGGGAATAGTCAGTAGAAGAATGTGTGTGTACTTAGGCGAAGGAGGAGGCTCCATGATCTAACTCAGGTTTGATGCAGCCGACCTTTGGCACCTAGGGTTTATATAGGCCAAAGGGTCCAGAGACTGCATTGCTTCGTCTCCTGAGCATTAAGGGTCTGTTTGGTTGGCCACTAAATTTGCCACACCTAAGGTTACATGTTAGCCACACTTGTTGCTTGACTTTGTGACAAAATAAGAGTGTTTGGTTTGTAGCCATGCCACAGGTTAGTTGTGGTAAATATTGTGTGGCACTTGTTTGTATTGGTACCATAAATATTTGAAAAAAGTTTGTGACAGTGTCCGTTTGCAGCCAACAGTGGGTATAGTCATCCAAACAAATTAGAGTGGTGAGAATACCTTCTCTTGAAATTGATTGTGTGGTAACTGCTATTACAATGTGTGTGCTTGTGTGGTAATTACTCTTATAAATTCTTACAACGCGTGTGCTTGTGTTGTAACTAATCTTATAATATGTGTGCTTGTGTGGTAACTATTGTTATAATGCATGTGCTTGTGTGGTAATTGCTCTTACAAATTCTTACAATACGTGTGCTTATGTGGTAACTTCTCTTACAACGCGTGTGCTTGTGTGGTAACTACTCTTATAAATTATTACAATATGTGTACTTGTGTGATAACTGTTCTTATAACGCATATGCTTGTGTGGTAATTGTTCTTACAACGTGTGTGTTTGTGTAGTAACTACTCTTATAAATTACTACAACTTGTATGCTTGTGTGGTAACTACTCTTACAATACGTGTACTTGTGTGGTAACTGCTTTTACAATATGTATGCTTGTGTGGTAACTTCTTGGAAGGTGACTTGACGCCTCTTGAACGCTTGCTACCAGCTTCGCAAGTGCTAGACGAGTTATTGCGACCACATTTGGTACCCTCTCTTGATGTCATGCTGCTGCTGTTACACATTTGAACTTGTTTTAACTTTCCACAAACACATGTAGGATAACGAAATACAATGTCATCCCAAGTGCATCATTACTCCACAAAGAAAATAATAGTCCTTCAAATGACACTACACACGCAGATGTAAAATTACAAGCAAGGTATGGATATCATTCCTCAGACCATGGTAGTAAATATTATAGTTTAAGATGTTTTACTTACAAAATGCATTACATTAAGCAATGGAAGGGCTACTTCCCAAAATCAGTTAGCAACTAGCTATATGAACCTAAGCTTAAGTACAAAAGGTTTCATCGTATTCTTACCATTGCATCCTAAGTGTAAGCAAAAGTAGTGCTGCTGGTCACCCAAAAGAACTATCACACCTGAACATCCAAAAGAAGTATCACAGTTGAACATCCAAAAGAAGTATCACAATAGAACACTCAAAAGCACAAGTTGGACCTAGCACAATTAATAATCTTCACCGGTGAGAGAACCATCAGCATTAGTGCCTATGAATAACTCTTGCATCTTATGGAAGAATTTGATGGACTTGCAGAGCAAGCACCTAGCCCTATCCTGCATTTCATGTAAGCAAGAGTTAGGACATGTTTGGTTTGCTACCTAACCTTGCCATATACATTTTGCAATTGCTTTCATAGAGGAAATAAAATTGCACATACATTGAGATTAGCTTTTTCAAAATCTGAAATAGTCACTATGCATCTGGTGGCATCAAACACGTTGCCACTGTTTCTCAAAGCCTTTGAGACATACTTCTAATTTTCTTTGTAGTGCCTAAAGTGATGATCAACTTGAGCAACTGTCACCCCCATAGCGAACTCTTTGTTTAAGGCATCAGCACACTTCATGTGATGTTGCTTCTTGAACTTAAATCTAGCATGCTGATCTTTCATGTAATCAATACACTAATCCAACATGAACTTGGTTTGACCATCATCCCAATTGATGGTTCTCTCATGTAATCAATGCTACTTGTTATCTTAATATGTGTCTCAGTTGATTGATGCATATGAGATCACGGGCAAGTAGACAAAGGGCATCGGTATTGAAGTACCTACTAACCGTCTCTCCCGGTTGATTGAACTCAAAGACAATTGATCTATTTGACCAATTTTGACCTACAACATGAATGAACATTGCAACTTGTTCCTCTACTGTGACATGCAATGTGTCAACTAACAAACCAAGTGATCTAATATGAGCACATAAGCTGTAAAAAAACTAATTTTCGCATGCGTAGCTCATTGATGCAATGTGCCTCAATTCCATTATATAAGCGTTTCAGTCGTGACTCCCGTTCAATATCTCTATTCAACATGAGAGCATATTTCACAGGTTTTCTCTTATTTTCTGAATGTGAATCATATACCAGTATATAGCTAAGCATAAAGTAACGGCAGAAATCAACCTTCCCCTCTAAATGTAGTAGTGATTCATGTAATATTGTAAATATAAATTCCTCTTGCTCATCTAGAAAAAAAAATATTATCAAAGTTTTACTATACTAGTGCAAGTATGATATGGATAAATAAAATGTAGGAGAAAATTTCACAGAACAAACAAACCACAAATTCCTAACATAAGTTGTGTTTACATTTTAAAACAAATTAATAAAGGAGTACAAGTAAACTATCATCAGTAATTAACTTATATATTACTCACGCAAGCACTTACTTCAAGCAAAAAACATCCGAGAAGATAAAATGAGCATGCAAGATACCAATGATTTCAACAAGAACAACCAACAAAACTAAAAGATAAGGACAAATATCCACGAGCTTCCCGATAAGACATCACCTTTTCTCTTCTATATGAGTTGCACTTTGCACTTTTGAACTTGAGGTAGGAGTCGAGAGCTGCTGCTACACAAAAGGGGATCAAAAGAGTTGTTGCTGCTGCTATAGATGGTGGAGGTCTAGATATGTGCAAGAATAGAACCTAAGGAGGAGGGGATGGTGGATAACTCAAGATAAGAGGAAAGGGATAGAGAGAGAGGGACCTGGGAAGCACGTGGTGATCGAGAATTTACGGAGCTCCCACCATGGATGAGACTCGTGTGCAGGCGATTGCGGTGAGAAATGTGAGAACGAAATAGGAAGGAGGTGACTTTAATGAAGATAGGGTGGGGAATATTTCGTGTTGTGGCGCGTCGTAGGCCTATGGTGGTCTTTTTCCCGCCACAAGTGCGGCGAAAATTCTATGGAAAAAGCTCTGAAACTTGATTAACAATTTGTGGCAGCCTAAGATTAGTATCCCAACCAAATAATAGTCGTAGCATGTGTTGCATGCCTAATCTTAGTTATGGCAAAATTAGGTAGCAAACCAAACACGCCCTAATTCCGGGCATGGCTACATTATGGAATGTGCACGCCCAAGTGACGCTCGGTCGTCAAGGCTATGTCTTTTCAGCTAACTTGCACTGTTTATCCACCGAGTTTTCCAGAGTGTGTGGAGTAGTCAAAAAGACAAAAAAGTAATTTTGTTGTGCTCGTGACAGATAATCTCTATACCACTACACGAAATTTTTGCTGTAATGATTCAACGTTCAAGCCTAGCCATTGATGAGTCTTATCTCCCTCGTACTTTTGCAAGGACGGGATGAAATTTTTGAGCCGATTAGAAAACCTACTCGGATGAAACACCTTCTCGAGAATTTGGTCGAGGACTCGGAGGCGCTCAAAATCTCAAGTAGACGATTCATCCTAATCGGGAAGCCAGAGTCTTACTCGATGACATAGTCGGAAAAAATGATTATCTTTGCTAGCCATTTACTTAATCCGTCGAAGCCTCATTTCACGTATTGATATATGGTTTGACGATGACTACTTAGATAACTATCATATCTTATCATCTAAAAAAATTCATAATTCTTAAGGCATATCTCTATCTCTAAAATAGGAATCACTAAATAAAAAGAAAACTACCTACAGATATCTATGACATTTTATAAACGGAGAAGTTTATCTTTAAGAATGAGAAAGAAGACTCCGGAGAACTACAATACCTCCTATATATATGAAGCGTGGCCCCCTGCAGAGGACAAGACGGAAGGAGCGATACAAGCAATTAGAAGTCGTAAGCCATTAGAAACTAATTAAGGAAATCATCGACTAAGTTTAAATCCATTTAAGCTAGCTACACACTCTTTGTACTATGATGAAATAAATACAAGATAAATATGATATAGAGTTATTATTTTTAAGAAGGCTCAAACCTATATAAAGATCTTTATATGTTCTCATATGATTCGTCTACTCGAAAAAATCTTTTTCAATCCTTCAAATCCGTAGGATGGACGGTTCTCCAATCCTCGACAAATAAAAAAAAAATGCAAATAGATCCTGGCCGTCCGTCCGTCCGTCCGTCCATGGATCTGCTGCCGTTGCTTTGGACTTCGTTTGGTTTGTCTGATCGATTTATCCACTGCACTGCAATTTTTGCAATTAAGTAGTCGTCCTCCAAAATCTCATTCGCCGTAGCCGCCGCAGGCCGCCGCCGCCATGTCTCCGACGCTCCTCCTGCTTCCCTCCTCCTCTGCTTGGAGGGTTCTCCACTCGCCGCCTCCGCAACAGCGCTGCTTCGCCTCTTCCTCGCGCGTCTCCATCCCCCCGCGGCTGCGCCGCACCCACCTCGCGTGCGCCGCCGATCCAAACGGTGCCGCCTCCTCTGGCCCTGGCCCTGGCTCTGGCTCTGCAAGCGACGCCACGGCCAATCCAACCAACAACAACCTGGTATGGCCCTTATCTCCTCCTCCTTCACGCCACGGGATTGGTTGATTCCCATCGAGTCGGTTGAGCTGAGCGGCAAGCAAACCCTTGCGCCTCTTGCCATTTACCTTCCTTTACTCCATCTTAGATACCGTCTCGTTTTTCTTGGCTAGTGCCTGCATCCTGCACTCTATATCCCTACCCGCACTTGAGAGTTGAGACTGTACAAGTACAATGATTCAGTTCGATGAGACCTGCATCTTCCAATCTCAATAGTGTCTAGATATCGGATCTAGAAAAATTCTCATGGGTGTGCCCATTCCACACTGGCTGCATACAATTGCTGGTTGAAATTGGGCTAAGACATGAGGTATACTTACTGGCCATGAAATAAACTAAATATTAATCAGCTCACGTTAAGTACTGCATACTTGTGAAGTATTTGAATTAAGCACCATTCATGAACTAGATTGACGTGGACGTTAACAGAACAGATTGACATGGACACAAATTTGCAGATAAGCCGTACATCACTTGGTTTAGTGGACCGTAAGCATACAAACAAAGTACCCATACATCCTGGCATCCTGCTGCATCTCAAGTGCAGGGATTGTGGCATCCTGAAAGTTCAGAATTGTAAGAGGATAAGTACAAATGGCTGCATTATACTCTAACTCCTGCAAATTCAGTTAAGAAAAGTGGCAGCCTGAAAGTTCAGAATCAAGAAAAGGCGAACATTTCAAGCATCAGAATTGAGCAGTAATAGAGGAGCATCAGGTATGATGTAGGTCCATATCATCATGGGACTGAAAATATGACAAGTGCCAATTGACGAAAAGATTAGCTTCAGGCCATCTAATGAACTGAGCAATGGGTTCACCTTCTTCCTCGCGTAATAGTTTGCAAAGGCTGCTTGGTTCTCCTTGACATCCTCATCACACATCTTCTTTCCTCCTGATTCGATTTGGTTAGGTTGGGAAAAAAAATCAACCACATGATACAATAAACTGCGAGAATCCATCCAAGCAAGCTAGAAGAAATCAATCACACACCCTTTGCAGAGGGCATCAGCACCAAGCTTTGAGCTCCGTTGTTGCCAAGGTCGCCCGCAAGGCACTGGGATACATGATTTGTGCCACCGCCGCATCTCGTCGACCTCCACTCTCCGTGTGGGCCGTCGCTAGGGTTTACACTTAGGAGCACAAAGGGGATAAATCAAGTTGAGAAAATGGAGGAGGAGAATCAAAGTAGCATGGGGAATCGATTTGGCAATCTCCAGCGTCAACATCCATCGTTTCTGGAGGCGAATCGAGGGGCCGGCGTCAAGTACAGCGTGAGGAGCGGAGAACCTGAGAGAGGATCGACTAATTTTTGTCTTTTTTTGGGTGTGCCTGGGCACACCCGAGGACCTGCCTGGATCCGCCCCTGACTGTCATATGCTACAAGCACATACATCACCTGTCATGCTTACACATTTTACCTTAACACTATATGATGAACGGATGGGTGAAATTTTGGCAAAAAAAATCTTACTTGTTTATGGGGGCCTATTGCCAACAACAACCATTCATTCTTATTTGTTATTTCCTTCCATACAGCCCAAGAACCGGAGGGATATTCTCCTGGAATACATAAAAAACGTCCAGCCAGAGTTTATGGAGCTCTTCATAAAAAGAGCTCCATCACAGGTTCTTATCTGCTCCCTTTTACTTCTCCTTTCCCCCCTCCCCTAGGTTTCCATTAGTTGTCAGTCTTTTTTATATGCTGACATTGCTCTCCATATGTTTCCTTCAAGGTTGTTGATGCCATGCGCCAAACGGTGACTAATATGATTGGGACTTTACCACCACAATTTTTTGCTGTAACTGTCACAACGGTAATGGGAATGTTCAATTACTGATTCTTGTTTTGCTTATGGGACACTATATGACACTTGTTTATTCGATTTTGACGTTGTGGCATGTTTGATTTTTTTCATCAACACAGGTTGCTGAAAATCTTGCTCAGCTTATGTACAGTGTCCTAATGACTGGATACATGTTTAGGAACGCACAGTACCGTCTGGAATTGCAACAGAGTTTGGAGCAGATTGCTCTTCCTGAACCGAAAGAAGAAAAGGTAGTTGTCCACCATTGTTGCCATATACATCTAATAGGGATATACAGTTAAATGATTGCCATGCTGATACTACCTCAGCTGGTTATGATTACAACTTATACTGGCCCTCCAACTAATTGTGCCATGTGTAAATGTTAAGTAAATCTGGCTGAGAAAGTTGGTCACCTTTAAAATTCATTGTTTTTTAATAGTGCCTCGGCTGATAGCTCCTCTAAAGAATAATAAATATGAACTATTTTGAAGTTACATTACTTCAAAACTGTAAGCTGAATAAGTCATCGTGTTCCGTACATCAGCTGTGCCGTATTGAACTCTCTGCTTGACTATCTTATTTTGCATGATGGCATGTATTTGCTGTTGCTTAGGACACAATCAAAGGGAGTAAGGGACGTACATTATTGCAATCTTCAGCCTTCTGTTGTTCATTTAAGCTCTTTTCGTAGGAAAGCATGCTTTCTGGCTGAGTTGTCACTACTTGACTAGTGGACAACAAAGGGAGACCTCATTCTATTGTTTGAGAAGAATATTTAACTCAACCATCATAGTTACTGGCATTTGTGATAGCTATTTTGTTCCTTGCGTTAGATTGGGTTAGAGAAGAATCTTGTTATGCCATATGATTGCCTGGCTTGTACCAAGTTCTTTTTTTTTTTTTGTTCTAGTCCTTTGCATATTTGTACTTGCTCATCGCTTTTCAATGTTACGAAGAGATGGTGGTAACCTGGTTCACTGGTTCATGTATTTATGCTTATTACTTGACTGTCCTAGGTCCCAACAGCACACCTCCAATCAACCTTTTGCACTCATGGTAATTTTGGGAGCCTTCTTATGTCTTTTTTTTTCCTGACAGGGGAGCCTTCTTATGTCTTAACAGTACAATGTATGATTTTATAAATGTTTTTTCATAAAATAATAAATACACAAAATCTGTGGATGGACCTTCAATGCCCCCCCCCCCCCCCAAAAAAAATATATATATATAATTTTAGATATTTGCTTTCATATGTAGAGTTTACTAATGTGCGTGTGATGTGTTTGCAGGATTCACCAGATTATGCTCCTGGAACCCAGAAAAAGGTAACTGGGGAAGTTATCCGATGGAACAAGGCCACTGGACCTGAAAAAATGGATGCTGTAAAATATATAGAATTGCTTGAAACAGAAATCGATGAGCTGAGCCGTCAAGTTGCTAGGAAATCATCTCAAGGAAGTAATGAACTCTTGGAGTATCTGAAGACTCTGGAGCCTCAAAATTTAAAGGTACATATCTTTATTCCAGTACCCTAAGGAGGCCTCCTTGGTTTTTGTAGATTACAATGTGCACACGTACTACATCGCATTATGTTTTTCTTTCAAGAAACATATGGTTTCCATTCTAAAAACCTTCTTCTTGCATTCGGTATATTGACGAGCCAATTTGATTCACCGCTGCTTGGCAATGTTGAGTTGATGAAGGGAAAATGTTGTGGAATGGTTGTAGGAACTCACGAATACAGCTGGGGAAGATGTTGTTTTTGCTATGAATGCATTCATAAAGCGTCTCTTGGCTGTCTCTGATCCGGCACAGATGAAGGTTAGGAAATTTTATTGGCTTTTTTATGGCAATATAGTTCAGTTGAGTCCTGCAACTGGTTGAAGAGTGCTTGTGACTCACTGCGGGTGTGTTTTAAACTTGTGGGTGCAGACAACAGTCTCGGAGACAAGCGCGAATCAGCTAGCCAACTTGCTGTTCTGGTTGATGATCGTTGGGTACAGCATCCGCAATATTGAGGTGCGGTTCGACATGGAGAGGGTGCTGGGTGCTCCTCCCCCAAAGGTAGCGGAGCTACCACCTGGAGAGAACATATAGGCTCTGAAGAGAAGAGAAGAGAAGAGAAGAGAGGATTGTTAATTGTAGATGGAGAAGCACGCCACGGCAATTTCCTTTCCTTTGAAAAGTTGAGGAGCATGATTAGTGAGTGTATGGACGATCGGTGGTGGTTCATTGTTTTTTATTGATGGCAGGCATCGATTAGAACTTGTAGCATCTGTAATTTTGTATTGTATACACCCCCAAATTAAGACACAAGTTGGTTGGGGGCAAAGCATACACAGATAGATGATCTGTAACCTCTTTGGTCACAAATACTTGACGTTTTGGTAGCCTTCCAAGATTGCATTGGGTTATTGTTGATGAAGAATGCATGGTTGGCTCAGCAGCTTCTTTTTTTTTTTTTTTTTTTTTTTGGACGGAACTGGAGGGGTGGGAGCCCCTACAGATTATAGATTAAAAAAAAAGACAAAAGAAAGGTTCAGGTACAACAAGTTAAGGAGGAAAAACCAAAAGTACAACCAACTAAGACTGGTCATGGTCAGTAGATGCAAAACTAACTGTTCTGACTTAACCATGTTTTGATGTGTGGAAATTATTTTGCTTTCCCTATGTGGATAACCCTGGCGAATTCATGTATGAAGTCCTCTTTGCAACCATCAACAGTTGGATCAATTTGATTAAAAAACCAGTCATTTCCCGTCTTCCAAATGCACCAGGACATGAGAATATATAATAATCTCCATATAGAAAGGGACTCTCAATTTGTTCTTGAAATAATTGAAAGCACGTGCTGGCTGTAGGTGACTTGGTAAATGCAAACCAATAGAGGCCCAACATGCTCTGCACCAGAGAAACAAGTTTTGTAACATCTCTTCTCTTTGTAAAATGCAAAGCTCACAAATGTAAGAATCTAAGACTATTTTCTTTCCTCCTGAGAAGACCCCTGGTATTCAATCTATCTTTAAGAAGTAACCAGAAAAAAAAACCCTTATGCTTTGGCTGATAGGAAGACTTCCATGTCTAGTTAAAAGTTGGATGAACAACTTGATGCCCAGTAAGGACCTCATAGGCTCTAAATGGTGTATATTGCATGGTACCCCAAATATATGACCAAGCATCATCTGTGTCATTTAACTCAATATTATTTATGAGGACATGAAGTTGAACAAATTGATCATAGGCTTGGATGCATAGAGGCAAATGAAACTGATTATGAAGATGTCCCACATGGACCATAGCTGAAACTATCGTATCCTCATTTTTAGCAAAAGAATAAAGCTCTGGAAACTGATCCTTGAGAACAACATTATCCTACATATCCTTCCAAAAGAAAATTGAGGATCCATTTCCCAAGTTGGGAATAGCAATCCCTTTATAGGCATCAATTAATTTGATAATATCTCCCCCAAAAAAAGAGCCTCTTTTCATCATATCAGGGAGTTGACCATTTTAATAATAATTTTCTCATAGCAGTTTCACTCAAGGAAGATTGGCTTTTGAGAAGAATTTATGCAAATTTTTCAAGAGCACAGCATTATTTTGGGCTCTCAATCTGACTACTCCCAGGCCACCTTCCTTTTTTGGTTTACAAACCATCTTCCAAGCTGCTAAGGGAGGCTTTTTATTAGTAATATCAAATCCCGTCCAAAGATAGTGGCTTCTATATTTGTCAATTTGCTTGATAATGGTAGCTGGAATCTTCAAAGTGCACATATAAAATGTGGGTAGTGAAGACAGAACATAGTTGACCATTTTCAATTTTCCTGCCTGAGTCAGATAGATGGAAGAGGAGACTAATCTTCTCTCCACTCTTTGTGCCATGGGGCGGAAGTCCTCGACTCTTGATTTTGTTAATCCAAGAGGCAAGCCAAGGTAAGTAAAAGAAAAGCTACCGACCTGACAACCAAAAGTTCTAGCAAAGTGTTGCATCCTGTCGTTGCCTACATTGATGGGAAGCATAAAAGACTTTTCATAATTAACTTTTAAGCCTATGGAGCCAGCAAAAGTATTAAGGAGTGATTTTAACATATAAAGTTGTCTTGGACAAGCTTCCATGAAGAGCAGAGTGTCATCTGCATATTGAACTATAGGAAAATCAGAACCAGCACCCAAGAGAATAGGAAGGTTAAGAAGAACTGCAGCTAATACAAAAAGAAAAGAAGAGAGGGGATCGCCCTGCCTCACTCCTCTCCTACCATGAAAAGTTCTCCCTGGAACACCATTCAAAAGAACTAAAGAAGTTACTGAACTTAAGATTTTAGAGATCCAAAACGTCCAATTAGGTCCAAAACCCTTATGTTGCAAGATATCCAAGATGACTTGATGCTCAACTTTATCAAAAGCTTTCTCAAAGTCTAGCTTTAGAATAATCATTTTTTTCTCTAGCCTACCCCAACTTGTTTGGGACTGAAAGGCTTTGTTGTTGTTGTTGTTGTATGGTATCAGTAGAGATATTCAAAAGCCCAAGCCAAACAGTCATGAATTGCCCTTGATTTCAAGAAGCCATACTGATTCAGATGTATAACATTTGAAATGATCAGTTTAGAACCTATCTGCCATTAACTTAGTAATCAACTTGATAGTGGAGCTGAGGAGTGAAATTGGTCCGAAGTCACTTAGTGTCATGGGATTATCCTTCTTTGGAACTAGGGTGATGAAGGATCCATTTATACTTTGAATTCAAACATCATCACCATTGAAGAAGGCATCACAGAGATTATAGAAGTCTTGACGAATTATTGGCCAACATTTTTTCAGAAAATCGCCATTAAAAGCATCGGATCCAGGAGATTTATCAGAATGTAGATTAGCAATGACTCTATCAATTTCTTCATGTGTAAAGGGCATGTCTATCCATTCAAGTTTTTCATTCAGCTGGATGAGTGTAGTAAGATCAAAGTGCATAGTATGACATTCAGAAGAACATAGCCTGCCTTTGTAGGATGTCCACAAAATGGTTGCTTTTTCTTTGTGGGAAGAGAAAGTATTACCCTCGTGATCTTTCAAAAAAAATAACAGTATTTTTCCTATGCTTAATAGTGGCATTAGCATGGAAAAATTTGGTGCAGGAATCTCCATCTTTTACCTAATTAATAGTTCCTCTTTACTTCTAATAATTTTTTTATTGCAACAGTATGGAATCAAGATGTTGTTTCAAGATATTCCTAAAGTTACATTCTTCTAGTGTCAGGTCTCTCACTTCTTCAAGGATGTCAAGAAAAATAATAAGGTTTTTTACGTTTTCAATGTTAGTAGCTACTCCTTCCAGTTCATATAACCCTTCTCAAATTTTTAAACTTTGCTATAATAATTTTAGCTCTGTCTGTTTGTGGAATAGGCACATTCCAATCATACTGAACAATTGGCATAAAATTTGGGTGCCCCATCAGATAATTTTTAAATCTAAAATTCTTGAGCTTTTGGAATGTTTGTTGTGATAGGGATAACAAAGGCACATGATCGAAACCTTTCCTTGAAAAAGTAAAAGCTGAGGTTCCTAGATAAGAGACCGTCTAAGAAACAGAGAAGAAAAACCAATTGAGTCTCTCAAGGAGAAGGTTTTGTCGCATATTGGATCAAATAAAAGATTGTCATTTTAGAAGAATTTCCACTAAACCTTACTGATAACCTCATTGAATGCGAACATATCATTAACATTTACACCTGATCAGTTTCTATCATTGGGGATCTAATTAGATTAAAATCATCCACAATAAACCAGATTTCTTCCCCTGGCATATCAATGTTAGCTCAGCAGCTTGAGTAGTGGTGGCAATTATAATTTAATTTGGCAATGCAATTCCTATTCATATTCCTGGGAGGCCAAAGCTTTCTTTGTAGAGAAATTTGTTTACAGGGCACTAAAAGAGTGTTGTTTGGTCTCTAACACACCACATTCGTTGATTTTACCTGTCAGACACTACAAAAATATGGTTTGGTCTACAAGACACCACAGTGAATAAAATACTCATAAGGTGAGTGAAAAATCATTGTTGCATTTCTCCTCATTGTCATCCGCGCCGTCCTGCTCGGCCACGCTTCTCATGCGCGCCAACCCACCCGGTGCCGAGCCGAACCTGCCATGGCGCTAGGCTGCCGCTCGCACGGGCCACTCCCGCGCACAACTACCACTGTGTCGCTGCTTCGCCTACGCTGCCGCTTGCGTGCACGCTGCTGCAGAGTGTGCTGCATGCGCCGCGCCGCGCTGCTGGCCCACGCCGCCTGGGCGCACATCGTCCCGACCATGCTCGCACGTCCTTCCGCCTGTCGCTCACTGTCGGACCCCTCCTTTGGGGTCACCTCGTGTAGCTCATACCAGTCCCTGGATCAGTAGCTGGTACGCACGAACTCCCAACAGAAGTAGACATCATAGTCATACATCGGATAAATACGATAATAAGGCACAATACAGAGTTCATTACAAAAGAAGCCCGAAGGCATAATCTTACAAACTCTCAGAACACAGCGGAAATACACAAAAGCGACCCAAGCCCTACAGGCAGCTTGAGTGCGGACGAAACCGGCTTCTCTAGTCTTCAGCTCCTTCGGCGAAGTCGGGCTCGGGATCATCTGGATCCACAATTAGCAAGTATGAGTACATAAGGTACTCAGCAAATCCTACCTCAAGGGGAGAAATTAGATGCTTAAGGGGTAGTTCAAGGATAAGGCTGTAGAGTCTTTTAGTTTGCGGAAAGCTAGTTTTATTGATGCAGGGTTCATTTTGCAAAGACTAACTTTTAATAAAAACACTTTCAAGAGAAATACCTAAGTTGAGCTTATGGGGGTTGACGGCCCTGGGGGAGGTACACCCGTCCCGCCAGTTCCCACAAGACTTTGCCAGCGGACACACAGTCCAGGAGGCTTAGGGCACAAAGCCCAAAACCATTCTTTTAGAAAACACGGGCACACAGCCCACTCACACGCCAAGGAGTTACTCACGCCAAAAAGCTAATCATTGTGACCAAACCATAGCATGTCCTTGACCGAGGACACGGCTATCCGGATAGGTTTAACACTCTGCAGAGGTTGTACACTTTACCCACAAGATATGCACGGGCTCCCACCTTAGCAACTGGTGAAGCCGTCATAACGAGACGTAACGACCTCACAACGAAGCCACAATATCCACCCATGGGGCACTAAGATACCAGGGGCTTTAGAAGAATTACGGGAAAGATCACTTAGCAATCCCAAGGCTTGACTTAGCCTCAACAATATCACCAGCCGGACCTTGGGCTACACACTACCCAAGTCTTCTCCTGGTCCCCATTGCCACTACCGGCCTCCGGGTGGGTACCGCACTAAGTTAGAGGGGTTAGGTCAAGTCCTGCCCATACAGGCCATGTGGTTGTACGAGAGGATACTAGGTGAGATGTCACAGCGAACCGGTCCTTATATGACCGAGGAAAGAGTCTCCCAGCAAGAACATCACAAAGGCGAACCTTGCTCCAAGGTGGCTCCCACCTTTGTGGGGCACCTTACTCACCCTCGTCAACACTACTCTAAAGTTTTCCCAAGAACACAAGTTTTACACGCACCAAGCACCAAGCACACACCATTCATTTTGTAAAGCATGATTATTACATGTAAATAATCTAGTTCTTTCTTTTGAGCAAAGCAATCCTAAGCATACTAGTAAACAAGCGATCTTCCAAACAATCATTATAGTTGATGTTGGGAATCTTCTAGGGTTTCAACGAAATATTGGTAACAATGACAAGGCATGGGATAAACAAGCTGGGTTATAACTATTCTAGCATTTCTTTAAGAATCATAGCTATTAATCTAAACATGCATACTCCTATTATTTGAACAATGGCTCTACGGGTTGTGTTTAAAAAAACATAGGAGCAACATGGTCAACGGTTGTAGGACTTGCCTTCGTTGAAGTCCTCGCCTGCTCCTTCAAATTCCGGGTCCTCGGGGTCGTCCTCGAATGCTCCTTCCTCTAATAGCCGCAACAACGACAAAGGCACAAACAAACAATTCAATTAAAACAATGACCAAACAACTTACAAAAATTATGAAATTGACATGATTGGATAGATCTCGAATTTAGATGAATATCGGTGGAAGAATCGACGAAAACGGAGTTAGGACGGAGGAGAAACGGGCTTCGGAAGGTTTGCCGGGAGAAAAATTCAGAAAAAGAAAAGGGGAGAATATTCTCGGAATATTCGGCTGAGTCGGCTCGGACTGGACTCGGCTCAGGCTCGGCTCGGCTGCTGTCGGTGGGCTCGGTTTCTCGGCTCGCGGCTTGGCTCGGGTTTTCGGCTCGGCTCGGGCTCGGCTCGGCTCTAACTGGACCCACAAGCCAGCCACACGGGGGAAAAGGGTATAAGAGAGAGAGAGAGAGAGAGAGAGAGAGAGAGAGCAGAGAGAGGGAGGCTCGGGCACACCGAGAGATCGGGAGGGAGAGAGGGGCGGCTCGGGTGGCGGCGGCGCTGGCGCGGTGGCGGGGGCCAGCGACGGGGCGCCGACCGGAGGGCGGCGGCAGCCGGAGGGAGGCGGCAGGCCTCGCCGGCGGGGGCTGGCTGACGGGCGGCCGGCGGCCCGGCGGCTCGGGGACGGGCAGCGGAGCGGCGACCGGGAAACGGCGACGACCGGCGTCAAGGACCAGGTACGCTTCGGGGAAGGGAAGAGAGAGAGAGAGGAAGGGAGGGGAGCTCACCGGCGGCGGGGCTCTCGGAGCGAGGGCGGCGGCGGCACGGGGAGCTCGGGAGAGAGAGAGAGAGATGGCGTGAGAGAGTGAGCAAGAGATGGGGAAGAAGACACTGTTCACCGCTATATATAGCGGCCGGCGGGGCGGGAGCAGCGCGCAGGACGAGGAGAGGCGCGCGGGACGAGGAGGCTCGGGGCTCGGAGCAGCGCGGGGCGCGAGGCACGGCGCGGGGCGCGAGGCTCGGGCACGGGGCGCGAGGACTGCCGGCTCGGCGACGGGACGGCGAGCGGCGCTGCGCGCGGCGATGGGACGGCGGGTCACGGGGAGAGAGAGAAGAGAGAAGGAGAGAGAGAGAGAGAGGAGGGAGAAAAGGGGGAAGAAATTAGGGATTTGACACTCACGAATCAAGCCACCATCGGAGATCCCTCCACCCCGACCGGCTTTCCCCCTCCTCGCTTCATGCGCGCCGGTTGTGAGATCTTCGTGGCGCAAGCTCGCTGGGGTAGGCACACGAGAAGAGGGCGACGACGTTGACATCAGTGGGTCACCGTGGAGCTCGGGAAAGCGGTGAATCTGATGGAGCGGCGTCAAGGCGGCCAGGCAGCGGTGGACCCGAACGGCTATATGCAAGGGAAATCGGTCGAAGACACCGCAGATTGACGGGACAACGGAGAGGGCCGGCAGTGTTGCATGCGCATCGGCGTCGGACAAGATGCCTGGTGTCCTGTTGCAATCGAGTGGGGGCAAAAGGCGGGTGAGGCAGTGGAGATGCTCATGGCGGAAAGAGAGGGGAAATAACTTCACCGGATGCAAGAACGACCGATTACTGCGGCGGTGTTTTCCGCCGGGGACGAAAACGACGGTAATGGTGCGGCGAGGACTAGCGGCAACCTGTGATGGACACGTCGCGTAGGGCAGGGCCACCGCTCGACCCTCTCTCCACCGCGCCGCTTGACTCTGAGCCACCGCCGAGAGCCTCCCCTCCGGCTTCGCCCCTGCTACGACATCAACGAACTGAGGAGAGAGATGAGATGCTGACGAGAGAGATAAGGGCATTTGTGTCATTTTCAAGCTGTTCTCTCTCCTCATTAGCTAAAATTGAATATTTTATTCGCTGCGGTGTCCTGTAGATCAAACCACATTTTCATAGTATCTAACAGGTAAAATCAATAAGCATAATATATTAGAGACCAAATAACACTCTTTTAATACCCTATGGATAAGTGTTCCTTCTTTGAAACTCGGATGAGAGGTGAATTTGCAAGGAATTTCCCATCACAATAATATCGCGCCAATCGTCGCTGCTATCACATTTTACTGTGCGCCCAGCGGATTGGGATCCGCTTCCACCCACCCGAGCAATTCCGAGCAACCAATTCCACCAAGCCGCCACCCCCAATCCCGATCGAAAAGAAACCCTAGGCAGGCGGCTGGCCAATTGGAGATCCGATGGCTCCTTCTCCGCCTCCTCCGCCGGCGGCGAGCGGCGCGCAGTACGCACACCAGTTCCTCAACACGGCGCTCTCCCAGCGGGGCCCCTCCGCGCTGCCCTACGCCGAGGACGTCAAGTGGCTGATCCGTAACCACCTGGTGGCGCTGGCCGAGGCCTTCCCGTCCCTCCACCCCAAGGCCGCCCTCTTCACGCACAACGACGGCCGCGCCGCCCACCTCCTCCAGGCCGACGGCACCATCCCCATCCACCACACCGGCGCCTCCTACAACCTCCCCGCCGTCATCTGGCTCCCCGAGCCATACCCGCGCTCCCCGCCGCTCGTCTTCCTCTCCCCCACCCGCGACATGGTCATCAAGCCCCACCACCCACTCGTCGACCGCTCCGGCCTCGTCGCCAACGCCCCTTACCTCCGCTCATGGGTCTTCCCCTCCTCCAACCTCGTCGACCTCGTCCGATCCCTCTCCCACCTCTTCGGCCTCGACCCGCCCCTATTCACCAGGAGTCCCCTTCCCCCCGCCGCCGCGCCACCTCCTAATCCCCCTCCGCCACGGGTAGTCCCCACCCCCACCCAATCCTCTTCCTCCTCCCCCTCCCCCTCCCCCTACAGGGTTGGTGGGTTCCCCGCCTCGCCCCAGCTCGCCACGCGCCGGCCTCCCGCCGAGGACCCCGCCGAGGTCTTCAAGCGCAACGCCATCGCCAAGCTCGTCGACATGGCCTACGCAGACGCCGCCGCCCTGCGCCCCGCCCGTGAGGCCGAGGTCGACGCCCTCTTCGCCGTCCAGGCAGAGCTGCGCCACAGGGGCGACCTCGTCGCCGATGGAGTGCGCAGGATGGGGGAGGAGAAGGAGGCGCTGGAGCGCCGCCTGCAGGACGTCATGATGGCCACCGACGTGATAGAGGCCTGGGTCGTGGAGAACAGGAGAGGGGGCACCCAAACCACGGATGACGCCATCGAGCCTGCCGATGTGCTGTCCAGGCAGATGATCGAGTGCACGGCGGCCGATTTGGCACTGGAGGACACCATCTACGCCCTCGACAAGGCTGTTCAGGAAGGCTCCGTGCCGTTTGATGGCTACCTCAGGAGTGTGCGCGCTGTGGCACGCGATCAGTTTTTCCATCGTGCCCTATCGGCCAAGGTGCACGGCGCACAGCAGCAAGCTAAGATTGCTAGTATGGCGGTGCGGGCACCACGGTATGCATCATAGGGATGACGGTCAGTATACTTGCCTTCTCTACAACTGATTTTGCCCATCTCAATTGTTAAGTGTCTGTGTAAAGTCTGTACTCTGTGCGCTTACTGCGTGGAGGAGATAATACAATGTTTGCCTGTCACGATTGCTCTATAGGAGTGGATGGATAGGAAAGGATCGTGTCAATAAGAACTTTAGTTGGAATTGCATCACAGGATGTCATGTATGGTTTTTGACCTTCCAATTGCAATACATACTCCATTTCTGTTCTTTACATTATTTGATAGTCCCATCTTCATAAATCTTTATGAACATCTTCTTCCTTGGAGATGAACCCACTTATGAAATTTCAGAGGCCTGATTGTTCCTCATTTGTTGATTACAGTACGACCACGATGAAATTCAGGCATTAGCTGATTGTGATATATATGGATTCATATTTACTTTTGGAATGTTAGATTTTCATTCCTTCGTTTCTAATGGCGCCTGTGTGAAATCAGGGAATTGTTAACTTACTCGATCAGTTCTGATTTCTGACTTGTTCAAAGGTGTAGTAATGGGATACAAAAAACCGTATTATCTCTGTTAGAATTGAAGGTTGGTTGGTTTGGTTTGATCCTTTTTTCCCCTTGATAGTTGAGAGAGAGAGCTTTGGTTTGATCTATTTATCTCAAGTTTGTATAGAAACTGACTGGCCGTTCTATAAACTTCGATATCTATAGCTGAGCATAGTTCTAGTTTTGGATATGTGGGTTCCTGAAAGCAAAGGCTGCTGTTAATTTGTACTAAGTAGTAGTATATGTTACTAAATGCCCTGTGGCTTATAGGATATGTCATGCTTTATATCATTGATGAAGTATGTTTTCCTAATTCTAGACTAGTTCGGGTCTTCAATGGTATTTCCTCTTCTCTTTCACCTATACAAACAAGGATCAGGCATGGTTATTTTTGTAAACAAGTTTGAAGATTTTCAATGGAGTGTTAGCTTTCAATTTCTGTCATAGCCAAGGATTGTTTACTGAGTTATCTGTGATTTCAAATGTTGTGATACCGGAATGGAAACAAGCTTCTCTTCTTTGTTCAGTTTGTATAGAAACTGACTGGCCGTTCCGCCAGTTTCCGATTTCGTGTTGGCTTAGTTTTAAGTTATCAAGCATTGCAAGAATTGCTGCATAAGCTAGCAAGCATATCAGAGCAACCGTATCACAACAGTAGAACCGCCAGATGACAGAGACAGATACATAATCCACAGTCCACTTCAAACAGCTTCACCCCACAGGACAGGAGGGAGGAGCAGCGGCCATTTCCAGCGCGACGACGACATGATCGTCTTCGTCATTCGTGCGCGGGCAACGCAGGCATGTCTCCACAAACTAACCACTAGCAGTCTGACGACGAGGGCATCGCGCAGGTGCCAGCAGAGCCTCCTCCTTGTCGTCGTCTTCTTCTCCCCGGACGTCCCGGATCCTGATGCCTGCTGCTGCCGTCGTCCTCCCCGACCCATGGCTGTGAGGCCACGTGCTCCAGTGCCTGGGTGACGTCGCCCATGGTGGGCCGGAGGTTGGGCTTGTCGTGGAGGCACAGCGACGCGATGACGCCCACCTGGTGCATGTGGCTGCCGCCGCGCCCTTGCACCTGCAGCAGGAAGGGCCGCGCCCACACCAGGAGCCGCGTCGAAGGCCCTGCGGCCCGTGATGAGCTCCAGGAGCAGCACGTCCGACTTGACGCTCAGCCTCCCCGTCACGGCGTAGTCCGGCGGGCAGTAGCCGTAGGTGCCCATCACGCGCGTCGACACGTGGGTGTCGTCGCCCACGGGGCCCAGCTTGGGGCTCAGGTCCTCGGCCAGGAGGATGTTGGAGGACTTGAGGTCCCGGTAGATCACCGTCTTGTGCAGGTAGCGTAGCGGAGGCCCCGGGCAGTGCCAACCGCGATCTTCACGCGAGCGTTCCACTCGAGTTTGCAATCCTTGTGCTTGTCGGCGCCAGCAGCAGGGAAGAGGTGCGCGTCGAGGCTGCCGCGCGGGAGGAACTCGTAGACGAGGAGGCGCTCCTGGGCGTCGGCGCAGTAGCCGACGAGGGACACCAGGTTGGGGTGGTGCAGCATCATCAGCGTCATGCTGATGCCATCGTCGTCCTCCAAGAGGCGGAGGCGCCCTTTGTAGACCCTGCCGAAGCCGCCCTCGCCGAGCAGGTTGGACTCCCGGAAGCCGTCCGTGGCGGCCGACAGCTGCGCGAGCGTCAACTTGTGGGTGGTGCCGCCCACGACGCGGCTGGTCGAATTGGAGTTGGAGGAGTCATGACGGCGTATGCCGAGGGAGCTCTGGGCGGCGTAGCTGGAGGGGGAGGGGTCGCGGCGCCGGCGGGGGCGGGGGCTCCACGAGAAGCAGTTCATGGCGCCGTGGATCATCCACAGCACAAGGGACTGGAGGTCGCCGATAGGGCAAGAGAGGGGAGGGGAGGGGAGGCTGCCCGCACGTCCCGCTGTCCGTCTCGGTCCCGCGTTGGCGCTGGAACTGCTGCTGCTAAGAATGGGAGGGAGGAGGCTTCTGCGGTCGCCAACAAATCGGCTGGGCATAAGAATGCGTTGAAAACACAAATCACGGGTAGTAAAAACTAAATCAAAGCTTCTTCTTTTCTTTTTTTGCCTCCGTATCCGTAGCATAGTTCGATCCTCGCCAGGGGGGCTTCTTTGTTTCCTTCTTGGGTCGAGCCGGCCCATCAAGATTAAATGCTCCTCAAGCTTCCACGAGACCCCATGCATGGCAACGCCGCCACCTGCCCGATCTCCTCCTACCCTTGATCACGCCAGCCGCCGCCTTTTTCCCCTTCTGTTTCTCTAATGTTGGCCGAATGCCAAAATCCACAGGTGAGACATCTGGTACTTAAACCTCGTCAGTTGCCATCTGCGTATCGGGTCCAAAATTGTATTTTTTTACTTAACTGCCTACAGTTGTTCCTTCGATGTATATTCTACACCCCTGTGTCATTTCTAACCCTTTCGTTACATTTCTTTTGGATGCAGAAAGGAGTGTGCACAACTTACCAAACAAGATTATGGTTTCTAGTGTGCCACCAATGTTGCCAACTTTTTTCTGCTGTACAGGATTCATCTAATCTCTTTCTGCAATGCAGGTTCCTGTTGCTGCTCTTGTCATAATGATGGCTTGCGATCGACCAGACAATTTGCAGGCAACAGTTGAACCAATCCTCAAGTATGGTTCACGTCTTAATCATTCGTTTTCAAAACATTATAAGTGGGCCTTGGATGAGCTATTCATTAAACATAACTTAATTTGCTCGTGGATGAGCTGGCATTTATATACTTTCTTTGCAGGGATCAAGCATGGGACAATTATTTAAATAGTACTTTTTTTTTCTCAAACGTATATGAGAACTACGTATCATTATATTAAAAAAACTCATAAAACAAGTTCGATTACCAAGCCGACCAATGGCCGGGTTAGTTTTTAAGTGAAAGGTCGCGCTACAGACTTAAACAACGACCACGGTATAAAAGTTCGGCTCAACAAATAACACAACTGAACAACACCTCCCAAGCACCAAAGTCGGGCCTCCACGCTAATCTCCCTTAGAAGACGAGCGCTGTCAAAAATGCATCGATTGCGAAGCTTCCAAATGAATCAAGCCACCAGGATTACTAAGGAGTTCAAACCCTTGCGAACCTCCTTGGAAGCATCACACTGAGCACGCTGCCACCAGGTTTGGAAGACAGTATCAAGAGCCGTTGATGCCAACCTCTGCAAGCTTACTTGTTGAAGCACTTTGAAACAAATTTCCTTTGCGAAGACACGGTCTGTCAATAAATGTTTCACCGTTTCATATGTTTGATCGCAGAGTGGGCAACTCTATAGGTGTTGCAGCCCTCGTCGCACAAGTATGTCCGCTATCCAGCATCTGTTGAGTGTTGCCAGCCAAATAAAGAACTTGGCTCGCAATGGCGCCCACGTCTTCCAAATTCTCTTGTATGGTTCAAAGCCAATAGCACCTGTGAAGAAGCGACGATACGCTGAGCGTGTCGAGAACGTGCCAGAGGTCGCAAGAGTCCACAAGTGCTTATCCGGGCACCCAGCACGCAACTCCGTGCCTTCAAATGCATCCCAGACTTGCAAAAACTCAAGTATCGTTGGCCTGGTGAGGCTGCCGCCGATGTCCCGAATCTATGCCCGGGTTTGCAAGGCATCGTACACTATACGTTTAGCCACCGCCCTCTTCGCCACAAAAGGAAGCAAGGCTGGCGCAAAAACCTTCAATGAGCGACCGAAAAGCCATCTGTCCGACTAAAAGAGAGTTAAGTGTCTATCCCTAACCTTAGTTGTCATAGATGCCGCGAACATCACCTGCACATTGGCATGAACAGCCATGCTAAAATTCCCCCAAAACCAATCTGGTTACGTTCTCTGCAACCAAAGACATCTCATCCGGAGTGACCAGTCCAGGATCTCAAGGTTGTAGATACCGATCCCTCCAAGCTCCATCGGCCGGCACACACGTTGGCAGGCCACAGCACAAACGGCCACCCATCAAGTTAAATGATGTTCATGCACGCAAAACTTTCCACAATATTCATTTTGTATTACTGATACAAGTTTGCTGTTGCTGAAAGTTTACTTGTTCCGTATTTGTGGCCACAGATTGACTGGAAGTAATTTGGATTTCACGAGGCTGTTATTCACATAACAAGTTCCGAATCATTTTTGCGATAATGTTAGAATAAGTTTTAAATCCAATTTGGAAAAGAGGTGGCTAGTGCTACGTCTCTCCATCAGGAAGACTTTGGAAAGATAGCTCGTCAATTCTTAACCCCAAATCTCGATATTTTTCTCAGTTATGTTAATTAACAGTTTATGCCATACTTTGTTGCAGAGGTGGTTCTTTTCTCTGTTAGCAATTGTCGATTTGGATTTGAAATGCATAGAGCTTGACCTTAGTATTGAGATTCGGATTTGAAATGTCATAGAGTGATTCGTGATTATTTTTTCATCCTTTTTATAAAAAATTCCAGGACGGCATCCCAATAACAGCTTACAAAGGGGTGGTAGTCGTCGAAGGCGAATATTTGTCGCGGGCACATACTCAACTTGGGGTCGCAGCGTTGGTATGGTAAATTTTAATGATGGGTCTCGTTTTATGAAATCAAAGTTTGAAATGGCACAGACTGGTTTCCAAATTGATTTCAGTGAGCATGGAGCAACAGCAATCGGGATGCATGTAGCTAATTGGAGTCATAGGATTGGACGACTGGGCCGTCAATTATTCAATGCTGTCTGTTTTTTTTTTTTTTTTTTTAGGAATAAGGAATGGTATGCTTGTTTTTGAGGAATAAGGATATGGATGGATTCGAGTTGACCTGGCTGAGATGAGATGAGATGTCTGATACTGATGGGGGATGCTTGAATAAAACAAGAGCAAATTTTCTCTCTTGTCTGTCTCAAAAGGAGAGGAGAGGAGAGGAGAGCAAGGGGACGACCACGACTCCATAGACATCCACGGCAACCAATGCCGCCTCCACCTACCGCAACAAGTGGGAGAGACGACCGATCGAGGACCTCCTCTTCTTCTTCTTCCTCCTCCTCCTCCTCCTCCTCCTCCACGGAGACGGGGCGATCCACTCATTCAACGCCTCTTCTCTTGTCTTCTCTCCCACGCACCCGCACGCAGCCAGGCCTAGACTCTTTCTTGGCTTGCCTCCGTCCCTCGCCTTCCTCCTCTCCGTCCTCCCGCTGCCGCCGCCGCCCCCGCCCCCGCGCTTGCTTTGAGGTGAGGTGAGGTCTTGTACTTGCTTCCTTTACTTTCCCCCTCCTCTCTCGCTTGAGCTCACCTAGGATCGAACTGCAATCCTTTCTTCTCCTTCTACCTATCTATGTAGATGTAGATAGCTTGCTTGCTTCTTCTACTCTAGTACGCAGAGCAACTGATTTTGATTCATCGCTTTACTGCATGCAAATGCAATCAGTACCGCAACACATGGATTAATTGTTTCGTTATTTGCCTTGCTCCTACTCTGCTCTCGTCTTCTTAATTTGCTACAACTGCAAGCTAGTTTGTTAGATTCCGCTTGACTTAAAATGTTCCTTTAATCCCTTGGCAAATACAGTTCATCTATACCATACAATTCCTCATTTGTGTATTCATTCAACAAATACACCATTAATCCATTGACTCATGAACATCAACCTACTAGATGCACAGCAACAGCTAGCTCCATGCTCAAACACTGAATTTTATTTTATTTCTTCTGTGTTTTGCTGCCTCCTTTTCACTTCCATCTCAAGGAGATAACAAGGTTGCTGTAGGCTGTAGCCAAAATTCTTTCTCTCTACAGCCAAATAATCTAGTCTAGGCATTCGTACACACCCTCAGATTGTCGGTCCAAAATATCATCTAACGCGATACTCATTGTTGCAATGTTTTGCAGAACACATGGCGCACGATTTTGGTGGAGATAGCGAGTTTGAGGACCAATCCAATGAGGGCTACCAAGAGCCTGCGTTCGAGGCATTTATGTGCCCCCTCACTAGGCAGGTCATGCACGATCCTGTTACCATCGAGACAGGTCAGACCTTCGAGCGAGAGGCCATTCTCAAGTGGTTTAAGGAATGCAGGGACAGTGGGAGGAAGCCAACGTGCCCGCTGACACAAACGGAACTACGCAGCACCGACATCAGCCCCAGCATAGCTTTGCGCAATGTCATCGATGAATGGAGGGCAAGGAATGAGGAAAAGGAGCTTGAGAAAGCCTGCAATTCTCTCAATCTACAGTCTGAAGATGACACCCTGCATGCTCTGGTGTATATCTCACAGATGTGCCAAAAGAGCAGTGCAAAGAAGAACCTTGTGCGCAAAGAAGGTATCATACCAACAATCGCTGACATGTTGAAGAGCAACAGCAGAAGGGTTCGCCTCAAGTCTCTTGAAGTCCTACGCGTGGTTGTTGAGGACAACAATGAAAATAAGGTTAGGTTCTCATGGATTTTCAGATTCTGCTTTGCTTGGTAGAACGAAGGAATACATGCAGTCTAGCGTGATTTTTTCTTTTTGTAGGAAGAGCTGGGGGAAGGTGACACCATACGCACAATTATAAAGTTCTTGTCCAATGAGCATTTCCAGGAGAGGGAACTTGCAGTCTCACTGTTATATGAACTTTCAAAGTACGAGCCTATATGCGAAAGGATTGGTGCAGTCTATGGGGCTATACTTCTACTGGTTGGGATGGGAAGTAGTAAATCAGAGAACGTCATATCTGTGGAGAAAGCAGCTGTGGAGAAAGCGGAGAACACGCTGAAGAATCTGGAGAAGTATGAAACAAACGTCAAGCAGATGGCTGAAAACGGCAGGCTTCAGCCTCTACTTACCAAACTCCTTGAAGGTGTGCTCCGCATTCTCTTCAAGACATACAGTGTATCTTCCTTTTCCAAAGTCTATTCCGAAACATTTAGCTAGGAAATCATCTGGACCCTGCAGGGAGATTCATACAAACATTTCTAATATTTGATCACCTTCCCAACTAATTATGGGACATTTTTGGCAATCTGGTGCTTGGCAACTACAACTTTGCAATTTGCAAAATTACATACATTAGCTGCTAAGACATCTGTTAGTTTAGCTGTAGCTTACTGAGGTGTTGCTTTAGTTTGCAGTCCTAGATTTTAGACTCGGAGCCAAGGTTCACGTTACCGACCGGAGCTCGGTTACCGAGCTCCGGCGGTAACCGAAATCTCGCGGTAACCGCGGTTACCGGTCAAAAATTCAAAAAAAATCGGAGAAAATTCATTCGGCAAAATTTGATTTTTTGCGAAAAAATCGTGTTTTTACCCTCTCGGTAACCGCTCGGTTTTGATCGGTTATCGAGCGGTTTGGGTCAGTTACCGAGCGATTTTCTCGCATTTTTGATTTGGTCGGTTACCGAGCGGTTTGGGTCGGTAACCGCTCGGTTTTCTCGATTTATCGAGCGGTTTTATCGAATTTCAGCGTAGTTCAACAAAAAACCTAAAAAAGGGCTCAATCTTGTAAAATCAATAACTAATTCTTCAGAGCTTCAAATCAAGTGAAACAAATTTTGTTCGCTTCTTTGTAACATTATCTACATGATAAAAGTATTTATACTCATAAAAAAGTTCAAAATTTTTTGTGAGAAATTTTATTTGTTAAACCAAGTTAAATGCATAGTTTACTCTTTGCTAATCCAAAAATCATGAAACTAATTTTGTTAGTCTTCTTACATGATCCTATATCTTTTAAAAATACATGAACTCATGAATTAGTTATTGTAACATGCATGATTGTGTAAATGTGTTGCAACTAGATTAATTCATAACTGACCCATCACACCTCAAAAATTAGTGAAACCACTTTCATTAGCTTATTTATACTATGATTTACATAGAAAAAATAATAGTAGACATGAAAAAGTTAATTACAGTGTTGTTTCTTAACATATTCACTTTATGCTCGTGAACTTTGTAAAAATCATAGAGAATTTAATAAAACTCTAAATAAAGTGAAATCAATTTTAAAGATTCTCTTAAAATACGTTTTATACAAGAAAAATATGTTTTTGCATGTTACACTTTTCCTTAACGTTAGTTAATAACTGAGCCGCACGCTTCAATTTTTTTTATTTTTTTCAAACTTTCTCCCTATAGAATATGATGCAAACGACATCATTTTTGAAAAAAAAAATTCACAGAAGGTCTTAGAATTGTGTCTAGTTTTTTTAAAGATTTTTTTGAATTTTTTTATTTTTTCGAATTTTTTGAATTTAAATTTCGGTTACCGTTCGGTTTCTGAAACCGGACCGGACCGAGAAGGTCGGTAACCGCGATTTTTGGGCGGTTACCGACGGTTTTTTAACCCTGCTCGGAGCTAATATTTTATTTTAAGAGTCATCAAGAGGAATACTGTTACAATTCTTTTTGTATACAGGTACTTAACAGTTAGCTACCTTTTTATCTCTTAGAAAACTGGCTGCGAATCAGCAAGTCGACTCTTTCAATGCATTTGCATAGCAACACTATGATCAGATATTAGAGATACCGATACAGATGCAGTGTAATGTGAAGATTTATCAGTTTCTTGTTATGTCCTCTTTTGTTTTGTGGGGTAATGGTAAAGAAGATGCCATTTATTTTCTTACCTGATGAGATGTCTGAGTAAATGCAGGCACACCTGAAGTGCAGGTTGCCATGGCTGAATACCTTGGTGAGCTTGCTTTGGCGAACGACATGAAGGTTGTGGTAGCGGAGCAGGTCGGGGCGTTGCTGGTGAGCACCATGAAGACCGGCACCCTGCCGGCAAGAGAGGCGACGCTCAAAGCGCTGAGGGAGATTTCATCAAACGAGTGCAGCGCCAAGATCCTGCTTGAGGCGGGCATCCTGCCGCCGCTGGTGAAGGACCTCTTCTCCGTTGGTGCCGGTCACCTGCCCATGAGGCTCAAGGAGGTGTCCGCTGCGATCCTGGCCAACCTGGTGGCCTCGGGCGCCAACTTCCGGTCCATCCCGCTAGACGAGAGCGGGCAGACGCTGCTGTCGGAGGATGTTGTGCACAGCCTGCTCCATCTGATCAGCAACACCGGCCCGGCCATCGAATGCAAGCTCCTCAACGTCCTCGTCGGGCTCACCGGCTCCCCGACGACCGTCACTGACGTGGTGTCCGCCATCCGGAGCTCCGGCGCGACCATCAGCCTGATCCAGTACGTGGAGGCTGCGCACCGGGAGATCCGCGTGGAGTCCCTGAAGCTGCTGCGCAACGTGTCGCCGTACATGGGCGCGGAGCTGGCGGACGCCCTCGGCGGGAGCTCCGGCCACCTCAGCAGCCTGCTGAGAGTGGTCTCCGACGACAGGAGCGGCGTGTGGGAGGAGCAGGCGGCGGCCGTGGGGCTGCTTGGCGACCTCCCGGAGAGGGACTGGAACCTGACGCGGCAGCTGTTGGACCTGGGCGCGTTCCGGACGCTGGCGTCGAAGCTGGTGGAGCTCCGGCGGGGCACGATCCGCGGCAACCGGCACGTGGCGCCGTTCACGGAGGGCGCCGTGAAGGTGCTGTACAGGGTGACGTGCGCGCTGCAGGAGGAGGCGGAGTACGTGGAGTTGGCGCGGGAGGTGGGCCTGGCGCCGCTGTTCGTGGAGCTGCTGCAGCAGATGAGCAGCGGCCTGGACGCGGTGCAGGTCTACTCGGCGATGGCGCTGGAGAACCTGTCCATGCGGTCGAGTAGCCTGACGACCGTGCCAGACGCGCCGCCGCCGCCTCCAGGCTTCATGTGTGCATGCTTCGGGGGCGGAGGGAAGGCCAACAATCCGAAGCCTGGGGCTCTGGGGACGTGCCGCGTGCACGGCGGATTCTGCTCGCTGCGGGAGACGTTCTGTCTGGTGGAGACCGGGTGCAAGGCGGTGGAGCGTCTGGTGGCGTGCCTTGAGCACGCGGACGCTCGGGTGGTGGAGGCGGCGCTGGCGGCGCTGTCCACGCTGGTGGGGGACGACGTGGCGAACGTGACGGAGGGGGTGGTGGTGATGGGGGAGGCGGAGGGGCTGCGCCCCGTGGTGGAGGTGCTGGTGGAGAACCGGACGGAGGCGCTGCAACGGCGGGCAGTGTGGGCGGTGGAGCGGATCCTACGCGTGGAGGACATCGCGCAGGAGGTGGCGGTGGACCAGAGCGTGGCGTCGGCTCTGGTGGAGGCGTACCGGAACGGCGACGCCCGCACACGGCAGACGGCGGAGCGCGCGCTCCGCCACCTGGACAGGATCCCAAACTTCTCCAGCGCCTTCCACCACGCCGCCGCCAAGCCCCCGGCGACCACGGCCAAAAACAGATGATCAGTCAGTCCAGTCCCTGTCATCGCCATCCATCTGAATTGCATTCGCCTTTGTTTCATTTGTTTCATACATGATGTGATGGCCATCCTTTGTACATCTCATAAGAGTACCCAGGCAGGCCAGTGTGCTCCTTACATACATTACATGATGATGATTGTAATATATATTCTGTTGATTTGTTTGCTACACCTTCAGTGAAAGAATTTTTTTAATAATAGTATTTTATTGGAAAATTGTAAAAATAATATGCGATTTCGCAAAATTACATAAATAGCATACTATCGTCACGCCAGTTGACGACTAGGAATATATCGACAGATACTAATCGCCAACTGACGTGGTAATATATTTTGGGTCACAACAATTGTGATAGGTTCCTTATCGTCATAACATATGGTGACATGATGTTTTTAAAGCCTCAGACGCGAGGCCACGCGCGGCACCGCACCGCCCTCGCCCAATGCTGCACGTGGCCCTGTGGCTTGCCTCATCAATGGTCCGCATAGCCGTGCGTAGGCGCTACGCCGTCGTCGATCGAGAAGCAAGAAGGAGCTGGAGGAGAGAAGGAGTAGGAAGAGGAAAAAAGAAGAAGGAAGGAGAGGTTTTTTTTTTTTACTTATATTTGTAGAAATTTTAGAAACTAGTTAGAAATAGGCTAAGAAATTTAGAGTATATTAGAAATTAGTTTAGAACAGTTTATAAAATTGAGAGTAGATTAGACGTTTTAGAAATTAGTATAGTTGTAGTTAATGTAGCATGATTTATGAAATATTTTAGATATTTATGTGTTAGTTTTGAATGAGCGTGATAAATTTTAGCAAATTAGTATCAATAAATATTTGAATTGAAGCGTGATGTAGGTAAAGTATTGCGTAATTTAGGAATAATTTTCTAAGAAATATTAGCAATAATTTTTGGAATGTCAACATGATGTTGGTAGAAGTGTAGCGTGATTTTGAAGTAATTAAATGTTAGCAATTATTAAATATTGATTTATGAATAATTTTAACAATATCAGTAGCAATAAAGTTTAGAATGTCAAGGAACTAATAGACAATAATACGATTTTGCATCAGTATATCGGGAGGAGTGGTTTTTAGTGTGTATTATGGTAAAGGGTATATTCAACAATGCGACAGTGGGGTAGATTTAAGTTATTTTCAGGGTTTAACTATTGTTCTAAATAACCCGAGTGAAATGCGACGTAGTCAAGTGACAAGGATGTTGCATGATTTGTTGGGAATTAGCACGTCGGAGGAGCATCTATCGTTCAAGTTTATGTTGCCTAAGTTATTTGAGACTGGGTGGAAGTGGACTTTACGGGAATGTGAAAATACACCTCAGTGGAGGCAATTGTGGGGTTAGGATTGCAACGGGGTTTTGTCCATATCATGCTTGCAGAAGCGACAACTTTAGATTATAAAGCAGGCCCGTCACATGCTGTTGGTGAAAATGTTATCAATGGGGAGGTGCAAGAGAGTGTGGTTCCAGAGGTTTCCCCGCCAACTAGTGCAGTGGTTGAGGTATAGATGGCAAGACAATCAGATCATGATGCATGCTGATAAGGGAGAGTAGGTGATGAGGACATCACTCATTTAGATACACACGCTACAAGTGATCCTCCGGTGATTGATCCATTACAAGGACCGATTACACGGGCTCGTGCATGTCGTTTAACTCATGAGGTGAATTCGTTACTCGATGTCCATACTACTAATTATAAGGATAGGATACTACTCAATTTTTGTGAATTTTTTATGATTAGGAATATGAGAGAAGCACATATGGAACAGCCAAGTCGGACGGGGCTCAAGCCAACTTCAAGTCGAAGTCGGAACTCGGTTCGGATTCAGCATTCAGCGCCACACTAAAACGGCCATAACTTCTTCATATGGAGTCCAAATACGGTGTTCTTTGATGCGTTGGAAAGCTAAGGACAATAGCTTTGTTTTGGTACTGGTCCCAACTCTAGATTCATGGTGGATTATTTTGTGTCATCAAAACAATGTGATGTGTCACAATTTTAGGCCATATCGGGCCTTCTAAACGTGTTCGGGTCTAAGCCCAATTTGTGGACGCCCCCCTGGTCGCCCAAAACCCTAGTACACCCCTCTTCATATATCTAGTAGCCGTTGTCATAGAATTTTTGAGTTTTGCTTAGATTAATCTGTCATTGAACAGTTTCGTCGTCGTTTGGTTTGTGAAACCCCAACTCATGAGCTTAATCATATTTACAATTTCAGATTGTGTTCTTCCATGTTCTTGCTTGTGTTCTCGATTCGCTTGCAAGAATTAGCCTTCTTGGCGAGGTCAATCGTGCCGCGCGCGGTTGATAACCAACGGAGCAGTGGTGTAGCGATTGCAAGGGTTGCGTTCTATCCTGATCGAAAGCCTTGGATCGTCAACGTCGAATCTCCACCAATCGACTTACCATTACCTAATGGAAGATCGGGCCTAATCCTCTCATCAGTAGGATGAGTCACTTGTGGACTAGATGGAGGTAGATGACGACGAGTTCCACAACTTTGTTGACTCAGGTGCAGGAATTTCGGAGGAATGGTCGAATTTTGCATTAGAGAAGTTGACGGTAGACGATGGACACAAGTCGTCATAGGCATATGATTCGATCGTGGTGACCAAAGGCCAGATATTTCATGATAAAGTCCATTTGCAGAATGCAGTGAAAAGATGGTGTTTCTCGGAGAAGAGGGAGTTCAAGGTGGTAATTTTCAATCCGCGAACATACAACATGAAATGTTTAGCTGAAGATTGCACATGGTGAGTTCATGGATTCTTGCCGAGGTATGACATTGTATGGTTAGCATCTATTGTTGAGCCGCATACTTGAAACTTGAGTCGACCTCTATACGCACACAGGAACATGACCGCTGATTATGTTGCAAATATGATGTACCCAGAGACTGTGAAGAAGACTAGTATGTCCCTGTTTGGAGTTATGCATGCTATCAATACAAGATTTGGGTACGAGATTTTGTATGACATGACATGGAGAGTGAAACAGAAGATCTTAGAAAAGAGGTTTGACACATATAATGACTCGTACCACAACCTACTGTCATTGCTAGAGGTTATTCAGGGTAGGAACCCGAGCACCTGTATTGCTACTCATGATTTTGTCAATCAAGATAGAGATCGAGTTCTTCAGCGAGCGTTCTGGTCGTTCGGCTGTATGATTGAGGCATTTCAATATTGCCGGCCGTTGATGTGCGTGGACGGGACATTCCTCACAGGCAAATACAGGGGGCAGATACTCACAGCTATCGGGATAGATGGTGAGAGCCAGGTTGTGCCTTTGGCTTTTGCATTCGTCAAACGCGAGTCTACGGATAGTTGGATGTGATTCTTGCAGTGGGTTAAGAGAGGTGTTGTTGATAACAAGTCTAACGTGTGTGTGCTCCACGATTGTCATACAGGCTTGTTGAACGCTGTTAACACATTGTAGAGTGGTACATGTGGGGTATTGATGTGGCCAGATTTGCATAGTCGTTGGTGCATATAGCATCTTGGAGCAAACTTCTACAAATAATTCAAGAGCAAGAGGTTGATGGATCTTTTTAAGAAGTTGTGCAAACAGAACTAAAGGAGGAAGTTTGATGTTTTGTGGGAAGAGCTGGATAAACTAACTGGTAGGCACATGGATGAAGTTTTGAAGAAGCCAGTTTTACCAAGGGAGGAGGAGTCCGAAGGTCTAGAGCCTTACCACTTGAGCCACAGAGTGTGACCAGGAGAAGGAAGGGTGGAAGGAGGGTTAAGTGTTTCTCTGACTAGATCAGACATGAATCATTGGAGAAATGGGCACTTATTGCGGACACCGATGGCTCACATTATGGAATTATAACAACTAACCTCACTGAGGTTTATAATTGGGTAATGGACGGGAATAGTTCACTACCATTGGTAGCAATTGTGAAGGAGATCACTAGTGGAATGCTACGATATCTCCGAGAGTATTACAGCAAGGCCGCGCTCCATATGGGCAACCCGCGAAGGGTGTACACGGAGAAGATAACGTCTTGCATGTAAGAGAAGAGCAAGAAAGGCCAATCCCATAGGGTTCATATTGTTGGTAACCGCCAACACGTGTTCGAGGTGATGTTGCGTGAGAAAAGGCGGACTCGGTATCGGAAGGCATGAAATTACAATTGAATGCAGGTTATGACTAGTGAACAGCAAGTGTGAGTGCACATGCAACAAGCCATCACTGATGCATTTGCCTTGCTCTCATGTGCTAGCTTGTTGCGTGAAGGACATCATAGAGTTGGAGTATTTTGTGTCCCCATACTATCGCAAGGAAGCCATAGAAAGTACTTAGGACAGCGAATTACTTGGGTGGCGGGTGGTAATGGACTTCACAAATCCGCTTGAATAAAGTATGTCTTGGATTCCTGATCTAAACAGCAAGGTTGACACAAAGGGGCGACGCAAGACTCGACATATCAGGAATGATATGGACTTAGCTGAGGGAGATCGAGGCCGCAAGGAGTGCCTAGTATGCGGAGGTCCGCATTCGAGGGGGTAGTGCGACAAGTATCCAGTTGACACTCTGGCGTCGGGCGAGCAGGTTAGGCGTGTCTCGGTACGCAAGCCGAAGAAGAAGAAAAACCCTTCGAATGAGACTCGTATTTGAAGCACAGCGTGCATGTTTTCATGTTGTATTATTAATTATATGGTGCCCTAAGTTTGTAATATTCATCAGACTATGTGTTCAACTCTTGTAGTATTGCCACATTGTTGTATTATGTAATATTCAGACAACCTGAGTATGTGTTGTAATATTTAGATCATGTTGTAATATTTGGAGCAAGTATTATTCGGACTACCGGATAACTTGACTTTTATACAATATGTTAGACTATGAATTCATTTAAACTTGTATTGTTGTATTTGGACATATCTCATGTTATTATTCTATTAAACTGTTACTGCAGGTATGGCAGAGCTTATGCTGATTGATCTAGTAATCGATGGTAAACAACGATCACATTTGAGAGACGGTGTCTTGCAATCCATTCTTCGCCTTCGTACACCAAAGCGCTACTGGCCCATAGACCCACGCTAGGTACCCTGGTAATTTAAAGTTACATAGGTTCCATACAAACAAAGATTGAAGTTTTACTACTTTCTAAATTGTTTGAACTACAATTTGACTGCAGCTGGTTTGCTACCTTTCACGAGACTAGTGTTGCCTGGTACGGATGGTTCTCCCTAGTTCCTAATCGACACGTCACTGATCACTGTGTGGGTTGACCGGTGGATGCCGGAGACAAACACGTTTCACCTTGTAGTTGGTGAGATGGCACCGATGCTGCAGGACGTCTTCATGCTTCTTGGGTTGCCCTTATCTAGGCCATCGGTTGGCCTAGTCGTGGTGGAGGCAAAATGGAAGGTGGAGATGCTCGAGCGGTTCGACGGTTTCTTGCAGGCGGACCCAACGCAGCTGGCCTTTACTGGGAAGCATGATCCCAATAAGGCTTGGCTTGAACAGTTCCAAACCACGCGCTTGGCCCTAAGCGCAGAGGACTAGAAAGTGGGCAATGCTCACCAGTTCCCACATTGACTCGGTCGATAAGCACATGATCCACTACGCGAGGGAGATCACGGACAATCCTTTGGAGGTGGTCCTGCAGTACAGCTAGGGTTCTGTAGTCCTAGCAGTGACTTACCACGGTCTCTGTGACGTGTGTGTATGGACCACGAAAGGGGATATCATGACTGGGTTCCCACTCCTACTGATGATGTGGTCGTTCGAGCGGTTTAACATCGGTCGACCCCACATTTCGTCATTCACGCCTTACGGATCAGAGTTCTACCAATTTGCGGAGTATGGCATGCCTGACCTAGAGGACGGACATACGATGGGCTCGCTTTGGTGCATGCGTGGTGTAAGTATTTCAAATAGTGGTTTAGTTGCATATATGTTTTGGTATTATTTATGTATTTACGCTGACGCATTGTTTGTGTGCAGTCGAGGTGGATTTCTGGTACGACACACAACGTCTACCTGTTCTTCATCATGTGCATTAACCAGCTGATAGACAATCGCATGCGGTGGACACCATACGCAGTCGCTGACATTGTCGCACGTGCACTTGTCGGGCTAACCTCACTATGCAGTAGAGACATGGCCTTCTGGTTGACGAGGAGGACCCTCGTGTTTGACATCCACATCGAGCCCTACAGCTCGGATCGGGTTTTTCAACAGTTTAGGAGGGCGCAAGAGTTTCCTCTGCTGAGGGTGGAGCGTGTGCCACAGTCAATTCATAAGATATCTTTTGTACTATACTTCGATTAGTCTTTATTTACTTAATTAAGATATCTTTTGTAATATACTTTGGTTAGTCTTTATGTACTTAACTATGATTGTACAATATTACTGTTTTCATGCTATCGAGGAAAGGGTTTGGGTTGACCCATGATGGCACATTCGTCACAAAGCTGGAGGAGTGGGTGGAGGGTTGGCTTGAGGCTGCCACTAATGTGTACCCTCATCCCGGGGATTACAACCCCTTGACGTACCCGGCGTACATATGATGGTTTCGTAGGGTGACTCGTTGGAGGTGCATCCCGGAGCAAAAGGCTGGTCCCCAACCGGCGAGTGTCAACGACACGTTCGCCATGCAGCCTCCTACCGCATACAACGAACTGGTTAGTATTCAGAGCATATATTTGTAAATTGCAAAGTGCGTTCCATAACTTTGAATTTTAAATGTGCCTCAGACGTACATCTACGAGGAGGTGCAAGCCGACCTTGTTGCCTTCGCAGACAAGCTTGATGCGCATCCACCGAGAGTGGACCAAGGCGACCTGAACAGCGGTCTACGTCGACTTGCACAACTCTATCAAGATATATTACGTCATTTTTCGTGCAGGGGAGGATGTGATGACGTGCTTGAGCCATCTAGGAGGAGGTCCCCACCACCAGTTACTGCGCTTCTCCTACATGCCGAGGGGTTGTCGTCTCAGGTGCCACAGCCTGACCTCAATTTCATCTCCACACCAGGGCAGATGGGAGGCTTACCTAGTAAGTTTTAGCGTTCCTACAAAATTTGTTTTGTTTTCACGTTTTTGTCTCTTACAAGTATTGTTTGTACTGACAGGTGCTCATTGGGACAACACGGGTGCGTATGAATCATCTATCTCATTCGATGGATGACTGGGGGTATCAACAGGCTTTTGGTGGGAGTCCGAACGACTAGTTTGCAGAGCCTCCCGTCACTGAGGGCTTGTTTTAGTGGGTTGATGCCCTGACACCTACGCAGCCTACTCAGGAGGAGGCGACCACCTCAGAGGATGCGACACGCCCTAGACATCCACCGAACCACTTGACGTATTCATCGCAGCAAATATGTCGCCAAGTTAGGGGAGGGCCCAACAAACAAGTCAGAGGACGTGCTTAGACTTGTACTCCATGCTACTGTTGTACTTGTACTCCGTGCTATTATTTATTTTATTTGGTTGTCATATCACATTAGATGTTTATGTCGATTCTTTATTATCAGTCATGTTTTTATTACCTATCATAATATCTTTCCTATACCTTTTTTTATTTTGTGATTCTATTCAGACTATTGACTCGTACAACGAACATTCCGTAAAAATCATAATAAACATGTCAACCAAACGTACAATGGCATATACGATACTCCTAGTGGTGTACCAGCGCTTCACGTAACATACCTTAGAGAATGAAAAACAGTACATGTTAAATACGAAATCAAATCCTCTCCCTACCCTTATAGGTTTCACGAGTTCCAGGACATATCCTACACCTATAGCCTATACTTCTTCATATATAGCAACTACCAGTACAACAAGCCTCAACATAGACAGTACGAGTACCAACCAGTAAAGCGACATAGATCACTCATGTGACATTTTTCATATAATTTTATGCACTATCTTACTAATCTCCTATCTTGTTCCATTTGTCCAGTCTCCGCCTATCTGTGATTTCATGGGCTGACTGGATATAGAACAAAATAAGCACCAGAAGCAATGGGTCAATATAGAGATGCAATGGAGGAAAAAAGCTTACGAACACCACGAGTATGAGCAACATCATGAGGAACTACGGATGAGATGGCAAGAGGAGAAGCGCATCAGGAATGCCGCAAAGAAGCGTGTCACGCTAAAGCACGAGAAGCAATGAGGAAAATGAAGCAAGAGATGACCTGTCGCAAAAAAATGGAGGGCCCTGATACACTGAGAAAGAGCAAATATCATAAGTACACTCAGTAAAGGGCATGTACTGTAACCCAATATATTTTCATTCCCTAAATCATATTAGGATTATTAGCGATACGCTATTAGATTAGTTTTTAGGTACCGTACATACTAATATTTATTATCGTCATCTATTTATGATTAGAATCTATTTGTGTAGCAACGATAAACCCAATATCCTAGATAATGTTTGTCATCATATATAACCTGTCTATTGGGTTACTATTATTCGAAAATTTAGATATTTTTTACAATTTTCCTATAAAATAATATTATTACAAACAAAAAAATAAATTAAAATGAAAAATGACCTATCATCAATCCATATGACCTATCTTAGTACATATCGTCATATGATATAGTGATATATCTCTAGTCGCCAACTGACAACATGTTATTCTTGCAATTTTGCGAAATCACCTACTATTTTTGCAATTTTCTAATAAAATACTATTATTAAAAAAATTCTTCAGCGAAATGCAAACTGCCGCGGCTTGTTATTACACTAGGACGCCACAGGCAGCTCAGCTCAGCTCTATCAGACTATCATGCATGGGCAATGGGCTCACTGGGCGACAACACTAGCACTGCAACTGCAATCTTGACAAACTCTTTTCTCTTTTCCTGCAGCAGCTGCAATTGAGTAATGCAGTGACAGTTTCAGGAATTCTAGCCCTCCTTTCCACCATACAAATTCCCAACTACGAATCATCGGTTTGGACGGTCAGATCTTGTATGCCCAAATCTTGATATAGACCATGGACGTATTCAAGGACTGACTGATCATCAGCGCCACTCTTCACCTATGCAAAACAACCAATGCTCAACTTCAGCCATAATTTCAATACACGTGCACAACAGGCTTGGTGTCAAGGTTTTACCCGAATGGAGAGAGAACCAACACCATGACCAGGCGCAAGCTCCCAGAATCGACCTTGGCATACTTCGGAAACATCCTCACAGGCAGTAATCTAGACAATATTTATCGCCAGGTTACCATGTGTCATGAGTGCAGTTTTGAAGTGAATGACTAAGTGAACTATTGTTTACCTGTCTGCAGCACTTCAGAAAGGCTGAAGGTGGCACGTTGCCAGGTGCAATCTGCAGTAGTATGTTACCAGTAGCTTTAAACAGTGGTAAAACAAGCATGAACACCGCAACTGAAACGATCCCCAGGCACAAAACTTCTGCATTCTCAACCCTACGAGTAGTAGAAAGTAAAAACAAAAACAATTATATAGCCCAAAGACATCAAGATAAGTTTGAAGCACAGGAAATCTCTCAAAATAGATTTACCCCAATGAAAGAAACCATGAAGCTAGTATCAAGCCTGCACTGCGAGAGAATTAACAAATGTCAATTGAAATAAATGTGTGGTAAAGAAAAGATACAAATTTTTTAATAATATTCGAGGGAAGAGGCCTAAAGATGGTTGTGTATGCCTGTACCTCCGTATTGAATCTGCCAGAACATGCAAACAGACAGAGTGGTAATTCATATCCTCTGCATTCCTATATACTGGCATTGCCAAAAGAAAATGTGTTAATTGATCGGTCTGTTATATTCAACTGCTTATATGAACAAGCACACATTGGCATTTGCACCAGAAGCAGCAAGATAAAATTACTTACATACCTATGTTAACACGAGCATAGCTCCGAAAAAACCAAACACCGAGTAAATTGACAAAAAGGTTGGTGACAGCAGAGACAACGAGATAATGCCTGAAAGATAGTTTTTTAGAACATAAGAAAGTAGTTCCTCAGAAGAAAAGAAAAAAGATAAGAAAGTATTCGCACGAACCCACAGAAAGACATGGCATTTTTCATCAGGAAGCTTACACAGGAAAACTGCTCATGCTAATAAACTGTACCAGATAAACCCATATCATACTAGTACAATACACGGTTTGCAGGAACAGCAAGATGACCAGTTTACACTAGATTATTGGTTTTCAGAAGGAAACACATTTAAAAATGGACAGAAACATGGAAAGCAGTGAGATAGAGACAACAATCGAATAAATGGCACTTACTTGTGCTCTGATTCATCTTGCATAAATGCGTGCAATGCTTCAACAGCCAAAGAGAAAGACAGGAACAACAGAAACAGCTGTCTACACAAAGAACCATACGGAGGTGGTCAAAATGTTAGCACGAAAAAGGAGGCCAGAACCGGCACAACCAAGTTAAAAGCAAGTAGAATTGGACTCGAAACAGGCTCATCATATGTGAGTCCGTGAGCAGACTGTTCTATTTTTCCTTTTGGTGAATGGGAGAGGCAGTGTGCCAGTGTGCGCCTACCCGATGTCTTACACATAATAAGTAAGAGAAGATGGAAACAATCGATGCATTTCGGCCTTTGTCACAAAATGAATGTTTAACTATACTAGCATGTCTCATTCTCTTCTTTGTATTTGGTGTATGTACGCTACAGGGAAGACAGTGGACGTTAACACAAAAGGTTCAGATAAGAGAACAACTGTGGACAAAACTTAAAGTTGGACTTGATATTATGAGGACGAATTTTGTATGCGCATATTTGTAAGATGTCAGGTTGGGAAGCTTACAGCATTTGTAAAGGCAGCCAGGACCTCCAATCTCTTGTACCTGAAAGAAGGCGGGTTAAAACAAGTCATTGAGTTAGTGCACAGATGAATTAAAGAGGAGCATATGGAGGCATTAGGCATGAGGAGATTGACCCACCCGTAGGTGTATAGATTATCAGGCTTGGTTCGAGAGGCAGCCATAGCAAACAATGAGAAAGTTAACAAGCCACATCCAAACGTCAAATGGAAAGCATCCGAAACTAAGCCTGCAAACGTAGGACTTGATTTAATCTGACACCGTAATCGAGGGCGGGTCGATTGGTTGGTTATGTTGGAAGGAAGGATAGATGGATAGATCACAGGCAGATAAATAAATAAGTAAGCCCGTACCTACGCGTCCGGTGAAAAGTCCGATGGCAAGCTCGGTGGCGGAGTAGGCGACGTTGAGGGCGAGGAGGAGGGCCAGGCGGCGCATGGGGCGGCTGGCAAGGTAGAGGAGCTTCTTGGGCTTGGGCGGTGGGGCGCCGAGTCCGAGTCCGAGTACGAGTTGGGGCGGCATGGAGATGGAGGAGTCGGAGCGGGCGAGGTGAGGCGTGGTGGCGTTGGAGTTGGAGGAGACGAGAGAGAGCTGGCGGGAGAAGGCCAGGCGGCGGTCTCTGCTGCCGACGACGCCGTAGTTGGCGTTCCACGCTGCCTCCTTGGCTTTGGGGGTGTCCATGTCCGTGGCCTTGCCGACGCCGCCGCTGCGCGCGAGGAAGAGACGGACGGCAAACGAGATCTGAATCGGTGGACTGCTTCCCCTTCCTCCCTCCCGCTGATTCGGAGCAAAGAACGAAACAAAGAGCTGGCTGTGGCCGTCCGATCCTAAATCTACAGCTCAGGAGGACCCCTCCCCTCTCTCTCTCGCTTCCGCTTTTGGGTCATCTTCATCTTTCCAAGCCAACCCATCATGCAGCAATTCAACAACTGAATATTACACCAACTTCCACAAGCAAAATCAACCAACTTCGTCTATTTGTTTCTAACTGCTTTTAATGTCTCAGTTTCTGTTTCTATTAAAAGTTTTGTTAAAAATTATTTTCTGAAGAAATTAAAATTCTGTTTTTGAGAAAATAAACTAAAAGCTAAAAAGGTTGCTGAGAATAGTTTTTCTGATGAGTTATATACCTTGAAACTAAAAATTTATTGTAAAAACTAACAGTTTATTTTAAAAACAACTTTTCAGAAAAAAACCAAAAACACATCTTTTAAAAAAGCCAAAAACAGAAACTCAGACCCTAATGAAATAAAAGAATTCTTTGCAGTTCCCAACTGATAAATTCCCACCCATGCAAAAATGCTGCTCACCAGCTGTGAATATGGCATCAACTAAGAAAAGAGGTACACAACAAAAACAGCTTGTCGACTACCATTCCCCGTTTGGAACAATGAAGAACAACGCCTGCCATCAACACTCAACAGGTCAACCAGCACGGCATCAGAAAACAATCACCAGAACACCATCGGATACAGTCACGACAACAACAGTTATGATAACAAATTCATCATCACAGTTCTTCCTCCATATCTACCACTTCCAGCAGCGGCTAGGTTCCACATTATCATTATAAAAGATATAGAAGGAACAAGAAAATAAACTCAAAATGGCACAGGCTGTTTCCCGTGTCCAGGAACAACACAAAGATTCACTGTTACGCAACATGTCAGTCTCCAAAACAAGTCCAGTCCATGTCGCATGGCTTCAACCCGTCATTGACAAGTATGTACAGTACCAACAATCACTGCTGAATTCCGTTGTCCATCTTCCATCAGTCCTCACTGCAAAGAAGCATCAAGCCTCATCACTTCACCATCGTCCTCACCGATGATCTTCTCTGACACTGAATCAACCATCCCTGCATTGTGTTCGCCACTCTTCTCCGAACCCACAGCACCCTTCTCTGCATTGTGTTTCTTCTCTGAATCCACAGCACCCTTGTCTGCATTGTTTTCTCCAATGTTCTCTAAGTCCACTACACCCTTGTCTGCATTTTTTTCTCCACTTTTCTCTGATCCCACATCAACCCGCTCCGCATTGTCCTCGCTGCTATTCTCCCTGTTTGCATCATTCTGAGGAGGAGCTTCTTCAACTGCGTTCTCACCACCGCCGCCGCCAACACCATCATTTAGTGAAAACCGCGCCTCAAGCGCCTCCAGACGGCGCCTCATGTCACCCACCTCCTGCTCCATGAGGAAAAGCCTCTCCTTTAGCGTCAGGTTCTCCTCCTCCAGGCGAGCCACATGTGCATCCTGGTCATACTCGTCGTCCTCCTCAAACACGTAGCCCCCAGGATCCTCCCCTCTTGCTGGGTACACCATCTCAAAGCGGCTGAGGTCATGGTCAAGCCGGCGCTCCACCTCCACGTGCTCCTCGACGTCACTGCCGCTGGAGTTTCCCTCATCATCGTCATCAGACGAGTTGGGGTCGGCGGGCTGGGGGGAGCTGCGGAGGCGGATGAGGCCCTTCATTGAGCCGTACCCGTCGACGCCCCACTGTGCCTGAGCCATGTCAGCGAGGCCTTCGCGGGAGGGGGAGAGGCGCGGGGTGGGGAGCACGGCGGGCGTGACAGGGCAGGGAGACACGAGGGACGCGATGCCACCAGCGCGCTTGGCACGGATGATGAAGGAGGTGGTGTTGCGAGGCGCGGCGGCCTTGTTCTTGGGGAAGAAGTACTTACGGTTGTTGTGGTGGTGGTTTGGGTTGTTCTGGCTGGGGTTGTGATTCTTGAACCAGCGGCGAGCCTTTGCGCGGTTCTGCACCTGGAGGTCGCCGAGGGCCGGAGGCTGGTAGCCGGCGGCGGAGCTGGGGTTCTTGCGCTTCCAGCCGCGGTTGGGGGCGAGCTGGGCGTTGGGCGGAGGGAGGAAGGGCGCGGAGGGGTCCTCGGAGGGGGGAGGCACTGCGGCGGGAGGAGGGGCCCACATGGGGAACATCATCTGGCTCGGATCCATGGCTTGCTGCTGTATCCTCCTTGCTCCTCCTCTTCCTCTTCCTCTCCTTCTTGTCGGCTGTAGGACAGATTGTTAGGGTTAGAGATCGGGATCTTTCGGATGCAGGAATTTGTTTACGACCGGAAATTTGATCGAATCGAAATTATGGGAATGGGTTAACGCTGGATTGGATTGGATTGGATCAGTTTCCGCTCGCAAACCCTAACCCTAGCTGGAGAAGGGAGGAACAAACCAAGGCGAGCCCGAGCGGTGGTTGGAATTGGATTGGATTGGATCCCTTCCCTTGCCTTGCCTTGCCTTGTAAAAGAGAGGGAAGAGGCGCCGCGTTATTTTACCGTGGTTGAATGTCTTCTTTCTCTCTCTCTCTCATATATATACACATATAGGGAAATAAAAAAAAAACGAGAAGAGAAATCTCGAGAAGAAAACCCTACCTAGAGCAGCACAGAAATCAGGAGGGAGATGGCAGGATGGACGGTCCAGATTAACAAGTGATGGACGGTCACCGCCTTGGCAGCTGCATCTTCTACTCTTGTCCAACTACAGTATATATTACTTCACATTTTGATCCTTTTTTCTTTCCGAGTTGCCATCATCATCATATATGATTATTATGAGGGTTCAGGCAAAAAGGGCTGCCTTATTGTTTACATATCTCGCTTTCTTTCTTCTGCGAATCCCTTCATCATCATATGTGATTGTGTGGCACGTTTAGAGTACTAGGGAAATCAAAAACAAAATCTTACAGCATCTTATCTCACAGCGGTAGACTCACCTTCTTAGTTTTCAGTAGACTCATCTTCTTGTATATATATATGATATCTCTTTTTCATATTCCACGAGGGTACTTACAATAATAGATTACTTCTGTTCAGCAAAACAATAGTAACGCTCTTATTTGATAGAACTCCAACTCTAAAAGTTCTCATTACTTAGATATTAATAGCTCTAAATATTTTAAATTAAAAACAAATATTTAAATCACTTTATATTAATCTACAATTTCAAATTTTGATGTGAGATTAGAAGTTTAAGCTCTACCAAACAAAAAGGCCTAATAAAAGAAGTATCGCCTAAAAAAATAGTGTCCTGTGCCACAAGGTGGTCTCGGGATACAAGACGAAGGCCTCGATATTCATCCCTTGTGTAACATGTGTTGAGTACAAGGGAGACCAAAAACAAAATCTCACAACATATTATCTGACGTGCTAGCTTAATTCATCCAGGAAACGCCACATCAATAGAGGTAACAGTAATCACCTCCCCATCCTATCCTGTAGAGAACAATCCGCGCCCAGAGCACCCCGGCCCGGCCTCTCATACAACTACAACAAACTTGGATTACCTCCAAAAGGGAAAGCAAGGAAGGAGATAATCTTCTACTACTACTACTACTACTCCTTGTTCCGTGCTGCCCGGTCTTTCTTGTGCCCGCCAAGGATACGTGAGATCTGCAGACCTCTACTGAACGCCTGGTTGAAGAGCATCCTCGTCTGGAACTCGGAAACAAATGGGAACCAAGCAAGGAATGCGATCGGGGTGAACAACAGTAGGCCCATGATGATCTCGTAGCCTCGGGCTAGTGCCTTGACCGACCCCCACAGCCCAATCCTACCAATGGCTGGCTTAATAGCTTGTGCAATCTGAAAATGTAACAACAGGGAGCTCAGCTTCTTTCCCCTTTAACCCTGCAACATGTACCAAAAATAAAACACTTTGGACTTACCAAAAGCAAGCCCCATCCAGTTGGCATGAAGGCAAGGATGCAAACAAACATATCCTGAACTGTCATATGGGGGATTGCTATCAAGATTATAATGATGGAGATAAATGTTATAAATATGAGACCCTTGATCAACCGGAACACAAGCTGGAACTCCGCACTGAAATGCCGCCTCCCAACTGAGACAGTCTGTAAAGGCGGGCAAGAACAGTCAGCACAATCTGCCATCAAGTTTCTAGCATATGCAATTCATTCTAAGCAGGAGGAAATATACTAAAATTGGCTCCCAAATCCATGCCATTTGTTGGTCTGTGAGACACCGCAAAATCACTATTTACTTCAGGAAACACCATTGCAGTATCCTTGCACAAATCTCTACTAGTTCTAACATAGTGCATGTGTTCTACATGTGCAAGTGGTTTTGCGCTTTTCTGATTAGTAAACAGACTGAAGTGTAAAGGGCACGGACAGGTTACCTTTATCACAAGCAAAATTAAAAAGATGACGACCCATGACAGGCAATAAACCTGGAAAGAGCATTAAACAATGCTTGAGTATATTAACAGCCTGGACAGCACAAGGATACACATAAATCAGAAATATATCTAGTAATACAAAATGAGATGAGCAAATTACCAGCACACTCTTTGTGTGTGTGGTGATGTTCAAATGATAGACAAGACCATATTGGTAGATAAAGAAGCGCAATGCGAGCACTATTTCAAGAACAATGCCACGCTTTCCGGAATGTCTAAGAGGCTCCTGCTCCTTTTCCCACCACGACTCCCAACTCTTCTCTGGTGGTACACCAATACCCCCTCGGTTACTAATCCACTTGTTCCAGTCAGTCCAGTCATCCACAATTTTCTGCCACTCGAACCCAGAAGGATTAAATAGGAATGGTGCAAAGATCCAGGTGACAACCATAAACCACATGGAAAATGTGATGAAAATGTACGCGATAGCTCCTCGGTATGACTGCCCAAATATTTCGTACACAATAAGCAAAATCATCAGCTCGATACCCTTGACAAAATGACTGCGCGAGTACAATCGATAGTTCTCAGCAAATTTGGCATGGAACACCACAAATCCACGCCCAGTAGCTCTATATTCAGAGCCTCCATGGAGTAGTGTGGTTCCGTAATAGTGAGTTTTGGTACCAAGAGAGAATGTGAAGAAAACAGATGCTAACTGCAGCTGCATAAGTACAAAGTCACTCAGTGCAGTTCTGAATCCTCGCTCCAAACCAATTTCCATCATCATTGGCAGCGCCATCAAGAACCCAAGCTGCACAAAAGACTGTGATGCAAGAGCAACCTGGAGAGGCTCATTGTGTATGAACCTCTTTCCAGTGGCTAGCGCTGCATCAAGGCCACTGAGGACAAGATAGAGGCGCCCATAGAGGAATACATACACGGTCCAAACTGTAATCTGAGAAGGGACAGGAAAAGCCAAAGTTAGGATTAATCAATGGTTCTCAAAGTAGAGAAGTCTAGGGAAAAGATAGTACCATTGTGCTGAAGTAAAAACCAATAGTAGTATAGTAGCAGGACAACATTCTGAAGAAGTCAAAACGATGTCCAAGTCGGTAGACATCGCGGCTCAGTGTCTGTTCCCCATTACCATTTGCTATTTTTGCTTCAAATAGTGAAATCTGATTGAGACCAACATCTCTTCCCTTGCCAACTTGCATGTATTCATGATGTGTAACATTTCCTTCACGCAATGTTGAATTAAATCCTGTCATCAACAGATATATATATTAGCAAAGTATTTTCACATATCCCGGATCAAGCAATAATGAAGGGGGAAACAATGACAATGATGTACCAGCAAATATATCCTCGCTAAGATTGATAATCTTCGATGCTTTGCTTACACCTCCCCTTGTGAGGTGGAAAAGCCGATCAAAGATGTCAGGATGCCCATAATGAAATCGAACTCTGTACATAAAAATGTTCAGGTTGGTGGGTGGGGGAATACAGGGGGGGGAAAAAAGGTATCAAGTAATGATTAATAGTACTCTTGAAGGAAGCAAAAAAACTAAGCATGGCAACTTGACTGAATAAATATAAATAAGCATTAAGATGAAATCCCAATGACCGTAAAATAAGGAATCAGCATATGAATTATCAGAAGAAACATGCTAAAAACGAAAGTAAACCCACAAAACATGAAATTATGTGGATTATATTGTGTTGTGATATAGTCAAATGTCCATAATAGGATGAATCACCTCAAAGGATTGGCAAGTACACGTTGTCCAATGGTCACAAAACTCGTTTCTTGGTTTGACATGAACCATGCAAGAGAAGAAACACTGTAAAAGAAATCATGAGATCATCAAAAGATTGTCCAACTAAATAGCACTGATACACAAACTCACAAATTATACACAAATTTAGGTGTACCTGCCAGTGAAGATATGTTCTCTTACACCCAGTATTGATGGATACCTCACACCATCATGTTTCTTCAGAAATTCTTGCAGCAAATTCCTCATTTTCAATGTTTCCTCCATATAATGTTCCTGTCATGATAAAATAATATAATCAAACTGTGACAGAAACTGTTGCAGAACAAAAAGAACCGATTATGCATACCTGATTCATGTCGATTGTCTGGAGACCTTCACCTCGAGTGAAAATTATGGCATGGTTCTGATTTTCTGGTTTTCCTTCACCTAGCATTGCATTCCCTGGAAGCTTTATCCTATATATGTCCTACGCAGCAAGAAAAAGATTAAAAGATGCATGTAAACAGGTTTATCTCATTTGGCACCAAGAGATCAGGAAATACAATCATTCCAAATAGGTACCGTTGGTGCATTCTAGACAACTTGAACAGTTGTAATGAAATATCATAGACCAATTCAAACATTAAATATGACATGTACCATTCCCTTTACATTCTCCTCGCCATACCTCAAAAGCGCCTAACAAATCTAGACTACATACAATGCAAACTAGAGTGAATGTATAGCCATGAAATCTGGCTCTAGGATACAAAAGTAAAAATAATTTGGATACAATTTTGGAAAAAGCATATGGGCGTTACAGATAAACAGACTACTAACTACGGACATGCCTAACAAAGAAAAAAGAAGATCTAGTACGCAGAGGTGCAGCAGCAAGAACTAGAAGTAAATAGAAACACAACAATATAATTTTAACATATCCAGCATAAGCAGCATTGAATTAAAAACCATTTTGCAGTACCTGATCAAGTTTCTGGCCAGGGTCATCAGGCTTGGTTACGGCCGCCTTCACCAATGCAGAGTAGTAAACCTTCTCTATCTTCTTGTTCCTATCTTTGCTGGGCTCTTCAACTTCATCAATATATGCAACCCGAAGTGATGGGTAACTGCCAAAGATAAACTTTTCCTTTCAATCATTGATGAGGTTCATCACTCAAATACAAGCAACATAAGAGAATGTATTGCAATGGTCAAAGCAAACAAAACTAAGAATGCAAAAAAAAAAAATGAAAAATGAAATGTCACGGAGAACTGGTGGCATTGTGTCAAGGCAACATTAAAACTCAATGCCCTCTCGGAACCGTCTCTAACCTTTGAAGACCCTCAGATTCTTGCCCTATACAACAATCTAGTGTTAAAGAATAACTAGCCTCTAATCCTCTAGTGTCCTTCCTAATTGATTCTACTTGCTTTGGATGAGACTGTCTTGGTTTGACTTGCTATGGCCTCGCACCCTTAGCCCTTAGGTTATGTTGCCCTCCAAAGTTAAGTAGAAATCCTACTCCTAGTAGGGTTGGCATAGATACTTGTAGCATACATCTCCAAGTTCTAATAGGGATAAGGTATGAATCACGTTTTCCAACATATATACACTCTTGAAATACAGGCAAAATCTCAGAACTGCCAAAAATATCTGTAATACTTGTATCCTGGGACAATAGTGCCCTAACACAATTTTGCACTGTTTTACTGCAAATCTTAATCCATTCTCTTGTGGATACTCGGCAAAAAGATCGTAATCCAGTTGTGATACAAGCGGGAAATGCCAATTATCTCAATGAGACAAAGAAAACACACAACTAACATATCCAGGATATAAATAAGGAGGTACAGCTGTATAGAAGGATGCTGCAGAGTATTTGATCATCATCACTTACGTTGTCATCAATTTCAGAATATCTTGCGCACGTTGATCACCAGACCGTTTCTGGATACCGTATTGCTGGCATGATACAACATATGTGAACTTCATGTCAGCTATAGCTTTGCATTGAGTCAATAGTGGCGATTCATCAGATAACAGGTCATCTGCTCTGAAGCCTCCCATAAGATCTGAGGAAAGCAAGTAAAATCAATGAATTAGTACTACAGTGTTCAGAATATGGAAATAGTATCAGCCATCAGTATTAAGAAAATACCGTCATCTCTAGCCATATCTAGAAAAGCCTGAAGGACCAAAGCTTGTCTGTAGTACATCATCCCTCTTACTGTAAGAAAGTGCAAGAATTGTTAAAGCAATCAAACTATCGAACATGTACAATGTACAAGATGTTTGTGGAGAGAAGAAAATATGGTAGCAGCTGTGACAGAAAACGAAAACAACATACCAGTTCTCGTCAAAGTTTGTCCCCTGTATGATGCCCAAAGGCGGAGCTCCTCTTCCAATTGTTCAGTCTCACGGAGTTCCTCTTCATTCTTGCAATGCACCCTTTCAAGAAAATTGTTCCATTCATCTGCAAGGAGGTTGAATAAAAACACATTATTCATGGCAATATTGAGACGTGTTGATTCACAAATTATGGCATCTATGAAAGAACCTGGGTAGATTTTTTGCAAGTAGAAAAGGATAGAAACTCCATCCTCATTCTGTTGCTCTAGTGCTTCTGAAGAGAAAAGAACGTCTTCTTTGTAGTAAGGAGTTAAGACACTGCAGGAGTCAAGTTATCCCAGTGAAAAGGCAACAAGACAAGGGTTAGTTAGAACATGAATCGTTACTCTAATTAATGGAAGTTTGGAAAAGGAAGCAATATGATGAGGGATGATATTGAAATGTATCACATTTTTTTTCCAAAAATGTAAGCTTTATTGACTCTCATCATTACATTAAGACAGTACAACCACATAAGAGTTCACTTCACTTCCGATCTCTGCATAACAAGGATGCACACAGCCAAACCAGAACCGGAAGGTAACAAAACCACAACAAAAGTATCACATATAAGTGGATAAAGTGTATAACTAATTTGACCTTGTGGCCCATATGGTGTTGGGTTGGCCTATGTGGCTCGTTTTAACTCTATTGTATTCCATGACTTAATGGAATAAAGTGTACAGTTTCCTCAAAAGGGGAAAAAAGATAAAAGTGATATTTTCATCTCTCTTCTAGTTAAGCTACAATATCCTTATTCAGCTGAATGCTAAATCTTAGACATTTTTTTTTTCTGGAGTAATTAACTGTTTTCTTGGTGTCACCAAGTGAAGAAGAGCATCCTAACTCCAAATGGACAAAAGAGAATCAACAGATTTATTCATGAACCTAAAAACAATATTAAATATCTGAAGGCAACCAAACACAACTCCATGGACAACATATGAAAGTCTTTTACCAGTAAAATACACAAGCTAGCTATGAATAATACAGTACATCATAGATTTTAGAGGGTAAAAACTTACGAGAAGGGCAACATCTGCCGCACTTTTGGAGCACTTGGCATAACCATAAAAAGAGAATTAGCAAAGAAAGAAATCCGCCTTCTAGCATCCAGGTTTGTAGGGACATCCATAGCTGATTCCTTCACTGTGAGCAGAAGGTGAAGCCTTTTTATCTGAAACCAATAAATAGGCATAATCACAAAGCAAGAAGTTAGCTTTATTATCAAACATACAGCTATTTTTAACATAAATAAATAAATAGATAAAACCAGACATGAAATAGAACCTTTTCAGTCCATGCTTGCGATTCCTTTACAGGAAAATCAATAGCTTTTGTGAACAACTGATCTTGTTGATCAAGTGGTGTAATTCCTTCGTGTCTTCTATTATTTCCACCATGTACTGATTCCAGTAGGCTACCCAAGAGATAATAATAGAGATATCAAAAGACAATACATGCAACAAACACCAAGAACCTAGCATGTGATCACCAAACATTTTTATGAAAAAAACCTGGCGTATGGCATGCAAGTAATAGTAAGTTGTGCACTATGAACAAAATTTATGTTTCATCTATCAAGAACAGTGTGCTGTCTTTGTATAAAAAGAACATGCCACATTATGACATGATGTTATTGGAGGCACCAGGAAAATTCTAAAGGACTACAAATTCTCACCAAATAACCTATTCTTTAATAGCCATTTGATACATAGAATATAACCATCAGATCTTCCCAACTATTGGGTGAATTGTGCATGACAAACAAACAACCCGTAGGTTAGAAAGGAAACATGTAGTATAGGAAACAAAAGTAACGTATAGGAAACAAAAGTAACAGTTAAGGCTGCTCTGCAAGTTTGTACAGTAAAATTGATAATTAGGTTCCGCACCCGCTAAGCTGCTCGTCCATTATATCCCTCGTGACCACTTCAAGCATATCCTGGAACAATATAATGACCTGACCCTGGTCTTCTTTGTTATTCTTTTGCTGCATTGAAGGAGTGAGAATTATATGATATCCACATTGAACATCGCCAGAACCATGGTAACTGATTTTATACCAGTAAGTCAAGAAGCTCAATAAACTTCTTGCTGAGGGTCGGAAGGCTACTCATGTTCAGCTCCTTTATCAGAGTGTCTTCTGCGATATGGTCATCCACCACTTTGAAAATCTTTTGTATGAAACTGAAACATACGTGTCATAATTATTAAGTTTATCGACTATGTTCAGAATAAAACCTAAGCATTAAAAGATAATCGTGCAGTAAAATAAAAGAGTAAGAATGCCAAACGTACTCTATCTCCTGTGGACCAATCACTAGAGCATATATGATGTTTTTGAATGATGCATAGCATTCCTTGATAGCATAAGTAAAATAAGGATCCGATTTCACCCTCTTCTTTAGATCACGATCTTTTCCTCCACTATCTGCTGCCATATCCAATGCTATCGGAATCTGAATACAATCGATAAAATAAATGAAACATAAACGCCTCATTTTAGCAAAATAGCTAGCGGAGAAATAGGAGTCAGATGAGATTACGAGAATATATACCTTGCTAGCAAGAAGGAATGGTGGCCATTGGATTATTTCCATTTGGCGGTCTTTGCAGTATGGAACAAGTAACAAGTCCTTCTCCCTGCCATTTTTTTTTAAAAAAAAACATAAACAACAGCTTGGCAAGAAGGCAAAAAAAGGAAGTCCATATATGCATGGGTAAAATATTAGATGCCGCACCTGTTGTCTATCAGATCTTCCTCACGGAAGCTTGTGATAATTAGATTCCACATCTGAGCAAACCTTGCTGCTATTTTTTCCTCTTCTTTAGTGTCCTCAGGTGTCTAAAGCAATTCAAGTGTACCAGATGATGGAACAAAAGGAAAATGTGTAATAAACACTTTTCATGACAAGAATCTATATTAAATGTGATGTTAAGTAAAAGCTGTAAAACAAGAATCCACACCTTAGAAGGTCTACTGGAAAAAGCAGCCCGGAATCCTCTCCTCTTGTTTGTGTCAGATGGAATCAAGCATTGATTGAAAGCCTTAGGCAGAGATTCAAACCGAGATCTCAACATACCTAATGTGCGTATCTGATTTCATGAAATCAACAACAGTGACTAGGGTAAGTTATTTTGTTCACTTATTGACAATATTTAATGCAGAACCATCGAAGAGCACAATACAATCCAAAAGCTCTGTACACATGAAACAAGCTAGGTATTCACACACACACAAAGATGCTTCAGCAGGTTAAAAGCTACTAAGTATCAATCAAACAGAGAAATGCATCGGGTTAAGTGCTATCCATAACACATCAGAGATCCTTAAACTTGCAAGAAAGTGACACTTAAATCCAGAGAACGTATCCAGTGCACAACACCTTCATGTGCAACCATGCTACCGATCCTCAAAAAGTGGTGCAAACAGTCATTAAAAAATCGATGAAATCAATCTATCATGCTACAAAATTTCAATCCTAAACTTGATGTACACTGAGAAATTCTACTGAAAAGGATATACAAAAGTAAAAAAGGAAAAGGAGAAAAATGTAAATGCTAATTCGCTAACATTTTCCCCTTTTTTTTGTTTCTCCTGATATACATCATATTTGAAGTTGAATTTTTTGCAGGATACTTTAGCACATCATCCACTATCTAACATATTTTTATTCAGAATTTTCATGGCTAGTTGCGCCACTTTTTGTGGACTGGTAGTGGTAGCACATGCAGAGGCGGCAGAGCCGGATATGCTCCCATCTTAAATCCCTACTTGTTACAACCATAAACTTGCAAACTGTGTCACTAATGTTCCTAACAACTTCCAAATACGTCATTTAGGTTTAATGTTCTAAAAACAGGTCTACTGGATCATATACAAGAAACTGGTGCCCTCCCAGTTACCATACAATCGCCCGGAGCCATGTAATCAGCAATTGTGTCGTATAATCATTACTAAGTGGCTGGCAAATACCACGAATACATGCATATGGGTACATAATATTACACAAATTACTATTAATAATATAAAAAACAATATATTAACTCTGACATAGGCGAGTGTCAAAAAAAAATGTGTTGCATAAAGAAGAGCATTTCAGACTGTAAAATTCAGCAAGACCCAATCTGAATACATGCGTCTAAAGCATAGGTTTCTCCAAAACAAGTTTGAAACCATCAATGTTATTTCAATGTTTCTACAAGGTAAAAAAACTGCATTATCAAAATGATTTTTTAATTTACTGCTGAATACAGTGCAGGAGATTAGACAAGAAAATAATGCCACACACTGACACAGCCCTTGGAGCCTACTGAACAATGAAGTAGGTTATTGGTCAGCTTCACTAACCTCACCAAGACGACGACAGGCCCCATAGATACCACCAATTAATGTCGAGAAAATTGCATACCATATCTGTGTATCCATGAAATAGACCTGAAGCATTCAACTAAGGCAAGTCAAAATAGGAGCAACAGCACCTACTGTTCAAGACAACAAAATGGGCGGGAAGCATACAAGAATGATAGGAGCCCAAAGTGCAATGACAACACCGACGTTGTTATTTGCTGCAGATTACAAAACAAAAGGTAAGGAAATGCTCGAATTATGCATAAAAGATCATCACTATTTCGAGACCTACCATGGGGGAAAAACTCGTGCCACTGAAATGTCCGTATTGGCTCCTTCATTATATCTTTTGTTGGCTGCACAAGTGGTTTGATCTGCAGGACAGGTATAGGACAGGATGAGTAACCAAATATTGACTTATTAGAAACAAAGGAGTGATGGCAATGAATGGTACAGTTTTCTATTCTAAGCTTCCCAGATCTTTGATGAGACAAAACTTCTCTCGAAATGGCTAGCAGTCATAGAGAATATGGTAACATGCACAGTGGATCCTAAAACTCACATGGAACTCGAATTTAGGTGCCAAAACTTGCACGAATGCCTCAGATCTGTCCATACAAGTTTCAGAACAGTAATGCATAAGGCCCGTCTGGATATAAATGGTAATTCACTTATTTAGGTCTATATTGCATAAGGCCTCAGATCTGTCCATATAGTTGATTCGCTAATGAAAATCTGGATATAGATGGTAATTCACTTATTTAGGTCTATATTGCATAAGGCCTGTCGACTTGCACAAGTTTAAGGACCGGCTACCATACAATTTACGCTTTCGATTATCCTTATGTCGCATGTCAGTCTTAATATCTTATAGTACTATTATATGATTCTGTACAACTGTCTCCGCTACAGTGCCAGCCCTACATCCAAAGGACTGCCAAAGCATCTCGCTCTAGTACATTTCAACCTCCTGTTTGAATGAGGGGGGTTGCTACAGGAATTTTGAACTAAATCCAAAGGACTTGGATCCAGATTCCCCTATCCAAACAGGCCTGAGAATGCATGAATATACTCAGGTGTTATGGATAATAAAAAAAGATTATATCAGTTGTCAATAATACCTCCACGTAAAAGCTCACAATCAATTTTGTGGCTAAAAGCAAGACCCAGAACATCGTATACCTACAAGGACAACAATTCTCAGGAAAGGAATTCAATGGTAAACAACAACAACAATGTCAGATGGGAAAACATACTTGAAAAGGGAGAATGCGCCTTCATGCATTCCTCTTCCAACAAATAAGCGAGGCTGTTGAAGTTTCACATATTATCACTACCTAAAGGGTAACAAGAGCTAAATTGGGCTAAAAAAGCCAAAAAAAAAATACCTGTGACCACCACATCATGAATGTTACGACTTTAAGATTTGATCTCTCAAGGGCTCTCCTAATGACAGGGAAAAGAAATAGCATAGCCGACAGCATGTTTGGTGCCAAGTATATCACAACTGCCAAAATGTATAATGATGGTTGATTCTGGCCATCACCGAGCCAACTTTTAATTGTTCTTGCAAGACCAGTTGGATTCTCCCAGGTGTATGCATAAGTCACAGGTAAAACCACAACCCATGCAGCAGCTGCTAGTAACTTCAAGATGTAACGCAGCTTAGCAGCAAGAGACATGTTTCTTCTTGCTTTCCAGCTCAAGATAATGTCCAGGATTGCTGCATAATAAATACTTATTAAATGACAAAAACAATTGCTTTCATAAGCACAATGCTCCTCCAGATTCATGCTAAGCAAATTATGCTGAGGAACATCAAATATATCGAGTAAAAAAATGGGTTTGTTGACAGCAACTACCAAGACTTAATTGACCTAAAAGGAAGTTCCAAACCACTGCGGTCCTTTTTTCTTATTTTAATGAAGAGTGGACTTGAGATTACTCAACCGCCATAAGAATGCTCTATGCTGTTGCCAGCACTGCAGCCATCCACTAAAATTCACAGATGAAATCGTAAGAAAAAAAGTGTGATAGTTAAGGGGTACTAACTACTAAGTTGGCTCACATATCACACAGTTATCCTAACAAAAGGAATGTCCATGAAACACAATAATCCTAGTGCATCCATTATGTCACTTTCATCTGCTAACTGAAGCCACTAAAATAGGATAAAAAGTTAGCCACTAAAATAGGATAAAAAAATCTACAGCTCATCTGGCCATATGGTAAGCAAAGCAGGCCACTGTAATCTGTTGCCAGCAAATCACAAGTAAAGAGAACAAAAGTAACCAAATTAGCACCCAGGCAACTTCTAACTAACCTGACGTGCAACTACGAGCCTCGTCAATAACAGCACCAATTATATGTACACATCAGTCTTTTTTATAAAATAACAGAGCCACCTAGTGTTGCAGGGAGGGGGGTATACCTTGACCAAGTTTCAGTATCGCCGCAGTTATAAATATGCTCAAAACCTGTTTAAATACTCCTGCATCAAAGATATCACTTGGTGTGCCACCATCCCAAGCAATTATAATCATGGCCTGTGTAAAAGATAAAAATAGCAGAAAGATAAGGAAATAGAAAGCATCTAAAAACAGTGACCAAAAGAACTCACGAGACAAAAAATTGCAAACCTGTAAAGATAAAATTAAGAAGCTCCACATCCTATCAAAGCTACGGAAGATGTGCCAAAAAGACCGTATTTCAACAAAACTGACTTTTCCCATCCAATTGCCGTTACCAGCTGGTCTGTCCTCCTGGACCACAATAAGAAACGTCAGTACCAACTATCAAGAGGACCCAATGAAGACATAGATTACAAAAGGTATTTAAATTTGTAGTATAGATAGTGTATACACCTGTTTAACCAACTGTGGTGTATTCTCTAGGCTAAGCTAAATGCTAGAAACACATAATCCAACTAAATCATTCCTTTTCTGCTGCTACAAAAATATCTCCCTCTACACTTGACTTAAATTTGTTTGCATTAGAACTGAAGTTTAGCAAAGACTCAAGCCCTTAATAACTAAACGAGTAACAAAAAAGGCAGTTTACATACTGTTTCATACCCTCATTGCAGCATAGTAAACCGCCTTTTTACCTTCTCTCAAAAAATGTACTAAGTAGTATCAGATGAATCTTGTTTGACTTCTGCACAATCTAGCACATCTTACATTCCCATTCTCAGATGAGATTTCTTTCTCAGAAATAGTTAAAACAAATGCATATTTGCCAGATGCTTCTAGTGTAAGGTGTATGCAAAGATATAAAGGTGCTTGATTTTTATCAATTCTCTTATTCATATCACAAGGGACGTACTCCATTAGCAAGGTGGTGAGAAACATCATTCGGAGTCTTGAAAAAATCTGCATCAGATCTCATAGGCCATCCTAATCGGAAGCAATCTCTTGACCTGGGCAGTGATGCAGAAATATTTGCATGACGTTCCTCAAAATAACAGCCCACGCAATTATAAGGAAAATAACAAATTAGGTCAGCACTTACCAAAAGTACTCATTTAGATCATCATAATTTCTCCAATGTGAATGCTTTGATTTTATGGTCTTGCTTCTCTCGGCTTCCTAATTAAAAATCGCAAAGGATATAACTGTGCTTCAAATTAAAACATAACAATAGAAAATGGAAATTTAAGAAACTTTACTTTCTCTATAACTTTGTAAATTGGAGTCACAACTTTCTTCAAGAAGGCTTCTTCATCGCCACCATATGCAGGCTTAACATTTTCACCAGTCGTTGGGCTCACATTTCCAGCCAACATACCATATAATTCAAAAGCCATCTGTTATGAAACAACATAACACTGTCAACACTCACCAATAACAATCTTACCACAAGAATTATGATTTACAAATACTTTAACGTCCCAGAGCCAATCAATCATGACCAACAGGAAGCCTTGATAATCCAGCACCTTTGCATGCATATTCATTAATAGAACTTCAAGATAGCCAAAAAGAAATATGAAAGGAAAGCAAGTTTAGAGATGCTATGTGGATAACTTTTCAGGCACAAAAATATTACGCATTAATCTCAACATTTCACCCATTTACAATGGTCTAAAATACTCATAGCACACTAGATACAGTGAACCACAAGTCCGCAGAAGAAAATGACGAAGAAAAATGTGAGTGTCTTTTTATAACATTCTCCCTTAGTGTTTACCAGATCACCTTGACAGGCACCAGTCTCTTCATAAACAACAGTGCAAACAACACAGTTTGATGCCATGCATCATGCAGTTAAATTAGGGATGGGCATGGAGCGATCCGTGGATCCACTCTTGTTCAACTTAATCAACTAACTAGTCATTTTGACTAGGCCAAATTGACTAACTAGTCATTTGTATAACTTTTTAAGCTGTCTATCTATATATATATGTACTCTTTGCTGCAATACAAATTATTTGTCAAAGTTGCATTTTTGGGAATGTCACGTTGTCCACGGGACATTTTGTCATAACTATAAGGAGAAATTGCTAATGCTGTACTGAGGCACTATGCACATTAAGGGATAGATGGTTGACTTTGTTTGACTCTTTTGCATGTTTGTCCTCGTACCAAAGCAAAATTGCATCCAACATATATTCTCTCATCCTGTGGACGTGACAGAATGCAATTATTCATAAGATGCCAACAGCTTTGTGCAAGTGGAGGTCAGATAAGATAAACATCATAGTATTGCTGCATCAATTTTGTAGCAACCAGACAATTAAATTAGAAGCATTAACTCTTGTAAGATTCAGTTCACTAGTTCAGTAAATACAACACCATATACTTAGTTTGAGGAACTAGGAATTGGCCATACATGATGATAGATGTAGCAAAGACACTCCGGCATGAATCTCAGGTTAGCCGCCTCACCCCATATGAGCAGATAAAGACCCATATAGAGGAGCTTGCGCTGTTGTACTTCCTGTTGGATAGTCGGCAACCTAGAAAGTAAATGATCAACTAATATGTCAAGCGATATTGAGGAGAGCATAAAACTGCAGCTCTTCATGGAATCATGAGCGAGCACATCATACCATAAGCTGCTTTTGCGGCCAAGGTACTTGCACCATCTCTTGTAGTTCTTAAATAGCTTCTTCATTACTGCATCCAGCGCTCGGTCATCCAACTGAAAACATTAGCCAGAAAGAAGTGGGTAAATGACACCACCATGATAGAAGAATCCACGGGCACACGCCTTAAGCGTTTATATGGTGTTGAAGGGGGCACCTTTGGTTGTTGGTCAGGTTTGGGAATCTGTCTTATGTGAACGTTGGCAAGCAAGAGTATGAGGTGCTCCCTTTGGTTGGAGACATTGTCTTTCTGTAGAGTGATCAGTGGAGTTAGAGGGCGTGCATTCAGAAACCACAAACAAATCATGGACATGAATATCTGATATGAAACCAAAAGAAGAGGGTGAATAGTCACGCCAGTGTGATAACCTGGAATCCAAACATCGCTTGAAGCCAGCCAAGAAGATCTGCATCAGGTTTCTTGTCGTGTTCCTTGGGCCATGGCAGACCTCTGGTGTTACGAAGAGCATGGAAAGCAGCTTGAATCTACATACAAAATGACGAAAGCCGACATGAGCCATAGCGTAATCATCTCATGAGAATATGATAGCAGGTTCGTATGAAATTCGGCATGGAGTTTTGGATAGGTTGCAACCTCGGGATATCGCATGATAGCCTGATTAGCGCTATCAGGATCGAGCGGGAGGATATTGTAAGGAAGATATAGCTTCTTCTTTTCCTCAACCTGGTTGTGTGTCTCCAGAATCTGCAAGGGTTGGTTACAGTGGGAGGTGAGAGTAGCAATTGCAGCGTGACAAGGAATTAAGGAAAGGAAACAGCAAGGATGATGGAACAAGCAAGCTAGAACTGAAATAATTACAACAGGAAGGAACTATAGAGAGAGAGAGAGAGAGAGAGAGAGAGAGAGAGAGAGAGGAGTAAGTGAGCAACACGGCAGTGAAGCTGGGCATTTACCGATTTATCAACTTCAATTTTCTGCGAGACATTGACGGCTTTTAGGACCTCAAACAGGACAGCAGCAGTTTGGTACGCTTTAGTGAGTTGAGCCCTGAGCAATTGCAGAAGAAAAACGGTGTGTTAGGAGGAGGAGGCCTGAGGATTTTTGCAGAGGAGGGAAGGCGGTGAGTTACCGGTCCGCTTTATCTGCAACATTTTGCAGTGCCTGGATGTACTTCTTGTAGTAGTGCTGGTAGAAACTCTGCATTTCTCTGGCGTCACTCTGTTTGACCCTTCCCTTGAGCGTGGGGTCGTTTTCCCTCTCGAGCCTCTGCAAGAGCGCGGTTTTGAACTGACGAACACCTCGACCGCTGGAGGTCGGGTCGAGGCGATGGGCCTTCTCGAAGGCATAGAAGCGGCCTGATGATGAGAGGAGGAGGAGGAGGAAATACAGGTGAAGGGAGTATGCATGCGATGGGAAGGAAGGAAGGAAGGAAGAAATTGGCGAGGGCTTAGCTTACAGAGGTAGGCGACGCGTGGGTTGCTGGCCTCCACCTCGTTGGCAACACGCAGGATGGGGGCGATCTCGACGAGCGAGGAGGGGACAACCTCACTGTCGAAGATGGCCTCGCCCAGGTTGCCGGCGGTCTGGGTGCGGAGGATCCTCCTGGCGCCGGCGGACGCGGGGGAGTCCCCCCCGGAGGCCATCCTGCGGCCCCCCGAGGACGACGCCATGGCTTGTGAAAGACGATTTCTTCTGGATGAAAAACAAAATGAGTAGGGGAAAATGGGCAAAGGGGAATGAATTGAGGGAGGAGTGAGTTAGTTTACCTGAGGGGAGGGGAGGGGATCGAGGCGGATCGGATCGGAGGAGGAAGACGGCGGGCGGGAGTGAAGCAGAGAAGCCCTAGGGTGGGCTGCAGCTGCTGCCCTGGCCTCCGCTGGTGGTGATGAGAAGCGGCTAAATGGGAGGAAAGCAGCAGCACTTGCTTTTGCAGTTGCTTTTGCGAGGTGGGGGGGGGGGGGGAGAGGACAGAGGAGGAGGAGGGGAGTGGAGGGTCTTTTTCTTTTGCAAAAGAATTCCAGCCAGGTCGTGTCTTTCTCGACCGCTGCGGTGACTCTGAGCTTGTTTTCCTACCCATTTTACAGTAGCTTGTTTTTGTAACAACTTTGCATCTTCAACCAAAGGAACAACAACAAGAAGAAAGAAAAGAATATCCACTAGACGGAGAATGGAATGAATAATATTGCATGATATAAGATGCAAAGCAAAAAGGATATAACACGGCAAAGGCATGGAGGAAGCAAATTTGGAGTAGCTTGTGAGCAACGCCACTCATTCATCCGTCCGTCCAACGGAACGGAAGTACGGAACGGGACGGATAGGTGGGCTCCGGCTGAGTCATCATCGATACCAAACCAACCAACTTCACTTGGGCCGCCGCCTCCTCTCCAGTTCCGTAAAACCACATCACAACCAGCAGCCCAGCCCAGCCCAGCCCAAGATGATATCAGATTATTATCCATCTTCTTCCTAGATTCTGTTAGGCACAGCTAAAACTTATAAAAAAAAAATTCTAAAAAAGCTGTTTTTACTGAAAGCTACTTATGACTTATGTCAAAAACTGTTAGCTTTTATAAGAATTTTTAGGTTATCAGCACACCAGTTTTTCAGAAACGTTACTCTTAGCCAACTTATCAGTTTTTAGTTCATTTTATCAGAAGTCAGCTTTTCATAAACCAGCAATAAACCAACCTATTTATTTCAGCTTATAGCTTTTGAGAAATAGAAACCAGTAATAAACTGTGCCAAATAATATCTTATGCACGGAAAAGCAGACGCCACAGCCGAATTACGCAAGATGAGGCTACAATGAACACCACCAAGCGCCTCAACGTCTAAGCGACGCCTTAACAACTATGGTGATCACTTGTTTCTCAGCAGTCAATTACCATATATTCATGGACCTGATTACAAATTCGGCAGAGCTCTAACTCCGATATTCATATAGGATTTGTAGCTTGTAGGATAAAATAAAATAGTTTAAAAATCTATTTTCAATCTAAAATAAAAATAAAATGTCCTATGATAAAGACCACCGATCTTTACACGGCTCCGGCTCCAATAATTTCTGTGCCAGGAATAACTTGCTTAAAAAAGCTCAGCCAAACAAACTCAAACTTATGTTGCCTTTTAAACCTGCTGGAGTTTGATATTCACAGCCTCGTAGTCTTTTGATGCATCGCCCATACCGTTTTAGCAGTGGCCATCTATTTTGTTGATCTAGTTGGAAGTTCTATACTCTGAGGAGCAATTTTTTTTCGCATGCTTGGTACCACATTATTTTAATGATACATTTGGTGCAAACTAATAGCTTCCAATTCGCTGTTCGGCCAAAAAAAACTATATTAAATTGTGATTTTTTCTAAAAACATTTCACTTCAGGTGCCTTATTTCCAGCTTAGAGAAAACAATTGGACACTCAACGCTTACATGGACGGAAAATGGTATGTTAGATTCGACATGTGATGAGAAAGGCACTTCTCTGGTGATCATTTAGGCCCTTAGTTGTATTGTTTGATTTCAGGTCATCAATTCTGGTTCGTTGTACTCGACTGGAAAAGGCTAGGAAGCTTCATTTTTGCAAAATCAGAAGCAATTCAGTTGCTTTGATATGTAGAACTAGAAACTGAAATAACTAAAGTCCTGGTGATTGACGGGGGTGGAATCTGGATTGAATTAGTGTGACGCCTGTTCTCTCCACACCAACTGCCTCCACGACCCCACGCCCACGATACTGAGCCACACCGAAAACCACCGCCACGATTCCCTCATCTCCGCAACCGTCCACCCCTCCCGCAGTTATAAAATCAAAATCAAACCTCCGACCGAGCTTCCTCTCGCTTCACCGTGCCAAGGTAATGGTTACAGAGAGGAATTACAACAACAATATTAGAGATTGAAATGTTTGGCTTGGAAAACCTCCCAAGTTTTCCAGAAAATCACATGTGATGATGCAAGCTCCGAGGCCACAAGGATGTGCTGCTGCAAGCCAAGGCGAAGGCGAAGGCGAGCCGACACTTGAGTGATGTGATCATGTGACCCTGTAGTGCCTCTGTCTGTCTATAGATCATACGCCTCTCCCCCTCCCCCGGGCCCTGACCAAAGAAACCATTCCATCATGCGCGCTCTCCTCGCCTCCCCCTCCTCCCCTTCTTCTTTGCTCTCTCCTCCTGATCATGGTCATGGTCACGGTCACGATACCCAATCCCAATCAGATGCTGCTGCTGCAGGAGACCAGCAGCAGGCCATCTCCGTCAACTCCTACATGGTGGTCATCCTTGCCTCCCTCCTATGCGCCCTTGTCTGCCTCGCTGGCCTCGCCCTCATCACGCGATGCGCCTGCTGCCGCAGCCGCACCTCTACCGCGAGCAATAGCAATCCTAATAGTAACTCCAGCTCACTGACGGCACCCAAAGGATTGAGGAAGAAGGCCATCGAGGTGCTACCCACCGTCTCCTTCGGCGACCAAGGAGGAGGAGGCAGAAGGCCATCGGAGTCGGAGTGCACCATATGCCTGGTAGAGTTCGCAGAGGGGGAGCAGCTGCGGGTGCTGCCGCACTGCACCCACGGCTTCCACGTCGCCTGCATCGACGCCTGGCTGGGCGCCCACGCCAGCTGCCCCTCCTGCCGGACCACCATCTCATCATCACCAAGGAGGCGGTGCGGGAGGTGCGGGGCGACCTGCGTGTTGGGGAATGGGTAGGCTACGCTAGCACAAAATAAATTTTCTCTACCGCATTCAACCAGGAAGCCATGCGAGTAGGGGATCATGAATCGTTACCACTTGACGAGCAGTGCAGCGAAAGAAGAGTTGGAGCAGACCAATCCAACGTCGTGCACGTCAAGTAGTCGATCGTCAACCTCGTCCCGAGCACGTCCCGAGCACCTTCCGAGTATTCGCGAGTACATCCCGAGTACTCCCGAGCACAACCCGAGTACCTCCAAGCACGTCCCGAGTACCCCCGAGCACGACCTGAGCACCCCCGAGCACGTCCCGAGTACCCCGAGCATGTCCCGAGTACCCCCGAGCACGTCCCGAGTACTCCCGAGCACGTCCCGAGTACCCCCGAGCAGATCAGCACCGCAATAGTAGCAGCGCCTCTACGGTATCCACACGTACAAGGATGGAATCGCCGTGCGCCGGTGTGCTAGCACCGCGCGCCCGGTTAGGGTTTCGAAGGGAGTTCGGGAATAGGAGGCGGCCAGGGTTTTTGGTGGCAAGATCTGTTTTTCTGAAAAAACTCAATGCGTCTTGGCCCTTGTCTATTCTTATATAGAGCACGCTAATGGGCCTTTAATCAACATTAAAGCCCATTATGACTCTAAACCCTAATGGTCATTTAATCAACATTAAAGCCAATTAGCAGATCCAATCCGCAAACTCGATCGCCTCTAGGGCATATCACCAACAATCTCCCACTTGCACTAGAGTCAGTACAAGTTTTATATTCCATCCCCTTAAGTGTGTAACCTGTTAGGTTCATGCGTAAACGGCCGCTATCCGGAAACCCTTTTCCGAATTGCAAGTCAATAGCGGTACCTAGCAGGACATATTGACTCCCGAATGCACACAAAGATCATATCAGCTGAACCTTGATATACTCATGCACCAATCCCTTTACCACACGATACCAGTCAAGCTCAAGGCAAGATTCGTGCCACCCTTGTGATAGCTCGACCATTCACTCGATCAAGTAGTGGATTCACCATGATTAACTCTTTAATCACATTGGCATGGCCATGCACTTTCCAATCCAACTACCTCGAGGGGCCCAGAGATATCTATCCCGTTATTTAGAAGGGGTAAATTTCATCTTGATCACTCACATCCCACGACATGTTTCATAACATACCCGAAAGCAACCTTTATAACTACCCAGTTACGGAATAGCGTTTGGAAGCCCCTAAGTGTGTTACTACACATTCTGGAATCAATGATGATCTCAGGTCAAAGGATTCTGTAGGTACACCATTTGAGATAACAACTGATGGCACATTAAAAATAACAATCCCAGCAGTATCTCAGGGTGGGTCTATCCAACATCATGTTCTCTAACATGTGTCCACATTACTGATTTGATATCTCTATATCTATGATCTGTGAAATATGATCATCATTCAGTCAAATGTGTTACTCTATAAATCATTATTGTCCCACACAATGATATGAGATTAGGGACTATTTAGAATAACATCATAAAAACAAAGAGTTTCACAAACAAGTCACATACTTGCTGATCAATGTAAATGATAATTATTCATGGAACCAGATAACAATTATCCAAAAGTACATTAGCATAGACAGAACACATTCTCTCACATGCACTAGAGTCTATCCCACAAGTATCTAATACCCATAGAGCTCAAGTGTGCCTCATGCTTGGGCTGTGAGAGAGGCTTCGTCAACGGATCAGCAATATTAGAATCCGTGTGCACCTTGCATATTTTTACATCACCTCTATCAATAATCTATCGAATGAGGTGATAGCGCCGAAGTATGTGCTTGGACTTCTGGTGCGACCTAGGCTCCTTGGCTTGTGCAATGGCACCACTATTGTCACAATAGAGGTCCATTGGACTGGACGCACTAGGGATCACACCCAACTCAGAAATAAATTTTCTGATCCAAACAGCCTCTTTTGCAGCTTCTGAAGCTACGATATACTCGGCCTCCGTCGTGGAATCAGCAACCGTTTCTTGCTTGGAACTCTTCCAACTCAATACACCTCCATTAAGGCAAAACACAAAACCAAACTGCGATCTCGAGTCGTCCTTGTCGGTTTGGAAGCTAGTATCGGTGTAACCATTTACAACGAGCTCCTCCTCACCTCCATAGACTAGGAACATATCCTTAGTTCTTCTCATGTACTTGAGGATACTCTTTACTATAGCCCAGTGACATTCACCTGGGTTCGATTGATATCTGCTCGTAACACTTAGAACATAGGAGATATCTGGGCGTGTACAAAACATAGCATACATGATGGACCCGATAGCAGAAGCATACGGGATCGCACTCATCCTCTCGAGCTCATCAGATGTCAAAGGACATTGATTCTTGCTGAGAGTGATGCCATGTGACATTGGCAAGAAACCTTTCTTAGAATCCTGCATATTGAACCGATTCAATACCTTGTCAATGTACGTGCTCTGGCTTAATCCGATTAGCCTTCTCGACCTATCTCTATAGATCTTTATGCCCAATATGTATGCTGCCTCTTCTAAATCTTTCATTGAAAAACTCTTTTGCAATGAAGATTTGACAGCATCGAGCATTGGAATATTATTTTCGATCAATAATATGTCATCCACATATAAGACCAGAAACACAAGTGCGCTCCCACTAGTCCTTTTGTAAACACAAGGCTCTTCTTCATTCTTGATGAAAACCAAACCCTTTGATCACTTCATCAAAACGAAGATTCCAACTCCGAGAAACTTGCTTTAGTCCATAGATGGACTTTTGCAGCTTGCAAATCTTCCCAGCATTTTTCGGATTGACAAAACCTTCAAGCTGTGTCATGTACACATCCTCACTTAGGTTTCCATTAAGGAAAGCCGTTTTGACATCCATTTGCCATATCTCATAGTCGAAATATGCAACAATTGCTAGGAGAATCCAAATAAACTTTAGCATTGCGACGGGAGAAAACGTATCATCATAATCAACACCTTGAATTTGCCTGAAACCTTCTGCCACCAATCGTGCCTTATAGATGTGAACATTTCCATCAATGTCTATCTTTTTCTTAAAAACCCATTTACACTCGATAGTTTTCACACCATCAGGTGGATCGATCAAGTTCCAAACTTGGTTTTCTCGCATGGATTCTAACTCGGATCACATGGCTCCAAGCCATTTTTTAGAGTCTGGTCCCACCATTGCTTCCGAGTAAGTCTTAGGTTCATCATTGTCCAACAATAATATATCGCGCTGCTCCGTGATTAGAAACATAAACCGCTCGGGTGCACGACTAAACCTTTCCGACTGACGTGGGGCTGGTGTCTCGATAACAGGTTCTGCAACATCTTGCATACCGAGTTGTGGTTCAATAGGAGCTGAAACACTTTCAAGTGGTTCCCGAATTTCTTCGAGTTGCACCGTGCTCCCACTAACTCTCTTCGCGAGAAACTCTTTCTCAAGAAAGACACCATTCCGGGCGACAAACACTTTGCCTTCTTCCCGGTTATAGAAATAATATCCTTTGGTTTCCCTAGGATACCCCACAAGGAAGCATTTATCAGATTTGGGAGTGAGCTTATCAGACGACAAACGTTTTACATAAGCCTCACAACCCCATATCTTAAGGAAAGACAATCCGGGACGCTTCCCGGTCCATATCTCATATGGTGTCCTCTCTACAGCCTTAGATGGAACCCTGTTTAACGTGAAAGCAGCAGTTTCTAGAGCGTATCCCCAGAAGGACAATGGAAGATCAGATTGGCTCATCATCGACCGGACCATGTCTAACAAAGTTCGGTTCCTCCGCTCGGACACCCCATTCCATTGTGGCGTACCTGGTGGAGTCAATTGTGGAACGATTCCACATTGCCTTAGATGATCACCAAATTCATGGCTCAAATATTCACCTCCACGATCTGATCGCAGAAATTTAATTGTCTTGCCTCTATGATTTTGTACTTTATTCTGGAACTCCTTGAACTTTTCAAAGGATTCAGACTTGTGCCTCATTAGGTAGATGTAACCATATCTACTAAAGTCATCGGTGAAAGTAATGAAATACTGAAAATCACCTCTAGCTGTAGAACTCATCAGTCCGCATACATCTGTATGTACTAGGGCCAATAATTCATTTGTCCTCTCACTTCGACCAGTGAAAGGCGTCTTAGTCATCTTGCCAAGTAAACAAGACTTGCATGTATCAAATGATTCGAAATCAAATGAATGTAGAAAACCATCTTTATGGAGCTTCTGCATACGCTTCTCATTTATATGACCTAATCGACAATGCCAAACAAAAGTGGGATTCAAATCATCAAGCCGAGGCTTCTTTGTATCAATGTTATAAATAGTTATATCCTCAAGATCCAATATATATAATCCATTTACTAATGGACAATTACCATAGAGCATACCATTCAAAATTATCGAACAACACTTGTTCTTTATTATGAATTCATAACCATCTTCTTCCAAACATGAAGAAGAGATAATGTTTTTGCCCAAGGCAGGAATATAATAACAATTATTTAATTCCAAAACTAATCCCGAGGGTAGCGATAAGGAGTAAACGCCAATGGCCAACGCAGCAACTTTTGCACCATTGCCGACGCGAGCATCCAATTCGCCTCTTGCACACTTCCTAGTCCTTTTCAGTCCCTGCAACGATTTGCAAGTATGAATCATTGATCTGGTATCAAATACCCATGAATCATCAGGACGAGTAGCAAGATTAATTTCAATAACATTTATACCTGAAGAGGAAGTCTTACTTCCCTTCTTCTTTTTGAGTTCTTCCAAGTACAATTTGCAGTTCCTCCGTCAATGACCAGTCTTATGGCAGTGGTGGCAAGTGTCAGAAGCGGCAGGGCTAGCCTTGGGCTTTCCAACAGGTTTAGGCTTAGAACTCGAGATCTCAACCGAAGTTTTAGCCTTGCCCTTGCGCTTTCTCTTCTTGCTATCCTTTTGAACCATCATCACATGACTAGAGCTCTTCTTAATGCTTTCCTCAGCAGTTTTTAGCATCCCATGCAATTCAGCCATGCTTTTCTCCATGATGTTCATATGAAAGTTCAAAATGAACGGCTCGAAGCTCACAGTGAGCGACTGGAGAATTACATCCATAGCCAACTCAGGGCTAAGGGGAAAAACCAAGTTTTTCCAGGCTCTCAATGTAACCAATCATTTTGATCACATGAGGACTGACTGGACTGCCTTCTGTTAACCTGCACGCAAACAAGGACTTTGAGGTGTTGTACCTCTCGGCCCGAGCTTGGTTCTCAAACATGCCTCGGAGTCCCACAATCATATCATGGGCATCCCTGTTCTCATATTGCTTTTGAAGCTCAGAGGACATACAGGCAAGCATGAGGCAGCTAACATCCAGTGAATCGTTGGTGTGCTTCTTATAAGCCCTCCGATCCGCGGCAGGAGCATTATCAGCTGGTTCATCAGGATAGGGGACCTCTAGAACATATTCCTTTTTCTTTGAGAACAATTCTCAGATTTCTATACCAATCAATAAAGTTTGTTCCAGAAAGCTTCTCTTTTTCAAGAATCGATCGCAAATTAAAACTGGAAGTGTTATTAGCGGCCGATGCCATAATCTACAACAGAGAATGCAAGTTCAGCACTATGCCTATGTGAATCTTCTATTAAACAATTTAACAAAAGATACTCCACTATATGTGTTTTCCCTCTAACAATCATATAGAGGATCAAGATCCATATTCAACTAAGTTCTAGTGAGCTTTGGCATCACTGCTAGAAACTTAGTGATATAGGAAAGCAACGCTTTGCTAATCACATCCCTATGTGACTCTTGTTTGTTGGGTGGCATCGAATGCCCCGGCGCCCAACACCATGCCCCAAAGCCCAAAACCGTTTTGATAGCTTTATCAAGTAAACCAATACTATGCGTGTGGATGTCCGACATCCACTCTAACTGGTTAAGATAAATGATGGCACCCTGCTTTGGCAGACCTACCACACAATGATCAAAACCTTTGTAGGTGCAGCTATTGAAAGGGCATCAATTACTCTTGATTTTTCTGACGGAAACTACTCTATCATGAAAATCATATCCACCACATATAAAACATGAAAGAATAGTATGACAGGAACATAAAAACATCACAGGCAATCATATTAATTGTGATATAGTATGGCCCCTTCACATGGTGATCTCCATCGCCACGGTTCCTGTCCTCCGGGTCATCATGCTTCAAATCTCCATAATCTTGTTCTAGTCTATTACACCTAATTGCACTAGATAAATTACATGAGAAGAAGCATCACAAGTCGACACGTAGGCCGTTATACAATACCATGACAGCCTTGGACTGCAATTAACCATGACACGCAGGCCATGAAAAATTACACACATGCATCACATATCACAAAGGCCATATCAGTCACAACATTCTCTGCAAAAACGAGTTAAGCGTAGAATCGAATTCTAATATCGCGATGGGATCATGTTATTACAACAATCTATGCGTGTACGCGATGGCGGTCCTAATGCCTCAATTTCCATTAGATCAATCCCATTGATCATCGCGTGAGGTTTTTTTCCAGAAACGATGACAGCACACACGACCTCGATCTGCTGTTCTCCCGACCATGTCGCGATGCATGCAGTTAGCTCCGATGGTGATTCCAGTCGGTAGGGGCAAGTCGCACGCAAAACCAGGTGGGAGATCAAGCTAATCTTTTTGGCTATGTGGTTTCATCGACTGGCATCTCATCCGATCTCTAATTCACCTAACCAACCATGCATTGATCAATCCATCATATGAACTGATAAAAAACAATAGATCTAATCTATTTCTATCACATATCTTCTATATGTGACTGATCCAGATCGAAAACTACGCAGAATGGCTCTGATACCACTGTTGGGGAACAGGTAGGCTACGCTAGCACAAAATAAATTTTCTCTACCGCATTCAACCAGGAAGCTATGCGAGTAGGGGATCATGAATCGTTACCACTTGACGAGCAATGCAGCGGAAGAAGAGTTGGAGCAGACTAATCTAACGTCGTGCACGTCAAGTAGTCGATCGTCAACCTCGTCCCGAGCACGTCCCGAGCACCTTCCGAGTATTCGCGAGTACGTCCCGAGTACTCCCGAGCACAATTCGAGTACCTCCAAGCACGTCCCGAGTACCCCCGAGCACGACCCGAGCACCCCCGAGCACGTCCCGAGTACCTCGAGTACCCCCGAGCACATCCCGAGTACCCCCGAGCACGTCCCGAGTACCCCCGAGCAGATCAGCATCGCAATAGTAGCAGCGCCTCTACAGTATCCACACGTACAAGGATGGAATCGCCGTGCGCCGGTGTGCTAGCACCGCGCGCCCGGCTAGGGTTTCGAAGGGAGTTCGGGAATAGGAGGCGGCCAGGATTTTTGGTGGCAAGATCTATTTTTCTGAAAAAAAACTCAATGCGCCTTGGCCCCTGCCTATTCTTATATAGAGCATGCTAATGGGCCTTTAATCAACATTAAAGCCCATTATGACTCTAAACCCTAATGGTCCTTTAATCAACATTAAAGCCCATTAGCAGATCCAATCCGCAAACTCGATCGCCTCTAGGGCATATCACCAACACTGCGTAGCCGACATGGCCGGTGCTGCCGCTGCGTCTGCTGGGGACGAGAGGTTGCTGCCGTCAGCGTGAGCTATTCTACTTTAATTTTGCATGCATGTTGAATTGGTACTCTTTCTTGTCCGAGGAGTGAAACTCTGTCAGTATATGAGTATATGTATATATATGGAGTAGCTACATACGTATGTGTACGTAGTTATAGAGTAGTATTCTGTAAACACATGGACGTACTTTGATGTACGGTACTGTATGCCACTACGTAAAAGGCTACGGCTATGTATATATGTATATGTACACAGGACATAATTAATTATTGCATGCAGGGAGGGTTTAGGGTTCGATGATGATTTGTGTCTTTACCTCCTGGCCGATGCTTTTCTTTTCTTTTCTTTTCTACGTACTCCTATGATGATGATGCTGGGTTTGACCTAGCAAAGCAAAACAAAACAAAGCAAAGCAGGCAGTTTTGAGCCGTTGCAAGTGCCATCTCCAAATTCATATATATATATAGTATGAATATATATATATATACATATATATATATATATATGAATCAAAATCGGCCGACAAGCTATCTAACTCAAATTAGACTCGAAATTTCTTTTTTTTATTATTTTTTGAAGGGGCTGGAAGTCCAGTTATATTAAGTGAAAAAGTAGTTTACATCCCCAATCTTATGAAGAAGACATTGAAAGAAAAGCATAATACAATTAAAATTGCCATGTCTTCCTCTCCGTTCATCTATTTCATTTCTGATCTCTCGCACGCACGGCGAACCACCATGGCGCTGCCTGGCAGAAGAGAACTGCGAGGAAGGGAAGCATTGGACCTGCATTCACCGACTGAAGTAACCTCAAAGCTCGGAAACACCACAACACATGGATTCTTTGAAGGTACATCGGTCTTCCACCGCATCGGCCCTCCAAGAAAATGAATTGGCATCACCAGCGATGCATAAATCAAATCTGGCATCACCAGTGAAGCCAGCAACCTATAACTCAAATCTAGCACCGCCGAGAAACTCAACGACACGGGATAAACAAAACCCTAGCCAGGGTATTAGATCACAACCAGCTCAATTGCTAGTAGGGGAAAGTAGCATACCTCCCAAACACCTCATGATGAGGACATTACTCATTTAGATACACGCGCTACAAGTGATCCTCCGGTGATTGATCAATTACAATGACCGATTACACGAGTTCGTGCACGTCGTTTAACTCATGAGGTGACTTCGTTACTCGTTGTCCATACTACTAATTATAAGGATGGGATGCTATTCAATTTTTGTGAATTTTTTATGCTTAGAAATATGGGAAAAGCACATATGGAACAACCAAGTCGGACGGGGCTCAAGTCAACTTCAAGTCGGAGTCAGAACTTGGTTCGAATTCAGCAGACAGCGTCACACTAAAATAGCCATAACTTCTTCATATGGACCCCAAATAAGGTGTTCTTTGATGCGTTGGAAAGCTAAGGATGATAGCTTTGTTTTGGTACTGGTCCTGGCTCTAGATTCACGGTGGATTATTTTGTATCGTCAAAATAATGTGTTGTGTCATAATTTTGGACCATATCGGACCTTGTAAATGTGTTCGGGTCTAAGCCCAAGTTGTGGATGTCCCCCTGGTCGCCCAAAACCCTAGCACGACCCTCTTCATATATCTAGCATCTATCGCCATAGACTTTTTGGGTTTTGCTTAGATTAATCTGTCATTGAACAATTTCGCCGTTGTTCTGTTTGTGGAACCTCAATTCGTGAGCTTAATCATATTTGCAATTTCAGATTGTGTTCTTCCGTATTCTTGCTTGTGTTCTCGATTCGCCTGCAGGAATTAGCCTTCTTGGCGAGGTCAATCGTGCCGCGCGCGATTGATAACAAACGGAGCAGTGGTGTAGCGATTGCAAGGGTTGCGTTCTGTCCTAATCGGAAGCCTTGGATCGTCAACGTTGAGTCTTCACCAATCAATTTACCATTACCTAATGGAAGATCGGGCCTAATCCTCTCATCACCTCACCTGAGGCCACATGTAAGGAACCATCCAAATTGAATTCTAATTAATCATTAAGTCGATCATTTATATAATCATGACTACAATAATTAATCAGAATGTAATCTTGATAGTTTGTCATGTGTTTTATACCCAAGATCAGAACACACGTCTTTCCAACATATGCCATCACAACAAAACTTAATAAAGAGCGAGTAATGAAATTATATTACCACTCTTAAGTGATTACAATTTACAACGTTTTACCAAACACGAACTCTAGGAGAATGAAAGAACAGACTCACCTCCTAGCCATACAGAGATACTACACAGCGAAAAACTAAAGTTTGCTATAAACAAATATGGATGGAGCCATTGCCCTAAGGCACCACCCAAACAACGTCGCACGAGTATATAGCACTACTCTTGCCCGTCGTCAGCATTGGCGGGTATGAAGTCGCTAGAAACTAACTTTTTCTCACTGAAAACCTATAAAAAGCAGCCTGAGTACAAATGTACTCATAAGATTTAATCCATAGTGGGTACATATAATAATCCGACTTCAAGGATTATGCATTCGGTTGAATTAGTAGGGAATTGGTCACAAGATTAAGTGAATTCATATGCAAAAGCAGTTTCAACTAGTATGTGAGTATCTACAACTTAACTAATTGTACATTCCTATCCTGCGATCAACATCATGAACATATCTGTAAAAGAACCATCTCATCTCATCATAACCGTCAACCACTTCCCAACATACCAAACCTCCAACATCAAAACTCTACTACTGTTGCAAATAGACAGAAGTATGCTCGATAACTAAGAGTGCGGCAATTCGAATTGATATTTCACCCTGCAGAGGGTACTCCTGTACTCATACGACAAGAGACCACCACCCACATAACCCGTCAGTTACGAGTGATGATTCACGTATCAGTCATTCATGTACCCACTCTGAACCTTTGTTCCTATACCGAGCCATGTGGAGGCTACCTAGATCCCGAGCGTACTACGACTTACAGGCACAATCTCAGGAACCTCTAATAGCATTCTCACTCACATCTCAGCGCATGAGTCAAATGAACGTGTCGGCTTACGGTACTTGATTTACCCGTCCCATATCCTAGTATGTGGTAAGTACGTAAAGTGTTAGAGCCAACTACAACAACGGTCTATACTTAAACGATATAAACGGTCTATGGCATCCGGATTCCTCTTTCGACCTACCCCTAGAACCGCCCACATATTGCCTCATTCTCACAACTCATACTTTCCAATATCATAATTATATTTGTGAACAATAAAATAAGTCATAAACTCGCAAACAATGGTTGAACCACTGCTCGATTTCTACCGAGGATCTATACGTTGCTAAGTATTTTGGTAAACCTTTTCAGATAGACATCAACAATATTCTACCCATGCTAAAAGATACGGATCATTAACAATTCAAGGTAGAGGTAATATGTCAATATAGATTCTACCCATATAACTCGACACAGAGGTCACCAGTGAAAGCTCCGGCGTTGTCTTACGCCTCTGATGGTTAGACCGGCAATGGTGTGATTGGACCATTATAGGAGGGTCTTTTCTGAATTTCTTTATAAAGGTCTAGGGTCATTCTAACCATCTACAAACTATTTCTACTAAAAAATAAACAGTGAAAACGTGCATAGACTAAGACTCATATTTTTGAAACATTTTTAAATACTTAAAACATGATTTTAAAACATCATGATAATTATACATGACTAATTACATAATTAACATCTTAAAATACGACATCATGCCAGAGTAAATACTAGATCTTATGCCATCGTAGAGAAACGCTAGAGGGAAGCCAAAGCCCCAATCACACCGTCACATTAATGTAGCCGCCGAGAGAAACCTTAACCTAACTAGAGATCTAGTCAGCATGTATACATGCCGCCAATCGAGATATGAGCCTCCCCCTCCTCATCACTAGAGAGGACGCCTATGGTTTTGGCTGTCTCAACTGTAGAGGGGAAGGGAACTCATTGGTGGAAGGGTATTGTCGCGATGGTGTGAGGCTCGCATGCGTGTGCTAATTAGCAGCATCCACTCAAACTGACAGTGTGGTACTGTCTACACGTGGCTTTGGTTGTTTGGGGAGTAGCAGGAGAAGTGATTTTGGCAGAAATGCCAAGTGGGAGGCGATATTTTATTTGGCGTAGGAATAGTAGATGCCTGAGAACTGCTGCAGGATCTGATCTGCACGCCCGGCTCAAGAAGCTCGCGCCACCTCGCCCCGCCGACCTTCTTCTCCTCCGACACGAACGCCGGCCCGTTCATGGGCCCCTGCTTCGATGGAACGTACAGCGCCGCCCGCCCCCGTGTCGCCGCTGCTCTTCACGCCGCTCTGCGGCCCGTCCGTGTACTTCCGCGCCAGCTGCCACCTGCCACCAATGCCCATCGTGCTCGTCCGTGTAAAGCACGGCGCCTACAAGCCGTCGAGGACTGATTGAGGTAGCCATGGCAATGCAACGCGACCAATTCAACGAACAAGGTGGGTGATCCAACCCATGCATACAAATGCATACCTGCAATGGCCGCCGCATTGTCCCATCCCTGAAACTCGTGTCATCAGGTTGTGTATATATATCTTTGAATGTAGCAATACGGGTGTACTAGTATATAGAATATATGAAAGATGAGAGAATGTAATAATCGGAAACATGTAAACTTTATTCATTCATATCAAAATCATAAAATATGGTTTCTCTCATTATACATAGTACTTCACAAAACACACACTATCTGACTATCTTATATTATCTAGCAATTGCTTTGTCTTGTTTCATGTGGTCTCGTGAGGCTCTCCATTAATTACGTCCGTCTTCGAGCTACCTCGAATTAAGCTGCGCTGGCGGTCGTCATATTGAGGTCGTCTCCGAGTCTGCAAGGTTGTAGTCATGCAACAAAGACCAAGCAAAGTAAGCGTTAGAAATAAAAGCAGTAAAAAAATGAGATAACAATCTAGCATGAGCTTTTTAGACTATTTTATCCTGGGTCATCATCAGCCTTGTATAGCCTTAGAATTGTGTATGTAGAAAGAGGTGGGTTAGGAGTGTGGTACGGCGTGTAGTTTCTACCGAAAGCGACAACAAGGCCACAACCAGAAACTCCGACATCATACTTGACTCTCTCTTCGGACCTCGGACTTATCCTCATCGGCCGTCTCTGAAGACAACATGTGATGCGTCACAAAGGCAAAAGCCACAAATGCGAGGGTGATCATTGTGGACCACGCAGGCTCCTGCCGCAATAACACATATATTTTATGCAATTAGTGTTATCCGATAGCCACTCATGAACAATGCCACATAAGCAAAGCCAAAAAGGCGTGGTGATAACATAGGTCTCCATAGTAATAGAAGGTCACATAGTAGCAAAGCCACATTCATCCAACATAAGTAACCAGTCTGATAGCAAACAGGGCAGGACCAACAATATCATCAGGTTCTCTTATTTTCCATCAATAGCCATGATCCGAGGTAACAATACTACAAGGGCCCTACTAACATCATTGACTGAATGGCATTACCATCACTGCTTCTTAGTTAACAAAGCAATACTATCATCACAATAAACCAAGCACCCATAATACATCAGGTGGCAGGACAATCATATCATCATCAACAAAACCACTGGCAGAAAGAGCAACAATGGTATCACTGCTTGGTTAAAATCAAGCAAAACAGCCCTGTGTCAACACAAAGCTGTAAAAATGATAGAAATTTAACATCTGTCATTGATTCCCGACCACAACCAACAGCAGTTTGCAGGCACCAAGGGGGTAAACCAATTAGCCATGGCACATTAGGCCAATCATATTTATCAAGGAGATAACCATAAGCATAATTCAACAATTGAATCAACTGGCCACTAGATCAGGCAACAGAGAGGCATATACACACAGTCGAGCATGAATAAGCACGACAACAGCGTGAACAACATAAACCTAGTGAAAACCATAGCAGCCGGGACATAAGCAAGGCACCGTGACGCGTACAAACAGAGATAATGGGAACACACGGCTAGAGCCAGAATTATAGCGGCCAGGCCAGACATGGCCCACAAATAAATTATGGTGCCCGGGCTCAAGTGAGCACGACGACGCACAAATCCGAACCATGATCATAGCGGCACGATGGCCGGACAAGTACATGAGCATGACAGATGATAGAGAGAGAGAGAGAGAGAGAGAGAGAGAGAGAGAAAAGAACCGGTAGTCGCATATCGTGTTGGGCTGCCGCCCCCAATTTGGCTGCCACGGATCGGGTTTGGGCTAGTGGCGACGCGACATACACACGTCACAATGGTCGACCATCACAGAGAATAGAAGGAAGGATGGGATGAATGCTCATCGGCATACGCACGTCACGCGGCATACGCAGCAAGACTGGGGTGGCAAGAAGCTGCACACGTACCCACGACTTGTGTCAGGTAGGTAGCCTTCTCTTGCTCTTTTCTATAGTTGTCCCCAAGTGAACTTGTGTTGGGGTGGAAGAGTATAGGATTGACGAACAACTGGTCATTTCGGAGGCAGAATGAGTCAGTTTCGACACCCAAGCGTAGATAGAGTAACATGTGCCTTCGGTACAGTGTGTTCATTATCACAGCTTAAACTGCCGCAATATTTCATGCATCTTTGAAGATGAGTCCTGCAAGTAGCCACACCCTCAAATCACAACTCGGTGACGGGTAGAAAGGCCATGATTATTGTTAGGTGGATCGGCACCCTTTATTTATGAAAATTTTACAATGAGCCTCTGAGTTCTCCTATTTCAATATTGATCTAAGTGGAACAGAGGACGGCTTTAAGCAAAATATTTTTTGAGAAAATGATCATTAATAGGGTCATTTGAATACTTTTTCCTAAGATGTATGTATTTCTTTATAAGTGAAATATTTTTTTTTCTGAGAGGTATATATATTACTTTTTAATATGTATATACTCATTTCTAAACATCTAATAAAGGGGAAGTATGTACACCAAAAGTACAGAAAAGACTTTGTAGGTATGTGCCATCGCGCGAGATGATGGAAGTTGTATATAGAGTGTTAATTTGACAAAAAGAAAAAGAAAAATTCTCCTCGTAATGTATTCCCCAAAATGAAATTAAATTAAATGTGTATTAGCTAGTCTGAAGAAGGTGAAGAAGTTGATGGGTCATGGTGAACGGTGCCGTCCCTCATGGTGAACCTGCCGTTCCCTATGATGCCCTTCTTCATCATCGCGACGAACTCGCCATAGTCGATGTGACCATCCTGCATGCATGCAGATCCATCTCGATCGATCACTACCAGCTGTTTCTTCTGCATCTGCATATATATTATACCAGCTAGCTTGTCGACAGAATCAGCTCACATACGTTGTCCTGGTCCACCTCTCTGATGATGTTGTCGATGCCGACGTCCGCCATGTTGTGCTCCCTGCACGCCTGCTCCAGCTCGTCCACGGTGATGTACCCGCTGCCGTCCTTGTCCAAGTAGGCGAAGGCCGCCAGCAGGTGCTCCTCGCGCTCCAGCTTGCTCATGTGCACCGTCGCCGCGATGAACTCGTCGTAGTCGATCGTGCCACTCTTGTCCATGTCGGCGGCATCCATGAGTTGCCATATCTCGGCCTCATTGAGGTTGGACGACCCGTATCTCGGAGTCCTGAGCCCCTCCTTGAGCTCGTCGAAGGTGATGGCGCCGCTGCCGTTGGTGTCCATGGCCTTGAACATCTCCTTGAGCCCCGCCAGCTCCTCCTCCGACAGGCTCTGCGCGATCACCCGCAGTGCCATCTTCTTGAGCTTGTTCATGGCCGAGAACTGCTTCAACCGCGATAGCACCGCCGGGTCCAGCGCCCGGTCCAGGGCCACGCCGTTCTTGCAGATCCACGGGTGGCACAGCACCTGGTGCGCCGTGAGCCGCTCCGCTGGCGGCGACCGGAGCATCCGGCGGATGAGGTCCTTGGCGTTGTCGGAGATTCTGGACCACGGCTCCGAGTCGAAGTCGATGGCGCCCTTGAGCATGGCGTCGAAGATGCCCTCCTGCGTCTCCGCCCAGAATGGCAGCACCCCGCTGAGGAGGATGTAGATGATCACCCCCACCGTCCACACGTCCGCCTCGAGCCCGTAGTGCTTGCACAGCACCTCCGGCGCCACGTAGTAGGGTGAGCCCACGATGTCGGTGAACACCTGGCCGGGCTTGAAGAAGACGGAGAGGCCGAAGTCGATGGCCTTGAGCGATGCGTCGTGGTCCCTGTCTTTGAGCAGAAAGTTCCCGGGCTTGAGGTCCCGGTGAATGACGCCCAGCCAGTGGCACGCAGACGATGACGCGCGCGATCTGGGCCGCCTTGCGCTCGGAGAAGTAGCCGCGCTCGACGATACGATCGAAGAGCTCGCCGCCCTCGCAGAGCTCCATGACGATGTGCACGTAGAGCGGGTCCTCGTAGGCGCCCATGATTGTGATGACGCTGGCGTGGCCGGCGAGGCGGTGCATGATCTGGATCTCGTGGCGGACGTCGTCCACGTCCTCAGGGGTGAGCAGCTTGCGCTTGGCAATGGACTTGCAGGCCAGGGCGGCCCCCGTGGCCAGGTCCCAAACTGGCCCTGGCCAAGCTAGCGGCCCAATGCGTAGAGGTCGCGCAGCGGCGGGTGACGTAGCCCAGTGTGACGTCCGTTCAAATTTTCCACGCAACCCAGCTCAATTCGTTGGTTTCGGCCCAGTTTGCGCAGTGCAGCCTAGCCCAACCCCCGCGCTTTCTCATTGACACCCGAGCCCCACCTGTCAGCGCTTTCTTCTCCAGTCCGCTGCTCTCGCGCCTGCGCTCGATCCCACAACCGCCGCGCGCGTCGTCCGATTTCGCCGGCACGCCCTGCCCCACGCGCCCACGTCCGCGCAACGGATGTGCATGCCCTCGCCTATAAAGCCCTGCAGCGCTGCCATCCCTTCTGCCTCACCTCGTCGAAAACCAGAACACCACCGCCGCCGAGCTCGCCAAGCAATCCGCCTCACCCGAGCCGTCCCCGTCGCGTCTGAGAGCACCGCCAGCGTCGCGGAGCGTGTGGAGTCCATTTCACCGCTCGCTGAAGCCCCTCCGCCGCCAGAATCGTGCTCGCGCCGAACGCCGGTAAGCTCCGCCGCCCCCTCGCCGTGGTCAATTTACTCCGAAGCTCCCCACGGTCAATTGACGCCTCCTCTATCTCCACATGCTCCTCAGGAAGCTGTTCCGACCTTCAATTGAGCCGTCCTGTCGTCGCAGCTGTGTTTTCTCCGAGCTCTGACCGCCGCCGTCCGCCATTCCCGTCGCTGACCACCGCCAAGACCTCCCCGGCCGTCAACAAGCTCTCGGTGAGACTCCCCGTGCCCTCCTCGTTCGTTTGAGCCATTTCCCATAGCGTATGGTAGGCCATAGCGCGTTCTAGAGTGTCTCCGGCGAGATTCCGACGAAGCCCGAGGCAGCGTCGCCGTTCTCCGATCGCCGTCGGCCCTGTTTCCCCCCCCCCTCGATCAGCCTCGGGCGTCTGATCTGAGATGAGTGCCCAAGATCAGAATGCCCCGTACCCCTTCGCTAGCCAGTTAGAAGCCGCCACGTGTCCGCTTTAATCCAGTCAGCAAGCCGAGCCACGTCAGCGCGCCACGTGGGCGTTCCTGTCCTACGTGCCAAGCCACGTCAGCCCTGGAGCCCAGTTAGCCGCCTTGTTAGCCAGTGACGTCAGCATTGCGTAATAAATAAGGTTATCGGTATAAAAATAAATCAAGTTATTCTCTGAAATTAGGTAACTTACAGATAGACCCTTAGACTCTGCTGTTTTCACAAAAATGCCCTTAAATAGTGCTATTTTATGCATTTAGGCCCCTGAACTTCAGGATAATTGCATTTAGGCCCCTGAACTACTTTGCACATAAGCCCCTAGAACCTTCTTTATTCACAACTTAGTCCCTGCAACCTTTCAGAAAAGCCCCTGTAGAGTAAAACTAACGTAACTTTTTCATACGAGCTCTGATTTAGGTGATTTTCGCACTCCCGAGATCGTAGCAGCGTGTACTTTCCTTTAATAGCATTTTTAGAGTTATTTGCCCCTATTTGGTGTGCTGTACTTAGCTGTTTGTTTGTTGCTTTACGGTGTGCGCTTTGGCTTTAGGAGACGAGTAGAGTGTCAGTGTTCAGGACCAAGCTTTTGAAGACTTCGAGCAGCCTGCTTTTGAAGGCAAGTGTTCTTGACCACTTTGATATCATTATAGGACAATATAGTTTTATTTTTCTTAGCTGCATGCTTGTTTAAATATGAATTCCCATAAATAGGATTTTTAATAGAATTTGTGTGACCATTCCTTGTAGCCTCTTTTGGGTTTTGGGACATGAAAAGGGTAGTCATGCTAGTGCAGTCAGGGATTGGAATAATTATGAATTTTGACTATGGCTATAAAACAAGTATTTGGGGAATGGTAATCTTGTAGTAACTTGAACTAGAGATCCCAACTAGATGGCTAGTATGAGGTGGAGCTACACAGCAGAGATTGTGTACGTTCTTGTGTGGGATCCTAAGGACCGGTTTTTGAAACCTGTAACCTGACATAACAGCACAATCATGAGGCCTATATGGGTACGGCCTGGCCAAGTAATTAGTGCCCTTCATATTCTGTACGCACCAATGGTCGGTTAAGTGGCACAAGAGGGGCCCTCTGCAGTGGATGGAATCCCTGTTAGCGGTGAAACCTTAGTGGGTGCTTATAGATGTGGAGGTACTTTAGAAGGCCTTGTAGTGAGACCCCGGCTCTACACACCGGAAGTGTAAAGCAAAACGGGAATCACAACTCATGGGTAAAGTGTGCAAACTCTGCAGAGTAATAAAACTGATCGATCAGCCGTGCTCACGGTCAAGAGCGGCTTGGACTTCTTCATGATTAGATGGGAATACTAAGGGTTGGTTTGGGTAGTCAGGTGGTGGAACTCCCGATGAGTCGGTAGCCGGATATGGGATATCTGGTGAGTCTGGTAGTCGGATGGAATCCGATAAACTATGTTCTTTATTTGTTGGAGTTTAATCTAGTAAATAGGTTGCTAAGTTATTTGAGTCTTGTTTAGTTGGGCATAGTCGCCGTAATCCCCAAGTCAAACTTTTCCTTGTCAATAGCCTAAAGTCAAACTTTTCCTTGTCAATAGCCTGCATGTCATACTTTTCTCCGACTTGCTGAGTACTCTGTGTACTCACGCTTGCCTTCTCCCAAACTTCCGGATGCTGCTCAGAAGGTGAAGCTTTCGAGGATTTTCTGGACGATGATGCTGAATTCTAGAAGGAAGAAGGCGTCGTTTGAAGGCCATATCCTAGGCTGGTGTTTGCCCCGGACAACGTCTGTGGATTGATGGGAGTTCTGCTGCCGTTTGAAGATTTTCTAGTATTTTCTTTCAGACCTTCGGGTCCTTTTGTAAGGAATGTTATCGTTGTTAAGACACAGTTTATGTTATCACTAATGATGTCGCTACATGTATGAAAAACTTGATCCTAGCATACATGTGGAATACATCTGGTTTATCTCATTTAAAACCGGGTGTGACACCCAGCACGGCGGTGGGTGAGGAGAGGTGCTGCTGGTGGCCGCGCATGGTGTGGTGCGGGTGGGGGGCCGCTGATGATTGGCGCCACCGCTGCAGCTAGACAAGGTTGAGGAGGAGTTAGAAGCGAGGCGGCCTGAGGCGGAGAAGGAGCCTTGGTTGTGGTAATGGTAGCAGTAGTCGGAGGCTGCAGCAGCGTAGGTGCGCGTGGAGGAGCCGCGGTGGGAGTTGCCCATGCATCATCATCGTCGATCAAAGGCTGGTCGGACAATCAAAGGTCATCATCACCACCATCAGCCGCGCGCGAGCGCCTCCTCCTCCTCCTCCTCCTCCTTGGATGGATGGATGGACCGTGGACGGCGGATAATTATTTTGGTAGCTAGCTAATTTGTGTGTCGTGGAGGGGGGGGGGGCTCGAGAGATAATTAATCGTGCGCGCGGTGAGGAGAGAAGGTCGGGAGGAGGACGAATTTCAGGGCAGGAAAGTCTCCGTGGCATGCATGAATAATGAATGAATTTTGGCATTCAGAGTGACTTGGCTTGGAATCTGCCTGCATGTTTGTTGTTGCTTCCTTTGGACCTTCCATTCATTCTTTTTCTTTCCTTTGCTTGCTTTCCAGAAGGACCAGAACTAACAACTGGGCTTCGTGCGTGCAAGTAAGGCTGGATGGATCGGCCTTTTTCAGCCCATCGTCACGATTGATTCTGTTAAATATGCTAGAGAAAGGCCCAACACCAACAGAGATCTTCTCCAACCCAAAAACTATCAAATAATTGCACTGCATGTGCGCCCTCCTGTCACAGTACCTTGAAACAAATAATTGTGTCGGTCATGTTCTGTGGCAGCTACTGAGCTCTACTCCAGCAAGGAAGCTAGTTAGCTAGCTTTACTGCTGCATGTGGTGGTGAATTATGAATGCCTAGCCTAGTTACTGCTGTCTCCGATCCTTGGATGCTTGGACGATGAGGTTCTTGTCGTTGCTGGCGCTGGCGTCGATGCCCGTGGCGGAGGTGCTGCTCGTCGCCCTAGCCGGCGCCTACCTCGCCAGCGCCTGCTGCAACATCCTCACGCCCACCGCCCGCGCCGACATCAACCGCCTCGTCTACGCCGTCTTCACGCCCGCGCTCATCCTGGCCAGCCTCGCCACCACCGTCACGCTCCAAGACGCCATCTCCTGGTATGGTACGCTACCTTCTTCTCCTCCTTCCATATATATGGTGATCCTTCCTTCCTTCCTTCATATGGTGATTCTTCATGCAGGTGGTTCATGCTGGTGAACATCGGCATCATCTTCCTCGTGGGAGGGGTTCTTGGGTGGCTGGCGGTGCTCGTCCTCAGGCCACCGCACCACCTCAGGGGATTGGTCATTGCATCCTGCTCTGCCGGTATGTCTGTCTCTCTGTCTGCTCTGCTGGTGATGATTCTGTTAAATTCATTCATATAGGAATGAATGAATCATCTCCATATTATTGAAGCGAACTTGGGCAACCTGCTGCTGATAGTGATCCCGGCCGTGTGCGAGGAGCATGATGGCAATCCCGGTCCCTTCGGCAACAAGACCATCTGCACTCGCCGCGGCCTCTCCTACGCCTCCTTCTCCATGGCGGTATGTAAATCTAACTAACTGATCCACTGATCAGCTCCATTTGCTGGCTCACCAGTAAGTAAGGAACTCCGCGTGTGCAGCTCGGTGGATTCTACATCTGGACGCACACGCACAGCGTGATGAAGAGGTCCGGCCAAATATACCGCAGGATGAAACGGGCAAACTTCGCTGCTGATGCGACTTGCTTGGTTGATCCTCCCAAGGACGACCACTCAGCTGCTTCCTTGTCAGAGGAGGAGGTTGCCCAAGACCAAGTGCCCAGCTGCTGGAACAAGAACGATGAGGACGACGTCATCTCGCCATCGCCCGAATCTGTCCAGGACAAAATTATAATGCAACACCAAATTGTGAGTTCTGATGTCCTTCTCCCTCAAATCCACAGTCGGTGCTTGATGGCTTATTTACCTGCAAATTTACCTGCAATGCGAGGCGATGCAGTTACTTCCATTGCTGTCGAGCTATCGCCTGAGTGGTAAAAGCAACAATAACCTGTGGGAGAAGCTGAAAGAAGGCACGCTCCAGATACTCGAGGAGTTAACCGCGCCACCTACGATCGGTGCAGTAAGCTTACTTGCTTATCCATCCCTGCTATCCATCCATCTGCTGCAAAACCAGCAAGGAGATGCATGTTATTGCCAAAGTTACGGAGGAAGGACAGGCCACTAACTAATCAAGTCCGTTTCCTTTCTTTGTTTCCCTTCCCCCCGCCAGGTGATAGGCTTGGTCGTTGGTGCAGTGCCCTGGCTCAAGTCTGTATTTGTCGGCAGCAACGCCCCCCTACGAGCTGTGCACAACTCCCTCAAGCTATTAGGGTATGTTTGGCTGGAGTAGATGAAGTAATACGACCATTTTCTGCTGGGTTTCTATTCTAACCTTTGTTGTGAAATTGTAGAGATGGCACAATCCCTTGTGTTACTCTCATTCTAGGAGGAAACTTGACAAAAGGTAATTAATTGCGTGCCCAAGCTAGCTTACATATAAAGCACGTGGACCAGCTGAATCTATTATATACGAAATTCAGTGATCTTACTGATGCGCGAATGCTGAGCGATGATGATCTGACCTGCAGGTGTGCGCAAGACAGCGGTGCCACCGGCAGTGGTGGCGGCAATCATCGGTGTGCGGTATGTGATCCTGCCGGTGACCGGAATAGTGGTGGTGAAGGCTGCGCGTGAGATGGGGTTCCTGCCGCCTGATCCGCTGTACCAATACATGCTCATGATCCAGTTTACTCTCCCGCCTGCAATGAGCATCGGTAATATAAGTTCCATACCATATATCTCAGTCTGCTCTACTGTCAGCCTGCCAGGTTGCAACCAAAAAGAAGAAGCAGCTAGCTTTGCAGAATGCATTATTCAACTCCACTTGTTATGTACATATAGAACGTACTGTACTGATCTGACAGAGATGCCAATCATGTCGCAGGCACAATGGCTCAACTGTACGATGTCGGGCAAGAGGAGTGCTCGGTGATCTTCCTGTGGACGTACCTCGTCGCCGCCTTGGCACTCACTGTCTGGTCCACCATCTTCATGTCCATCCTCCTGCAACACCCTTAATCGGATCAGAGCTGTGTGTAATGTATCTCTGGCCAAGGTCGGTCGACGGGGATTTCCAGTCCTCCTGCAGGCAGTCACTGCAGCAGATTGATCGAATAATTGATTTTGGAGTCCACTAAAATCCCTCTGTAAAGCTAGCTGCAGTGGCTAAACATACATATCCTCGTAAATTAACAGTAAACCCACAATGCTAGGACCAAAATCCTATACAGTAGTGAATGGGGACATGAAAATCACTCATCTCAACTTCCAATAGTTCGGTAAAGACCGCAAATCGACTGCTTTTTATTCATTGCATGAGGAAATCAGCCCAAATTACAACGAGGTCGACACAGATTATTATGCCAAGAATCATGTCGAATGGTGTTTCCACATCTCCTAACGAGGCGATGTCGCAATCACTAACTTATTGCAATCAAGGGAGCACATGCCCGGCAGTTTGCTACCTCAGAACCCACAACCGACCAAAGTACTTAGCAAAGCCAGAAAATACAAAAACGGAGACAAAAGATACAAAAAGAAGCAGTCCCTGGGATCCCAGTAGTGTCCTTGGGACACCAAGCATCCCCAGATAGAATTACAAGTGCAATGTTGGAGACCTCCGAAATCTGCAGACAGAAATGGCGCAAATATGACTAAGTTTGCAACTCAGTAAAACCATTGGCAAACTCGACATGCTTCATAGAGAGCTAGCATGATCATGTAACAGTGGAAAGCAGAAAGGTAAACAAGTAAACACTGTGAACAGAAATAATCAAAATGCACGATATACCAGAAAACATACCCTTTTGTATCACACTAAATATTTCGATTTCACTACAAGCAAAGAAATTCAGAACTAGGATAAGTTTCACAATATCGTAACAAGAAACACCAAAAGTCAACTTGTGTGCACAACAGGTAATAACTTCCAAACGGCGCAGCTCATCACTAGAGTGACCTAATGTCATCAAGCTAAAAGCTTCACACATTTTAGATTTATAAACTTTGAGCTATCTATGGAACAAGAAAATTGAAAATGCAACCTTTCAATCACAGGAGATGATACATATTGCACATCAAGATAAATTGCATCATGCTAGTCTGATTCTGAAGTCCACGAGTTTGCGCCAGCAATCCAATTTCCAGAAATTTTTATTTAACATTTCACATGAAACAGAACTTGATCATACACTATCAAGATAAATTGCATCATGCTAGTCTGATTCTGAAGTCCACGAATTTGCGCCAGCAATCCAATTTCCAGAAATTTTTATTTAACATTTCACATGAAACAGAACTTGATCATACACCCAAAGGTTCCGGTTTTTTCTTTTTCATAGTTGAAACAAACCAGTAGAGAATCTAGTGAGCTTATTTAGGATATAAGGTGATATCAGGAAATAGGTACATGTTCTGTACATGTTATACATGTATCACATTGAATCATACAAACATATTCCTTGTCGTAATAACAGGTATACAAACACACAAAGAGAGGGGGGGGGGGGGGGTTGTGTAGGTACCTTGCTACTCAAAACTAGAGGTGGAGATAACCCTGGCACCAAGCCTATCAAGCTGAGCGACGGTGGCTGTTGCCTTCAATTTGCCTGCGCTCCAGAATGCCTCGACCATCCTCCGGCCAACCTCCTCCCCCTTGCCCTCCTCCTCAATGACAGCCACAGCTGTTGGCCCTGCTCCACTGATGGTGCAGCCCAGTGCTCCAGCTTCCAGAGCCGCCGCCTTGACCGCGGCCATGCCAGGTATGAGGGGTGCCCTCGTCGGCTCGACGATGCCGTCAGAGGACATTGCGGAGCCAATGACCCCGGCGTCCCCTTGCAACACGGCAGCCACAAGGCCCGCTGCCTGGCTGGAATTGCGCACGTGCTGCTGGATAGCGACCTGTTTGGGCAATGCGGCGCGCATCTTGCTGGTGGGCGCCTCGAAGTCGGGGGTGACGAGGACGAAGTGGAGGTGGAGGCCGGGCGGGGAGGAGAGCGGGATGAGGTGGAAGGGGTCGTAGCTGCGGACGAGGACGAAGCCGCCGAGGATAGCGGGCGCGATGTTGTCGGCGTGGAAGCCGCTGACCGCCTTCTCGGATTCGAGGCCGGCGAGGACGAGGTCGTCGCGGTGGAGGCGGGAGCCGAAGAGGGCGTCGACTGCCTTGGCGGCGGCGGCGGCGGAGGCCGCAGAGGAGCCGAGGCCCGAGCCGAGGGGCAGGCCCTTGGTGAGGTGGATGGAGACGGCGTGGGAGCGGACGCCGAGGGCGCGTAGGGCGGCGATGGCGGCGACACCGGCGCAGTTGCGGAGCGGGTCCTTAGAGAGGCGGTCGGCGAGGTGGGGGCGGGAGGGGGAGGTGACGGAGGCGATGGAGACGGTGGCCGGAGGAAGGGAGAGGTCGATGGTGGCGGTGACGGTGTCGCCGAGGGAGAGGGATGCGTCGGCTACGGCACAGCCGAGGAAGTCGAAGCCTGGGCCGAGATTAGCCACGGTGGCCGGCGCGAAGGCCGTGACGGACTTGAAGGCCGGAGCGGGGTCGGCGGCGGCGGCCTTAGCGGGATTGACAGTTCTGACGCGGAGGGAGACGAGGGAAGGGCGGGCCCTACGGGTGAAGAGGAAGGATGGTTGGGTCGCCGCCGCCGCCGCCGCCGCCGCCATTGTTTGGTGTGTGCGGGATGGGGAGGGTGATGTGAGGGGGGCCCACGCGTCAGCGACGTCAGGGGGGGGGAGGGGTTTCCCTTTTGGCGTTCGCGGGCGAGTGGGTTTAGTGGGGTTAGGTTGTGTTACTGACACTGACAGGTATGGCCCAAATGGCCAGCACCACTACCCCCACCAGCAATGAAACGAGACGGTCCGTCCAATCCGATCCGATCTCGTCCGTCCGCCATCAGCCGAACCGAGAGAGACGACCGATGTCGCCGCGATGGCCACTCCTCGTCCTTCTCCTCCTCGCCGTCCTCGCCTCCGCTGCCTCAGCGCCGCCGCCACCCTGCAGCCGCTCCTGCGCGGCCCTCAATTGCGACTGTGCGTCACCCCTCCCTCTCCTTTCTCGTCCTCATCTGATCCGATTCCGTTCCGTTCGATTCGATTCGATTGGGGTGGTCATCTGGTCTGATGCAGCTCCTGTTTGTTGCGGCAGCCGTGGGGATCCGCTACGGCAAGTACTGCGGCGTGGGCTGGAGCGGCTGCGACGGGGAGGAGCCCTGCGACGACCTCGATGCCTGCTGCCGCGACCACGACCACTGCGTCGACAAGAAAGGTTGCTTTGCCTCCCTTCGATTCAATCTCAATCCAATGCATTTTTTTTTTAACTTTCCACTGATTTCTTTCTGTGGATGCCTGGATGCGCCATCTGCTTCTTGTGCTCATTGGTTGCGTTAGAGCAGGCACTAGTTTCAGGAACGAATTTAGACCTACTTCGTTGATTGCCATCTAGATCCGGGAATTTAGATTCGCATTGTTGGGTCACTCATCACTAGTGAATGGTACACTGGTTAACATATTCTCCTGTCATTTCAATCTTTTTATTTAAAAAAGGCATACTCAGTGGTTTCCAGCTGCAATATGTACAAGAATTCCCATAAAAATATATACAAGAATGGCATCACAAGAAACTGCCCTTGCTAATCCATGGTTATGTGTTGCACATTCATATGCATGACAGGATTGATATGTCAGTATTTGGACAGGAGGTTGGTTATGGTTGTGGTTGTATGCCCATACCACCCAAGCTGGAGTCCTCTTTGGTGCGAATTTAGGTGTATATTTCTGCTTTATTAATTAAACATGCAGTTCCTCCTATATGTGTTTCATTTTTGTATTTGGACATGAGGGGTGATTAATCAATATCAATGGCCTCAAGCTCGTATATATATTTCGTCATTGTGAACCATAAAAATTCTTATCATGCAGAAAAGCCCCCCCCCCCCCACCCTTAACATCATATTTCTTCTCAGTGTAACGAAAATATAAATGAAAATAACAAAGGAAGGTGTCTCAGAAAAGATAAGTGCTGCTGAAGAGAGTTTTGTTCCCCAGTAAAGTAATCTCTGAGCAAAAACTATCTCATGTTATCCTTTTTTTCTTTTTGCTGATAGGTCTGATGAGCGTGAAATGCCATGAGAAGTTGAAAAACTGCATGAGGAAAGTGAAAAAGGGTGGCAAGATTGGGTTCTCTAAGGAATGCCCGTATGAAATGGCTATGACAACAATGACTCAAGGGATGGATATGGCGATCATGCTCAGCCAGTTGGGCAGCCAAAAGTTGGAACTGTAGCTTCACTTGAGGTTCAGGGTGGCCTTAACAGAAATGCATCCCTTGACTGGAGATTATTAGAATTTACACATAGTTTGATTGTTGTTGTTTTTTCTTCGGAGGACCGCATTGTTATGGGCTGCCAAAGAGGGGGGAAAAAGGAAAAGATTTTTTGCTGTCGCTTGAATGGCCTCCCAAGCATAGCATTTTTCAATAGATTTGGCATGTAAATGAATCAGAAATGTCAAAGGAGAGATTTTGGTCTTGCTCCAGTTTGTTGGGTTAGCATGCATGCCTCTGCACCGTTTGTAGCAAAAGAGAGAATTGGGTATGTACCTTTGACCATATATACCTAGCTAGTGTCGGGGGTAAACACGATGCTGCTGGCCTGTCCTAAACATCTACTATCAGAGCTGCAGTAGCCGTAGTATCATGGAGTGAGCGAGTGAGTGCAGTTTCTCATTATTCATGCACGAAAAAGGAAAAAAAATCTCAAAATTAAAGAGAGAAGGAGGAGATATGATTAAGAAGAAAGTGGGCGCATAACACAATACCAAGGATATCGAGGCAGCTGTAGCTGGGATACATATATAGTATATGGAGTAATAAGTTCTAGGAGTGTGTCAACCTATCCATCTGCACAACACGGATATGGAGTATACATGCATAGCGATGGTGCACAATCTCTTTAAGGCTATTTTCAACCGAATTTCTTCGCAGTTCTCGTTCATTTGTGAAGTAATTCTCGTTTCTTTCAACATTCTAATGTTTTTTCTATGTGTTTCCTGCCATGAAGAGATTCTTACCTTCATTTTTTTATTATAGGATTATCTCTTATTTTTCTTCACAAATCTCTCAAAAAGGAGCCGTTAGAAATAAAAAAAATAGAAATAAGAAAATAAAAAAATAAAGAGAATACCAGTGAGGATGGTCTTAAATAGAAAGAAATGAAATGGATGGAGAGTTAGATTATCCTTCTTCCCGCCTCTCCCGTCCGTCGTACAGGACCTAGCATGCATGAGACGACCAAGCCGCCAGGCTGTGGTGAACAGCGTGCCACGTACGGTACGGCCCCATGTCATGCCAGCAATGTGCGGGGCCCACCGTCCTCCTATGTCAGCAGTACGCTGGTACTCCTCCTGTCAAAAATATTGAGTGTTTTGAACCTTTGATCATTATTTTTTTTCATACGTTTTTATAAAGTCCAATAATTGTGCAATATTACGATAGTATTTTTCAAAACAAAATTGCATATATTATTTATATTTTTAAACTAAATATTAAAAAATGATAGCAGAAGTTTCAAACATATGTTATTGATTATGATAAGACTTTTGTACTGATGGTAAGATGAATTTTCTAAGAACTCTCTTATCCAGTGCAGTTAATTTGCATTGCGATATCCATCATAAGGATATAAAGAATGCCTTTATTTATGGTGACCTTCATGAGGAGGTATATATGCACATTCCACTAGGGTTTGAAACAAATCAAACTAATTGCAAGGTACTTGGTTTGCATTGTTCATTGTATGGATTAAAGCAATCATCACTAGCTTGGTTTGATCGGCTCACGCAAGCAATTCTCAAAAGGGGCTGTATCCAAAGTAATACATGACATGCACTATTCTACAAACATGCTATGTACAAGGTATCAATCTTCATAGTGTATGCAGATGATATTATGGTTACTGAGAATGATTCCAATGTGATTTCAGATTTAAAGAAATACCTTGCACAAGAATTTGAGGTAATTTTTTTGGGCAATTGGGATATTTCCTTGGAATAGAAATATCTGGAGTCCCAATGGCATTTTTCCTGTTAAAACGAAAGTGTGTCATAGATTTATTAAAATAAATCAGCATGCTCGGATGTCGCCCTACAACCACATCTTTTGAACAAAATCATCGCTTGAACAAAGATACAATAACTCTAGCGGATTGGCAGTGTTATCAAAGGTTAGTTGAAAGACTTCATACCTTTCTTATACTCGGTCTAACATTGCCTTTGCGGTAAGTGGTGCCAATTTATGCATGATTCTAAATCATCTCATATGGAAGTTGTGCAAGATCCTCTCTTGTCATCTCAAGAGCTATCCAGGAAAAGGTCTCTTGTATAGTTGTCAATGGAATTTGGAAGTTGAATGTTACACTGGTGTTTTGAACCAGTTCTCTATTGACAAACACTCTTCTGGATCTTGTAGCTTTGTTGGAGGTAATTTGGTTTCATGGTGATGTAAAAAAACAAAGTGTTGTTGCATTATCTACAGCAAAAAAGTTGAATTTGGATCCATGATCCATGGTCTCCACGAGTTGTTGTGGTTGCAAATCCTTCTAAATGAATTAATATTGTTGAAGAGCAAGCACTTAATGTTATATTGTGACAACAAGGTGGCTATTAATATAGCTCATAATTCAGGGCATTGTGATGGGACCAAATATATCGAGATTGATCACCACTTCATTAAAGAGAAGTTGGATAGAGGGATAATTTGTCTACCATATGTAACTTACAGCTAGTCATGTGACTAATGTTCTACCTAAAGGACTGCCAGAAGACATTTTCTGTATTTTGTTGCAAAATGGGTGGGTGTATATGATGTGTTGTTGGTCCCATCTTGAAAGGGGTTATATTGTTGGTGTGTGTTGTTTGTAATTATAAGCTAAGCTAGGGATTAAAGTGCAGAATGTAGCAAAGATAAGAAAGCAACACAGTGGAAGGATAGAGACGAAATATTGTTTGTTTGTGAGTAAAAGTGCACACGAGTGCTTGTGGGCCCAGCCCAACCACGGGTGCTGTACTACAGAGCTATACTGGTCTAGTGTAGACTGTGCGTCCACCAAGACAAACTGTTTTTTCAAAGTCAATTTTATAAGATTTTCTCCTCTATAACAATAGATACTTATTTTTAATTTAATTATTAAATTACGAAATAAATAAAATAGATAAAATTTTACTAGAATCTTAATTATATAGAATTTGCTTCCTGCTCTCCCTTTCTGTCTCCTCGCCTCTTCTTGCTCCGGTTCCAATAGCCTCATCCCCTTCCTTCCCATCGCGCGCACACCACTCCTCGCCGATTCGATTCCATTCCATTCGCTTCGCTTCGATCCCCCCCCCCCCGCTCGCCCAGCAAGGTAATCGATCGATTCTCTCTCGTTTTCTTTCTTGCCCTATGCAGATTTGCGAGTTTGCTCACCTTCTTTACCCTTTCCCTCTATTCAAGTCTTCTAGGGTTCTTCTTTTTCGTACCTACGCTGGACCCAATCCATGTGCGTCATTTCGACTTCTCCTAACCTTTTCCTTTTCTCCTATTTCATTCACCAAAACAGGATTCGATTTCTTCTTTTCCTTTTTTCATAAGAGAACATGATTTCTAGGTTTTCTTCGCTTGCCCATCAACCCTCGTCTCCTTTCTCTCTTTCCCCTCTTCTTGTGTGTGTATAGTCACATCGTTTGCTATGGATCCGATTCTGTCTTTCACTTTCGAGCAGCATCGCTTAGTTTGATCACAACACCAAGAGTCTATGAATTTAAGTGCATTTTAGCCCTTTTGAGCTCTTGTAAGTCTCACTCCTTAATCCTCTCCCATGTCATGTGCTTTCGCCTCCAAGATACCTGTCTGTGCTACTCAGAATCGTACACTTATGAGGTGTTTGGTTTGAGGGATCTTAGATGAGGGCTCCATCACGGTTTCATCCTATCCATTTTGGTGGGATGACACCATCCCTCATGTTTACACTAATCATGTGCTTGCGAGGAATGAGGTGGTGATGGATCAACCCATTCCATCCCTCAAACCAAACATGTGGGTTAGCAATGAGGTGGTGATGGATCACCTCAATCCTCAAACCAAACTCCTTATTAATCACTTTCGTAATAGTTGAAACCCTTTTGCACCAACACATCAAGTTATATGTCGCCTGCATTATGGCTGTCTATTGGCTTATAGTCACTGGTATACTGGAGTTGTGAGATAGTCACTAGTCTTCCGTTTTGCTTGATTATCATGTGTGAAAAGTTCCAAGAATTCTTCAGCCCATGATAGTTTACAGGTTCCACATGTTTCTGAATAAAGAGGTCATCAGTCCCCATGATAAACCTTCCCTGATATTGTGCTTAGTTCTGACCGTACGTTCTTAGCTTACTCAAGTCTGCTTCAGATGCTTTATACAACTCGTTCTCATCTTTTGCAGTCACTTGCATGGGGTCAAGGAGGCCAAGGCAGCATCCTGGTAGTGGTGAGGGCTCACAGGCTCCAGAGCCTGGTGGAAGAGGAGGCTCAGGGAGAGGTGGTCGTGCTCATGGCGCCCCATATGCTCAACAGGTACTGCAAGGAGGTCGTGGCGGGAACCAGGGGCGGAGTGGAGGGCGTCAATCTCGTGTTGATGAAGCCCAGCAGCAACAGCAAAGGGGTCGTCCTGGAGAGTATCCAGGGAGGGGACAGGTGCGTGGCGGAACACGGCCACAACAGTACCCCCGTGGTGGTAGAGGTGGGCATGGGGCTGGCCTGCCATCCACCGAGTCATCAAGCCCTTTAGCTCCCGAGCTGCGCCAAGCAATGGAACCTCCACATGAGCTTGCTCAAGCCTCACCAATGCGGGCAGGCCTGTCAGAATCACCACCAGAGGCTTTGCCTGTCGAGTCTAGAGAGCAGCATAAACAAGTGCCAGTGCAAGCTGAGGCTAGTGCAAGCCAGGAGATTGTGCCTGCAATTCCATCATCAAGCAAGTCAGTTAGGTTTCCTTTGCGCCCAGGAAAAGGTAGCATTGGCACCAGGTGTTTGGTTAAGGCCAACCATTTCTTTGCCGAGCTGCCAGACAAGGATCTTCATCAGTATGATGTGCGTTGGGATTTCTCTAACTTGCAGCCTACATTCTTGTAATATATTGTGGAATTTTATGTCACAATCTGATTTATTTTGGACAGGTCTCAATCACTCCGGAAGTTACATCACGGATTGTTAGTCGGGCCGTAATCAAGGAGCTGGTGAATCTTTACAAGGGATCTTATTTGGGTGGGCGGCTACCAGCTTATGATGGTAGGAAGAGCCTATACACAGCTGGCCCATTGCCGTTTACTTCACAGGAATTTCAGATCACTTTACTTGATGACGATAATGGCTCGGGTTCCGAGAGGTCTGCTGTTCAGACTTTCTCATCAATATGTTTTTCTCTGCTGTACAAACACACGATTATGTTTTCTTTGTTCCTGAACTATCTGCTTTATTTTGATTTAGGCGACGTAGGAATTTTAAAGTAGTTATTAAATTTGCTGCACGAGCCGACCTCCACCGCCTTGGGTTGTTTTTAGATGGGAGGCATGCAGAAGCTCCTCAAGAGGCATTGCAAGTTCTTGATATTGTGCTGCGGGAGCTACCTTCAGCAAGGTAGCAATGAAGTTCTAGTGTATTCTATAATTAGCAGCAGTGAATCAAGAAGTGAAGTTTGATATTTCTCAAATTGTTTCCCCACAGATATGCACCATTTGGCCGATCGTTCTTTTCACCTGACTTGGGCCGAAGGCAGCCCCTTGGTGATGGATTAGAAAGCTGGCGTGGATTTTATCAGAGCATTCGACCTACTCAGAATGGCTTGTCACTGAACATTGGTAGTATATGACAATGCATTTAAACACTCTTTAATTGATGATTCACTTTCCATATTGAGCACGTGTATCTCCTAAATTTCTATTTTGTTTTTTCATGTCTTTTCAGATATGTCAGCAACGGCTTTCATTGAGCCATTACCTGTAACTGAATTTGTCATGCAACTACTGAATTCTGACATTCACTCGAGGCCTCTCTCAGACGCCGAACGTGTGAAGGTATTCTCACTGAACTAACTTTTTCCTGATATAATCATCTCATAGGAAGAATCGGTGTTCAAATAAAATTTTGTGTATTGCTTTGAAGGAAAAAACATTGATGATTGAATCTAAACGGTTAGGATATACAAGAAACCAGTGTTCAAATGAAATCTGATATCTCTTTTTTGGTTCTATCGAATTTGGGATATGTTCCAATAAAATACGCGCTCTTTTTTGTTGTTTCTTGATGTTTTCATACAGTATCCTCTTTCAGATTGTTCGTCCTTAAGAATGTTAATAAAAAGGCATTTATGGTTTAGTTTGTATAACCAGAATTGGGGTTATGTTTCAAAAATAGTACTCCTTAAGGATGTTAATAGAACAAAGATTTGATGATTTTATAATATGCGAGCACCGTAGTCACATTCTACATCATCTTGCCTTTGCAGAAAAAAATATGGATGGAAAAACTTACAAAAATACTTATGACCTACATAGTTTGAATTACGCTGCAATAATCTATTTGATAATTGTAGATTTAAATTGCTAGATCATTATGTTGTGAAATGCATTTTATTTCACTCTTCCCCCAATTTCTTTCAAAGAAAAAAAGTATACGCCTGCAGTTTTCATGGATTAAGAAAAACTTTGACATGGGAGTCTCTGCCTTTTCTTCCTTTTCCTTGTTTAGCACAAGATTTTCCTTTGCATATGTACATACGTCCCACCACTATATGAATACTCCTGTTATGTTCACACCCTAGATCAAGAAGGCCTTGAGAGGAGTTAAGGTGGAAGTTACTCATCGTGGCAACATGCGGAGAAAGTATCGGATATCTGGTTTAACTACTCAGGCGACTCGAGAGCTAACGTATGCAAGTTTCGAAAGCATTTACCAAATAAGCCCTGTTATACTACTGTAAACTTTCTTATAAAAGATTCATTGTTCTTCGTGCCACAGTTTTCCTGTTGATGAAGGGGGCACAATGAAGTCAGTTGTACAATACTTCCAAGAGACTTATGGCTTTGCCATTCAACACACCTACCTTCCTTGCCTTCAAGTTGGCAATCAGCAGCGTCCAAATTACTTGCCTATGGAGGTAAGCCTAGTGGTTAACCAGTGGTATCCTTTATTTCTTGTAATGAATTTCTGCAACACTACTCCATTTCCAATTTTCCATGTTTAACTCTTTTGACCAAATCTGGCAAATAATGTTGTTTGGATTCCTGCCAAAAAAAAAAAAAAAATCGTTTGGACATGTGCTGATAATAGTTTGAGTAAATTCAGGTCTGCAAAATAGTTGAAGGACAGAGATACTCCAAGAGATTAAACCAGAATCAGATAAGAGCTCTTTTGGAGGAGACATGTCAGCATCCGCGTGATAGGGAGCGTGATATAATTCGGGCACGTCTCTTCTTATTTTCCATGGTTTCATATGGTTTTCACAGTTGCTTATGCAAGTTCAGATTTATCATTGCAACTCTTTATCTTTCTTGGGTGGACAGATGGTTAAACATAACGCTTATGATAAGGATGATTATGCACAAGAGTTTGGCATTAAGATTAGTGATCATCTGGCGTCAGTAGAGGCACGGATTTTACCAGCTCCACGGGTAGGTTGACCCCATTTCTGTCTATTTTGACCTTCTTTGTCTCACCCTTTGTCATGCTCTATCAGCAACACATCCTCTCTTGGACTGTACAGAGAGTACCATAAAATTGGATGCATTAAGATGCTCACCCTGTAAACATAGCTTTATTAACATGATTTATGCTGTATTTTCTCTTAATGCAGCTTAAGTACAATGAAAGTGGTCGAGAGAAGGATTGCTTACCTAGAGTTGGTCAGTGGAATATGATGAACAAGGTAACTGCATAAACATTATTTAGTTACAACAAAGTTTACTCATCTTCTTGTTATGAGTCCAATGCCAACTGTAGACTGGGAGGGGAAGTTGTGGAGGGGAGATAGGTGCTATCATTAATTTGATTCTTACCTGCCAAACTCTGGCCAGTTTCCCTTATTGTAACTAGATAGTTTTATAGTGCCGCATGACCGGTTTTACAGTAATCACACCCCCTTGAGCCCTGCACCACACATCGTCCGTGATATTGTCAGCCACTCAATGGAGTTTCACCACGAACCCAAGACGTTTTACGAAATATCTTGGAGGATGTAAATCTGTGTTGTTTGGTGGGTGCTAGGAGCCTTCGAGCCTTGTGACCAGTTTAGTGCCTTTGTTTTTGGTTGCGTTTTCTTCTTTCTGTGATGATCGTTAATCTAGATAGCTAAGAGTGTGTGGGAGTGTTTGCACCTCCTTTCAGGGGTGCACTTGTATTTGAGCACCTTTCTTTCTCTTCAATACAATGATACGCAGCTCTCCTGCGTGTTCGAGAAAAAAAAAAACTCTGACCTCAGTTGCTCCTATTAAAGGTGTACTTGTATCTTACATTTCCAAAACGTGTTTCATATTAGCTTTACGAAACATTCAAGTCAGAAAACCACCTCTAAATGAACTTGCGGACAACTATATGGACATCATCACTAGCACTATCTTGAAATCCATATATTAGCTTTATGAAACATCACCGCAAGTTCATGACAGAACCTGCGAACAAGACTGTCTCAGTGCACAGTATGTCACTCAGATAGACAATGAAAAATAGTGCTGCAGATGATTGACTGTTAATTGCATCTTGAAGTCCATATAGTTGTGTCCAGCAATCAGCATCCTCCAGTTGTATACTTATGTCAAACACTGACAAGTTTTATGAATCAAAGAGACATAGGCATTTATTTATTTATTCTGCCTGAATACTTAATGTCCATTTACTTTCCCTTATCCAGAAAATGGTAAATGGTGGTAAAGTCAAAAGCTGGATGTGCGTCAATTTCGCACGCAATGTGCAAGAAAGTGTTGTTCGCGGGTTCTGTCATGAACTTGCGGTGATGTGCCAAGCGTCAGGAATGGCAAGTATTCTTATATAAATGCATCAGCGTGAACTTTAGGATTTATACTTCATCCACTCATTCACAACAGTAACAATATCATGCGCGGTCATAATAGGACTTTGCTCGGGACCCTGTTCTTCCACCTCTAAATGCACGTCCTGATCAAGTGGAAAGAGCTCTGAATGCTAGGTACCATGATGCCATGAATGTTCTTGGACCCCAGCGCAAGGAACTTGATTTGCTTATTGGAATACTACCTGATAACAACGGCTCACTTTATGGTATGAGAACTGCAGTCCTTGTTCTACCTATTGATGCCTGTGTTACTGTTGGATTCTCACTATTATTGCTCACATGAGATCTCCGTCTAAATTATTTGACTCCCTGCCTGATGCTAGGTGATTTGAAGCGTGTCTGTGAAATAGATCTTGGAATAGTTTCGCAGTGCTGTTGTACAAAGCAGGTGTTCAAAATGAACAAACAAATTCTTGCAAACCTTGCTCTGAAGATAAATGTCAAGGTTAAAAACCCTTCAGCTCTGTGTTTTCTTTACAATTTGCATTTTTTCTGTGTTCCTCAAGTTGACATCATTTAATTTGGCAAGGTTGGGGGCAGGAACACTGTACTGGTGGATGCAGTCTCAAGGCGGATTCCTCTGGTAACTGACAGACCTACAATCATATTTGGTGCTGATGTCACTCACCCTCATCCTGGCGAGGACAGCAGTCCCTCAATTGCTGCTGTAAGTAGAATAATAATCCATTCTTTTAGCTATAGTGCCTAGTTACCTGTTCATGAGTCTTGTCCTTTGTTTTGGGGAAGGTTAATCTTTAATTTGTTAACCATCAACTTTATGTTGTTTTGCAGGTTGTGGCGTCCCAAGATTGGCCAGAAGTGACAAAGTATGCTGGTTTAGTCTCTGCTCAAGCTCACCGGCAAGAGTTGATAGAGGATTTATATAAGGTTTGGCAAGATCCACAGAGAGGAACAGTTAGTGGTGGAATGATAAGGTGCGCTGGTCATTGTTCCAATTGTTCTTTCCGTAAGAAAGTAATATGTAGTGGTGGAATGATAAGGTCTACTATGCATTTTTCAATTTTTCTTTCCTTAATAACACAATTAATTTGTTACATCGAAAATGCAGGGAGCTACTTATATCCTTTAAAAGATCAACTGGTGAGAAGCCCCAACGAATAATATTTTACAGGTTTGTACTTTCAAAGTAAACACTGGGACTTGTGTTGTCTCCTTTTCTACAGCTCAATCTTGTTTGCCCTTATCAGGGATGGTGTTAGTGAAGGACAATTTTATCAAGTTCTGTTGTATGAGCTCAATGCGATCCGAAAGGTACATATTTGACCAGATCAGAATTTGTTTTCTGTGTGCATATGCGGATGCTACTATTAAATACAATCTCATGTGTCACTCAGGCCTGTGCCTCCCTGGAAGCAAACTACCAACCAAAGGTGACTTTCGTTGTGGTTCAGAAACGCCACCATACCAGATTATTTGCTCACAACCACAATGATAAGAATTCAATTGACAGGAGTGGGAACATACTCCCTGGTAAATTTTGTAATTACCTTATGCCACATAGCATTAATATGTTTTCACTAATATTCTTTACTGCTGCTGATTAATCTAAAATAACGCTTCTGCCATGCTGTGCATTTTGAAAGGTACGGTTGTGGATTCGAAGATCTGCCATCCTACTGAATTTGACTTCTACTTGTGCAGCCATGCTGGCATCAAGGTAAATGCCTGGATTTACTTGCATGTGGTTTGCCACATAATGTCTAACAGACAAATTATGATGTACTCCATCTCTAGGGCACTAGCCGTCCAGCACATTATCATGTCTTATGGGATGAAAACAACTTTACTGCTGATGCATTGCAGACTCTTACCAACAATCTCTGTTACACGTAAGTGTGCCTTTCTCTTGTGAAATTTCCTTTTGGGTTAATTTCTAACCTCCATCACATGTGCAGTTATGCAAGGTGCACGCGCTCCGTATCGATTGGTAAGTTACCCTCTTCCAGGGATTGTTGTTCGCAGTGTGACTGGCTTGCTTCCTGTCTAAAATCCTTGTCTCACTCCTTGCATTTGCAGTTCCACCAGCGTATTATGCTCACCTGGCTGCCTTCCGTGCCCGTTTCTATATGGAGCCAGAGACCTCTGACAGTGGTTCCGTGGCAAGTGGCCCTGTAGGCCGTGGTTCGCAATCAGCATCCCGTGGTACTCGTGCCCCTGGTGGTGCAGTTGTTAGGCAGCTTCCCGCTCTGAAGGATAATTTAAAGAGGGTCATGTTCTACTGCTGAGGCTAGGGCCATGAAATGCCTCTTGTATTGGCCTCTTGCCGCTTATGCTTATGGGTTGTAAATACGGGGCGAGATAGTAATAATCTGCCAGCTGCTAGTTTGCGCGTTGTACAATGCTGCTTTGTTTCCTCGAGTACCATATGATAGCCTATGTAATGTACTCATGCTATTGCCTTCATGAATCACGTACGCTGTAATGCCCTGTGTCTGTAATGGTAATATGCATGCCATTTATGTATGAGTCTGGTTATGTGAAGTTCTAGTTGGTGCTTTTGAGTCCTGTGGCTGCCTTATGGTAATAAGCAAAAAGAAATTATCCTGTGGGCGAATCAATGGGCATTTTCTGCAACAGTCTGAAAAGACATCGGCAATCTACCGTTTCGCTTATGTCAGGTTGGTGGTCACTCATGTTAGGGCACTTCGCAACTTTTGTCTCCATTTTTCTTTTTCGTAACACCAAACAATCTTCATTCTTGTTGCTCTCACAATCATGATGGACAGCCGCGCTTTTATATTTTTATTAACATCTCTACAAATCAATGACAGACACGAGGAAAGAAGGAAATACATTTCTCAGTCCAGCAAGCAAGCACAGCAGACATTCCTTCAAGCTGCATCCGTCGGGAGTACTGGTTCAAGTAAGCTGCTCGCAATCCTGCACGGACGCAGTATACCTCGTGGATTAATCTATCCTGTTTTGCTGTGTTTGCAGCATGAGAGGAGCTCACCTCTGAATCCTTGTCTGCGTCCTTCTGCTGCGCTCAAACAACAAACCGGTCAGTTAGTTGCTCCCCCGCTCTTTTTTCAGTAAATTTCTTAGGAGTGGGCACACTTGCCTTTCTTTTGGCCTTGGTATAATCCTATCAGGGACTGTGAGTTGCGCTGGTTGTTCTCCCAATTTCGGTACAGTCTTTGCCTGAAAATATTGAGAGGAAGAACATGCAGTTTTATATTCTTGAATACTTTTCCTTCAAAATAGATACTCTAGGTAGTAGTATTGCTCTTGTACCGGCCCTGAACTCACCAGCTTCCTAAACTGAAGGTTGCAAAACATCTGTAGGTAGCTCTGTTTGGCCACTCTCTCTTCTTTGTTCAGAGTCCTCCAGAAGCCATACATTGACCCCATGTTAAGAACTTTGGTTGCATAGATCTGCCATGTGTAGCTACAATCAAATAAAACACATTACACATGATTTATTTCTCAATAAAAACATAGTGTGCCACTCAGTGCTTTTATTATGGGACGAGTGTAAATCTGCCGAGTTCAGTTGTATTAATGAGTGCCAAATTCAAAAGTACAGATGAGTGCAGTGTTGCGGTGCAATTTTCCCTATTTAGCAGATTGGAGACGTGAGCACATTTACCATTCATAGATGCGCTGCAGTCCAGCAGTGGAAATTTTGTTCCAGTACGTGGGATCTTCCTTGCATTTCTGAAAGAAGTCAGCAATCTTGTCGCTTGCCTCCTTGCCATCAAGTGGATTGATATGGAAACCTGAAACCGCATTGACGATGATCTCTGCAGGGCCTCCCTGATTTGTTGCAAAGGTTGGCAACCCACAGTTCATTGCCTCGATGACGGTTAGTCCGAACGCTTCATAGAGTGCAGGCTGAAAGACATAGCATTCAATGACACGGTTAGCTTTGAGTTTTATGCTTAAGCTGCCAAGAGTACTTGTCTTAAGTTGGTCATGTACCTGAACAAAGGCTCCCTTGGTATCTGCTATGCAACGGTACAGTTCCCCGTTGCGCACACGGTCCGTCTGTGCTTTTATCCAACGGATCTGCCCCTTTAGCTGGTACATGTTAATCAGACTGTGCATCGTGTTTATCTCCTCAATCTCCTCCCTGTCCTTCGACTGCGAGGGGTCCAGGAGGCCTCCGACGACTACAAGGTTGACAAGGTCCCTGAGCCTCTTGTTCTGACCATACCATCCAACCAGCCCAGTGATGTTTTTCACCTTGTCGAGCCTTGCCATTGAAAATATGATTGGCTTGCTCCTGTCTTCTAAGTACCCTCTGGTTCAATCAAATCACGGTTCAGATTTGCCAGCAACACTGCCGAAATCAAAGGAAGCATGTATAATCTGAAGGTATGTACTTACATGTGCTCATCATTGTCCTCCTTGCTGTAGACTAACTCCTCGATCTGCGGGTGTAAGTCTGTCAGACGCTTCTGCTTTTGTGTAAATGGAAAGTAAACAGATTGATCAGCACCAGGGGCAGCAATGTTGAACTTGGGGTCAAAGACATTGATGCCTGTAGCGAAGCGGCAGAGCCCTGGCATTGTGAATGCATAATGGCTCTCATACTGGCCAGGCTTCTCTTTGCTGCATTTTGTCGTTGAATTTGTTTGATCATTAGCGCAACATTGCTAAGCCGCTGGGTAAGAAGATTATATGTTACCAAGTAAACTGACCTTCCAGCTATTTCTTGGTAGGTGCTAGCGATGATGAAGTCACTAGTGTTCATGGCAATCATATCAGCAGTAAATTGGCAGGAGAAATGATACTTTTGGTCCATTTCTCTCCACTTGACATCCGAATCCTCATACTTTGTCTTCTCAAGAGCATGTGCAATCGTTCCCTGTTAATTGACAAGGTTTTTGTAATGTGGTGTCAAGTTCGGTTGGTTCCAAAAGAACATTTTACATGATTATATTTTAGTGGCTCATTCTTCACCTGAGTGACTCCTAGTTTCCTTGACACAAGGGATGCTACTAAATTGCCATCAGTGTAGTTGCCGATGACCAAGTCCGGTTTGCCCTGCAATATATCGAGGATCTTGACAGAAGAATCCTGAAATTGTCAAGGTAGAAGAGTTAACTCCCAAGTTGTCAATGTGTTATTGGTACCAAAGAAAAAAAAAAGGAAATCCATAGCTGACAAACCTTCGCATATCTCTCTAGGTAAGGATAAATGTCGAACCGGGAGACCCACTGGCGAAGATCTTTCCCATCGTCAGTCTTGAATGGCACACGGAGGATGCTCGAGTGCTTTGTGTTTTCAATGGCTTCAAGCTCTACATTGCATTTGGTGCCCTTTGCTTCTGGTATGAGCCTTGTTAGCTGCAACATGAGTGACTGTTAGATGCTTTCTGGTATATGTATCTCTAGGATTCTAGTTTCATGACGGCGAGGTTTACCACAAGAATCTTAGGTGTGACATTCAGGCCCTGCTGCTTGATTCTTTGCAGTAGTTCCTCTTCGAGAGCTCTAACTTGGTCCAGAATGTAAACAACCTGTCGAGAAAGGGAGATCAAACTTGTTGGGTTCCTTTTCAAGCATGAACAACTGTGACTTCTGAGCCGTGGACCATTTGAGAGCAGCATACCTGACCGCCGGTATCTGGCATACCTAGGACCTTCTCTTGGCCGAAGTAACCATGGATGGAGAAGATCACGATGTTGAATACTGATGGTAACCTACTAAAGAATTTCTCCATGTTGATAGGATCCGGTGCTTGGAGCATCTGAGAGAGGCAGTTGAGTGTTTCTCTGCATGCTTCAGCAGTGTCACCCCATCCTTTCTCCAGTCCCCAGTCCTGAAACCTGCATCAGGGAACAGCGTATCAGATAGGTCGTGTTGATCCTATGTTTGTAAAGTTTTTTTTGTATGTATCAATCTGTCATTTACTTTTGTTCAAACTTTTGGTATGGTGTGTTCTTGTGCAGGCCACTGACAAAAACTTCAGCGAGAAGCAGTGCTGTCTGAAGCTTGTTAACAGTGTCGAGGGTGTCATTGATCATGAGTTTCTGCATGTTGGCGAGGAGAATAGAGTTTATTCCAATTAGCTACACTGAAAGATTGTGAATGAAGGATCAGCTGAAAATCTGCGTACCTCGCCACGATAGTTCAGTGCGAGCAAGTAGTCAAGCAGTGTTTTCATGTTGTGTGGCTTGTCGCTCAGTTTTGAAGACATGAATCTGGAGATAAACCGCATCCCATTTCCTATGGATGAAGGCAACGTGAGATGAGGCGTCGAGAGATCCAGGGCACCAAAATCGACTTCGAGTGAGTTGTCATCTTGTGCCCTGAAACGCAACATGAACAAGCAGTTACTTTTGCTGATTGTGTTTCTTTCTGCAGTCACGTGGCAACATATAAAGAGAGTATGATATGGAGTTACCATTTTTCATCGTACAAGGTCTCTTTGCACTTGAGGTAATCGGAGGGCGTGATTTGGTCGACGGACAGATGAGCAGAATGGACTTTGATGTACTCCCAGATGCCAGGACTCATCCTGACAGCAAACGCGACATATGGAGGAAGTGCCACTGCCTCCTGTGCACAACATAAAGTTCAGAATTGAAGCTAGCCTTCCCTTCCTTCCTTCCTTGTCAAAATTGTTTGAGAATAGCTAGGGAAAAAGCTGCAGAAGGAAATGAAAGAGAAAGAAAATAAAGGGAATTGGATGACCTGCGTGGAAGAAATGATGTAGCCAAGATAGCCTTGGGCAAGCTTGTCCTTGTGGAGTTTGCCATCCGTTGATTCGTGCAGCTCATCCATGAGCTGCTGGTTCTTGATGAGCCTCCTGCCCTGGGACACATACCTTGATTTGAAGGCCAAATCAATATCCATGGATGGAGAGATGTTGATTTGCAGATGCTAGCAGAGTTAGTTACCTGTGGAAGCACCTCTTCATCTGGTATCGGCTTTGGCGCAGCGCCTCGGGCATGATGTCGGCGATGCTGTCTGACCTCTTGAAGCCGGTCCCGGAGGCCATGGCACGGTGGATCAGCAGCCTTGAGGTCAGGAGAGAAGAGGAGAAGAGGAGAAGAGGAGAGGTGAACAAGGCTGATTGAAATGGTAGCTACGACCAGGAGGCAATGCCGGGTGGGGTGGCAATTTATATAAGAAGAAGAAGAGGAGGAGGAGAGAGGAGGCACAGTACAAAACAATGCAGCATGGATGATGCTTGGGAGAAGAGGAAGGAAAAATAATACTAGAATCAAAGCACATTGGTGGATGAGGAGGACAAGTTATGCTGTCTTCGTTTTTCTCCTCTCCTCTCTTTTCTTCTTTTGTCTGAAGAAACATGGGAGGGAGGGAAGGAAGGCATTCACTATTATATCTCCTATCCTCCAAGTAAGATTCTGACGTCCCTCTCTCTCTCTCCCTCCTTATATATTTAGCTGCATGCAAATGATTGATAGTTCTGGAGAATGAGAATAATAAATAAAAGTTAGATTTCATGGGTCCAGCCCAAGCAAGGAAGTTTCCTTTTGTTTTCAAGTCCCCTGACCTGACCTGATCTGATCTATCGATGGGTGCAGCCCAAGCAAGGAAGCCCAACTGGAGGCCCAGCCCAAGCAAGCAAGCCCAACTGGAGGCCCAGCCCAGCGCAACGGCTACCTTCCCTTGCCCCCACCCCACGAGATTCAAATAGGGTACCATTCCTCCTCCTCCTCCTCCGCCTTGCCCCCACCCCACGAGATTTCCATTGGAATCCAAATCCAAATCTCCTCTACCACCTCCGCCTCTAGGGCAAAGCATTTGGATCGGATCGGATCGCCTCTAGGACCGAGCTGGGGCGGGGATGGGATCCATGGCCGCGCAGCAGCTGGATGCTAGGGTTACGACGCTCCCCGGCGGCGCCGAGGAGTACATGCGCGACTCTATTCAGACCTCCCTCGGACTCCCCGTCTCCGACCACTCCCTCCGCCTCAAGCTCCTCGCTTCCGAGGACCAGCGCCGCCGCCTCCAGGACCACGTCTTCTCCCTCGAGGAGGACCTCCGCGCCGCCCACCGCCGAATCCAACTCCTCAAGGTCCGTTGATCCATTCAGTCATTCACCCTGCTTGGTTGGATCCGGCTCACGGAACAAATAAAATCCTCAGGCCGAGGCCGCCATGAACGCCGCCGGCCTGCGCCGCTGCGTCGAGGACAAGGAGACCATGGCCGCCGCCTACAACGACCTCTCCACTAAATGCGCCAAGGAATGCGCCCTCTACGAGCGCGACCTCGAGCGCGCCATGGAGTCCTGCGACGAGCTCGCCAGGGAGAACGAGGAATTGCGCGCACGCCTCCACCAAAACGCCAACGTCAGTACCCCCTTCCTCCGCTCAATTTTCCAATGCCTGCTGTGTTGTATCCTGATCTGCCAGTCGCGCCAGTGGTTTAAATTGATTTTAACGCTGTATTCAAACTTCAATATCCTTGAACAATATCTTATCTATGAATGAGTAATGCAATCTGGCAACCTTGAGATTATTTGATTTCCACCAGTGTTTACACTTGAATAGGATGCAGTTTCTTCATGTCTCAACTCTTGAACAATCGTGAATATGCAGTTGGCAGCATTGACGGCTCAAGTGCAAGACCTACACAAGGATAAGGAGGCCCTGAGGATGAATCTTGACAAAGCAGAGGAGGAGGTGAGATATTAAAGCAAGCAAGCAAGCTGGGTTAAAATGTCCTTCGCCTGCTGCTTCGTATTGGTCAAAATCAATGTTTGTTTTTGTTTCATTCAAGGTGAATACGCTGTGTGAGGACAATAGAATTCTTGACGAAGAGAACAAAAGGCTGCTGGGTTTGTTGGAGAAAGAGCGACAGCGCCGATCTGAGAGAAAGCAATCTGCCAGTACCTCCTCCAAGGTGAAATGAAATGAGGATCTTTGAGCTTAATTTGAAGGATGGCAGTCTGCCCATCATACTAGCAGCTTCAGATAGATTTTGCTGGCTCTTGTTGAATATTCATCTGCCTCATGATTTCCTTGCAGAATAAGCGCAAGTCGTCAACTTTGAAGGATGGCAGTCCAGTTGGTGGTCGGGCTATCGACTTTAGCGGTGCAGATTCATCAAGGCATCCACTGTCACCCTTGCCCCACAACTCTCCGGACTGCAGGGCGCACAAGAAATGAAAGTCAGCTGACATTTCCTTCCTTGTCTGCAACTGCTGATCTGATCTGGTCCTACAAACTTGGCTTTCTTTGTGGGTACAAGTGAACCTGAAATCTTCTTGTTTCTGTATCTGTTAGTATCATTTGGTCAGAAAATTATCTTCCTTCCCTAGGTTAAAATGTGTCCAACCAACGTATTGTTTGGTGCCCTTGTGGTTGTTCTTCAAGGGTGCTGGTCCGTTCGTCTGAAATGAAAGCCTCGGGTAGATGGTTTTTCCAAAGCATCTTTGATGATCTCCTTTGAGGAGAATCATCGACCTTGCAGGGAACGAAACAAAAGACGAAGAAAACAAAGGTTGGCCATCATTGGTGGGACAGGGTCCAACATACTCAACTATTGCTTCAGGGAGCTTCAGGTGTGATTTACTCATATTTCTTCATGGATGAATGAAACAAAACGAGTTTCTGAGATGCCGTACGAATCTAGAGCGCTCCCAAAGGTTGTTAAAATCGTGATACTGAATTGAATCGGATCGGACACGTTCAGGTAGGATCGCATTTTAGGATTATCGTAGAATCTAAGATCCTAACCGATTGTACATCTTCCTATCTTTTACTCCGGATACATTTCGAGAGAGAGGGAGGGGCATGATTGTTTATTTCGTCATTTGGAACCAAAATTGATTAATCTCGACTATATAAATCATGAGTTGTTTGTGCATCATGTCTTCTCCTATCATCCTCTCATATAATAAAACCTCTAAAATTTTATTAATTTAACCATTTTTGCTATCCAACCTCGTCCTTTAGCCTCTTCGCCTCGTTATCGTTACAAATATGAGACTCATCTGACTAATAAAAACAAATGAAGATATTAGAAGGAAAAATAGTGGATAATCTCATCATACTTTTTTACATCTCATCTGAAATCAATCTACAACATCATTTCTGACATATTTGTTCCACCACACTTATATGACTCGTCTATATTTCTATATCTTAAATTTGTACTTCATATTACCACGTTCAATATTTATATTTTCGTTATAACATATAGACACTTTGTAAATATCTATCTTATTCTTAATAGAACAAAAATATGATTTGATTATTCTTAATAGAACCAAAAATGTGATTTGATTTGATTCCCTGTCAGTTGGACTACCCCACCCGGAAAGCCCATCCAAATGGACTCCTCCAACCTCACCTCCCCTCCCTCTTTCCCCAACTCCCGCCCTCAAACCCTAGGTCATGGACGCCGCCGCCCACAAGCGCAAGCGCATCCAAGACGACGACGGGGAGTTCGACCTCTCCGCCCTCGAGGCTTCCGCCGCCGCCGACGCCGTCGAGGTGCTCGACCTCCGGGCGGCCAAGCGCCTGCTGCTCGCCTTCGAGCGCCGCCTGCGCGACAACCTCGAGGCGCGCATGAAGTACCCCGACGACCCCGCCCGCTTCGCCGACTCTGAGATCGCCCTCCACGCTGAGGTCGAGCGCCTCCGCCTCCTCGCCGGCGCCCCCGAGCTCTTCCCCGACCTCGTCCCCATCGGCCTCGCCCCCTCCCTCTCCTCCCTCCTCACCCACGACAATGCCGACCTCGCGGCAGCTGCCGCCTCCCTCCTCGCGGACCTCACCGACTCCGACGACCCATCTGACCTCGCCGGCGTCCAGGCCCTCGCTGACGCCCTCGTCGAGGCCAACGCGCTCGATCTCCTCGTCCACAACCTCTCCCGCTTCTCCGAGGCCGACCCCGACGAGGCAGAGGCCGTCCACCACACCCTCGCCGTCCTCGAGAACCTCCTCGACCTCCGCCCCCACCTCGCGGATGCCGTCTGCGACAAAACCAAGGTCCTCCGCTGGCTCCTCGCGCGCCTCAAGGCCCGCGAGTTTGACGCCAACAAGCAGTACGCCTCAGAGATCCTCGCCATCCTCCTGCAGAATAGCCCCGCCAACCAGAAGCGACTGGGCCAGATCAACGGAGTCGACGGCCTGCTGCAGGCCGTTGCTATGTACAAATCCAGGGACCCAAAGACCTCCGACGAGGAGGAGATGCTCGAGAACCTCTTCGACTGTCTCTGCTGCATCCTCATGCCCATGGAGAACAAGGAGAGGTTTGTCAAGGCAGAAGGCGTCGAGCTCATGATCATCATAATGAAGCAGAAGAAGCTGGCCTACAGCTCCGCCATCCGGACACTGGATTTTGCCATGACCAGGTTCCCGCCTGCATGCGAGCGCTTTGTTGATGTGCTCGGGCTTAAGACTGTTTTCGCAGCCCTCATGGGTAAGGCAAGTAAACGCTGCTCTTTTCCTTTCTTCTCCCTTCAGATGTTGTAGTATATTCATTTTTTTTGTGAAGCTATATATATCATGTAATAACAGACAACTGTTCCCAGACAACCTATTAGTGGGGCTAGTCATGTATATTTGTAGGCTTATCAATTTCAGGTGTTCCTAACCCAAACTCGCATGCCTTTTCAGATTCCCGTTAACAAGAAAAACAAGAAAGAGAGTTATCAGGAGGAGCTAGAAGAACGTATCATTTCATTGATTGCTTCATTGTTTGGTAAGCAGGCAAGCCCATTCCAGTATCAGTTACATATTTTCTTCTCTATGGCTGAATGTGTTTCTCCTGGTAAGTCTGCTTCTTAATTTGTTTCCCGTATATGAACCTGCCATCGAGGATCAACAGAAATATACTTATTTTTTTAATCCATAAGTACTCCACACAGTTGTCAGTTAAACTAATTTTCCAGGGGCAACTGTGGATGCAGCCTGTATATTTTACTCCAATCTTTGCTAGGTAATTGGTTAGAAAGCCGCTTTAGCTGTATTACCTATTGCTCCTAAATTCTGCTCGTAAGAGTTTCACATTTAATTGTATATTTGGACTTCCGCAATTCTTCTACGGTTTTCATCTACCTGCATACATGCAACAGTACTTCTGGGAAGACTGTCATCACACTTGCAGATTCAGTGGTTTCTCAAACAATTGCTAGCATGTCACAATTATGTTTGCATGTTCAATGGTTTCTCAAACAATTGGTAGAATGTCACACATGTGTTTGCATCAGAACTGGATAACAGGATAAGACCAACCCAGCATCTATTCTGACCATACTGTATTTGGTCCCTGTCCATAATCACCTGCTTTCTTTCTGTGGTTCAGTTGTTATAATTCTATGGTTGACTTCTCCTTTCTAAATACATTAATATATGTTAGTGATGGCATCTTCTTACATGTTAAAGGTTTTTGTATCCCCCTATCCGTGATAATAAATGTAGTTAGGTTTGCTGATTCTGCAGATATTGTCAGTGTGCAAAATATGTTGCGCACCCAAATTCATGACACCATCTTACTCATATGTTTGGTTATTTTCCACTTCTCTTAGGTGGTATCACCAAAGGCTCAAGAAGGATCAGGCTACTAGGAAAATTTGTTGAGAATGAATGCGAAAAGATAGACCGTCTGATGGAGTTTTACACAAGGTATGTCTGATTTGGAGAAAACTAAGAGAATTGGCTTTATTATTTCTGGTTACTTAATTTCCTGATTGCATGTTCTACTTGTTCTGTACAGGTATTCAGACAGAGTGAAAGAAGAGACTGAAAGACTTGATAGTCTTGATTTGGAAGATTTAGAGGTGCCTTTGATACTTTGTTGCCTTCATCATCTCCATTTTGAACAAACAATGAATTACTAGAAACACATTCCTATTCTTTTAGATGGACGATGATGAGCGGTACAACCGAAAACTTGAAGCTGGGCTCTACACACTACAGGTAATACCATACTGACATAATAATGTTGTACTCCTTATCTGATAGTTTTTCAACCTGTCTCGCTTTGGTTCTTGTTTACTTTTCCATGCGTCTGAACTAAGGTTTTGTATGTTTCAGTTAATTGCACTTATTCTGGGACATATCTTGCACTCTGGGTAAGTAGAGCTTGCATTTTTTGTTTTTGTTTTCCCTGTTACTTGGATTGCTGTACAGAGTTAGGAGGTTAGAGCAGAAGGCATTGCTGATCATTTTTGTCTGTACCACTAATTTTCAGGAATTCCCAGATGAGGACAAGAATAGAGTTGCTTCTTAGACAGAACAAACTGACAAAGCAGGATGTGAAGGATATACTTGAGGTATGCCATCATGCATTTGCTGTTTGAATTTGCTGATGACTTAGTTTGATTTATGGTACCGCCTTATAGTCTGGAGTCTTGAAACCGGTGTCGTAGTTGATGATTTATGTGTCTTGGTGACCCTGAGTGAGAGGTGGGCATTTAGATCTAGGCATTCATATTGCACGACAGAGGGAATCATCAAGAGAGTTGTTCAATTGGTGATGTACTTCATGTTTTAATTTTGATGGAACAATCTAGTTATCTTTTGGTTTCTGTGGCAGGAATATCATGACAACATTGGGGATTTGGATGGGCCTGAAGAGAAGGAAAGAGCGCAAGCGCGAACAAAGGAAATCTTAGGTGCATTGTGATCTTGATGAAATCATAGCTGGGGCATATATATAGGCCTGGAGTTGGTTTTACTTAGAAGAATCATCGTGTAAGATTCTAGTAGTTTGAATTCCCCGTCAGTGTGAATTTAGCAGAGTATTCATTTGCAAACTGGATCCCTTGTTGTATTATTATCTATTTTGGAGGGGAAAAGGAAAAAGAAAGTTGTTGGCAGTTTGTATTGTATTGTCGGCTGCGCTGCTGATAGTGTATTGTCTGATGCATTCGCTGATGGGTGCAAACCAAAGCAGCCGCAGTAGTAGTAGAGTAGAGTAGGAATGGAAGCCCTTCCCTAGCTGGAGGGCTGGAGGCTGTGAGGAATCTGGGCTCAACTCAAGTCGAGGCAGCGACTGGAGGACTCGCTCGGCTTGACCCCACCTCATGATGGTGATGATGCCATCGTCTCCGCGGCCGGGGCCCTCCAATGCCGCTGCTCCCCGGTGCCATCCTTTCTCCACCTTCGCTCCGGCTGACGAATTCAAGGATGGGTCTCCTTAGGAGGGCGCGCTTGTCTAGCACCGCAATGCCGTCACCCACCACCTCGAGTACGCCACCACCCTCAACCGCCTCGGCCTCGGGGACCTCCTCCCTTGGCTCTTGCGGCGGCAGCCGCCATGGGTATCCTCCTCTCCTTCACCAAGGGTGGCCATGTGGATGAGGCGGGGACTCCTGTTCTCGACCACCAGGTGCCATGGCCGCTTGCACCTAGATAGCATAATATGCATCGTCATCACCCTTGACTGCTTCAGGTTTCTACTTTCTATCCTGCAGCTTCTTTCCCTTTTACAGATTCCGTTTCATGTTTTTTCCCCTTACTTCTTCTTTCCTTTTTGGTGGTGGCTGTGTGCGTACGAGTTACGCAGCGACCGATGATAAAACGATAAGAACCAATACAACTTCCTTTATCGAAAAAAACCCTGCAGCTTCTTGCCAGCTCACTGCTCACTCTTCTTTTCTACTACTACTCTGTTATCTGCTAGTATTAGCCGTCTTCAAAATAAATTAATCTCAAGACACAGAACGAAAATTAGCTGCTGCCACTACTGTGCTGTGTTTGAATTGTCTTCTTCAATGAAATTAATAAGAGGTCAGGGAATTGCACAAACCATCATGTTTTGGAGCCATATTCCTATCACTTTGCACCATGTTTAAGGATCTCTTGCACCACGTTTTAGCCAAAGGATTCTTACTTTGAACTGCTGATAGTTGGTATACATAATTAGATAATAGCATAATTCGTTTCACGTTTTGTAATGGAATTTAAGACCCTCATCATCTCGAATATTTGATGTGTTATAGTTTCTTAACTTTTTTGGTTGAATACTACCTCAGGCCTTGTCTAGTGATATGTAACAACCCAAAAATCCTAAAACCAAGAAAATATAAACTTTTCTAAGGAAATAAAAGAATTTGCAAAGTTAAATAATCCGAAGAGTATAATATATATATATATATTCTGCAGGTATGCTCACTGTAGTTCATGTCTGCGCACACTCTACAAATTGTAACTTACAGTGTTTCAGGTTGTAACTCACAGTGTTAGCTTCTCATGTTGCAATTATGTATTTATGAATGTGAAGTTATAACTGATCTACCTAACAAGTTGTAACTCACAGTGTTTTAAGTTGTAACTGGGGATGTGTGCAATGCGAATAACAAGTTATCATTCACGATGTTAACTTCTCGTGTTGCAATTATGTATTTCTAGACGTGACGTTGTAACTGGTCTACCTAATAAGTTGTAACTCATAGTGTTTCGAGTTGTAACTGGGGGATGTGCGCAGTGCGAATAACAAGTTGTAACTCACAGTGTTAGCTACTCGTGTTGCAATTATGCATTTCTGGATATGAAGTTGTAACCGGTCTACCTAACAAGTTGTAACTCACAGTGTTTCGGATTGTAACTAGGGGATGTACGCAGTGCGAATAGCAACTGCGTATAGGCGCAGAATAGCCTCGCCGTGTGTGTGTATATATATATATATATTTGATTGCTTATTTATTTGAGCCTATATATATATGATATATAAACTGTATAAATATAAAAATACATGTATATATATATAATGGAAAAAAGAAAAGCTTCTGAGCTGAATGGACCAAAGCTCAACTCTCTCCTCCTCTCTTCTCTCTGTTTAGCCCAACTCCAGCCAGCCCAGCTCATCTGCTGGCCCAGCCCGCCACCCCTCCTCTCTTCTCTTTCTCTGCTTTAGCTCGCAGCAGCACTAGCTGGCACCACCACGCTGTCGACGTCATGTCCAAGCCGGAGAGCAAGCACCAACTACCCAAACGGATTCGCTAGGGCATCTAGAAGCTTAAGCCCGCGTCGGAATGGCCAAAGCCTGAGCCAAGTCCAAGATGAACACGTAAAGGAGACCGACGACCGTATGAAGTCCCGATCAAATTTGCGAGTTAGAGATAGATGTGATGTATAGATCAAAAAGGGAAAGATTCCAGAGCCTATATGCGAGCTTTTGCCCAAGAGATAGAGTCCCGAGCACGTTGGAATCCTCGGATTCGAGTTTGAGCCGTCGCCACCTCTCGTTTCAAATCTGAGTCAATTTGGAGATATGGTAGCCTCCCGCATATATATATGTGACCCTAGAGCCTCCCCAGACCATCCCACATCTTTTGCCCAAGTCGCCAAGAAGAAATCGACACTGGAGCCCTTCACCATCGAGCTCCGAAACTCCATGCCACAGTGCACCGTCACCCGCCTCTCTGGAGCTTCTGCGACGCCGACACATACCCTAGGTGAGTTCCCCGTGCTCTCCGAACATTTTTCGCAGCTCATCGGAGTAGATAGGTCACCAGAGCGCCGCCTTCTGTATCACTAGAATCAAGAGCCAAAGCATATGTGCCGTCGGATCTAGATTCGACGATGTAGATTAGAAACCTTTTATACCCTTTCGGTAGCCAATTCGAGTGCGACACGTGTTCAACATAATCCCAGTCAGTCGGTGCCACGTCATCAGGCCTGGTCACCTGACCACATCAGCGCTTTTGCTTACATGTCACACCGCGTCAACGCTGGCAGCCGAATCAGCTTTTTTCTTTTCTTTTGTTTGTTTTAATTGTTTTACTGACATCATAATTAGTAAATATTATGTAATAAATAGTTTTTAATAGAAAAATAATTCTGATTTTTTAATAATTAGTAAATTAATTTCTAAAAATGTTAATAATGTTTTATAGGTTTATTTAATTCTATTTAATAGTTTTAAATAGTTCTATAATTCAAATAAATGCTAGAAAATCCAGAAGAATCCTAGAAAATTATAGATGGCTTTAGAAAATTCTAGAAAATTTCTAGCATCATAATTTCATCTATAGATAATCTTTCTAGTCATGTTTTAATCTTAGAAAATCATAACTTGTCAATCATAGCTCTGTTTTGACCCGTTATTTTGTTGGATTGTCTAGAATAGTGTAATCTTTTGAGTGATGATGTTTGTTGTATGTTGTGGTTCTTTTTGGATCTTGGTGTTTCTACGTTGTTGCTTTTTCGCGTATGTTCGAGTAGACGCCAACGTTCAGGAGGAGCTAGAAGGTTTGTGCAGGATCAGGATTTTGGAAACCCAACTAAGTTCACTGAAGGTAAGTTGTGCTCTTGATTATTTTTATCCCAATTTTATAAATATTTATTTTATAAATATGCATGTTAATAATTTATTAGGAATCCCAAGAGTTAGGCTTTACTTAGTTTTTCTCTTATCATTCTTGTTGCCATACTATAAGTTTAGGTTATGGATGGGTAGATGATGCTTAGCCTTGCTTTGAGATGATAATAATGATAATTGTACTACGAACTTGATAATGGTTCTATGCAACTATAATAAAATATGATAGAATAATTTTTGTAGTAATATAGTATAGGGATTTTAGTATGTGGTATGATGAGATGTATGGTTGAAAAAAAATATTAGTCTTGCTCAAATCTAAGGATCGGTTCATAAGGTGACCTTTCGATATTTACAGTATAACCATAAATCTGGTATGAGACGGACCTAGCTAAGTAATTTTCTTACTCTTAGCATAGTGTAGACCAGGTAGAAGAGTGATGAATTGACGATGTCTTAGGATTCGAAAGGCGTAAGAGGGGGCTTCCGTTGTTACGGTGGAATCACGTGATAGTGAAACCTTAGTGGGTAGACACGTGCTGAGAGGGGTATTGTAAAGGTTTTGTAGTGGATTCCTAGCACACACCTCGGTAGTGTGTAAGAGTTTTCCGTCGATCAACGAATGCTTGATAAAATGGGATGAAACGTCTTATGAATAAAGTACAACCTTTGTAAAGTTAACACTAAATATTCAGCCATGCTCACGGTTATGAGCGGCACTGAAACCTACTATGATTATAACTTGATATTTTATTTAATTGGGTCAACTATGATGGTGGGAATCATAGTTGAGGATGATCAATCGTAGTAGTAGGAACTATGATTGAGGGTTCAAACTTAGTGGATGAAACTTTGGGTTAAGGTGTTGATTAGTTGGTTGAGTCAAGATGGAAGGAATCTTTAGGTGTGTTGTTATTCACTTAATTATTATTGTTTTTTAAATATTTTTACTTAAATGCCGATTATGCAAGAGAGCCATATTAGCTTTATTCTTGTCAAGCCTTTATATGCATAATGTTTCCTTCACAACTTGTTAAGTACGATAAGTGTTCACTCTTGTTATCACCAAACACTCAGTTGGATAAGATATAGAGGAGTACGCTGAAGATGGATTGTTCTAAAATGCTTTCTTCTTTAATGATACCTATGAAAGAGTCGTAAAGAATTATAGTTTATTTAGTTCCGCTGCAGAGTTTAATTGATTTTTTATCCTCGAATGTCACTTTTGTAAGACGGTTTATTCGATCAAGTTTGAATATTATAATAATTATTTTTAATAAAATCATTATGTATTTAGATTAATTCTTGAGTTCAGCACATATATAAGATTAGTTTGTTTCTTGACCCGCTCTGGACATAGGTGGATCCGTACAACGTCCAGTATTGTATTGTTAGGCTATGGATAGATCCGTACAACGTCATATACCTCTGATTGAAGACATGAGTCGTTTTAGTTCAAGACTATATATGATATGAGACACCAGTTGGATCTTGGTTATGGGAAGACACCAGTTGGATTCGATCTAAGGATCTGGGACTTGTACAACAAGTAAACAACGATCTCGTATCAGCCGTACACTTGACCTGAAATATCAAAATCTAAAATATAGGAATGGAAGATAAAATCTGGAGGCAAGAGTCCTCCATAATGTATGCTCTACCAGCAAACTGTAGACCTGTTGTCACCTTCTAAAGAATAAGTAGAAGTACAGTATGTAATCTGTTAGGTCATCTCAATTCTCAACTAATAATACAACACAACATATGTAGGAGAGAGTACACGCAGATTTGAATACAGGTCACTCCTTGTGCTTGGTTGTTACAACTAGCTCTCCGATGAGCTCATTTTCGCTTCCATTCGACCAATGTTCTCCCAACTTTATTAGCCTGAGTCTTTTGCGCAGTGAACAAAAAGTATCTGGCGCTAAAAGAGATAAATACAGTTGAAGATCTTCGGAGAACCACAAACAACTCTTACTTCAGCCATACACTTGGGTGCGCCATAGTGATGGCGCACACCCTGCTCATTTGCTTCAGGAGATCATCACGCCCACTTTTCGCGCAAAGTCATCGTCATCCTCCGGATCATCATCATCTTCGTACTCCTGGTAGTCGTTATCCTCCTCGGCGTTGAGGTCAGCCGCCTCATAGTCACAGTCTTCTGCTGCCTCAACATCTTGATGCTCCTCCAGCTCTTTACCTGTATCTTCAGCGGCATTGTCGTCAACAGGTGAGAGGCTATCGTCGTACGCCACATCGTCTTCAGGATAGAAGGCGGCTTCTTCTTCTTCTTCATTGCCCTCCGTGTTCACATCAACCGTGTCGCTCTCAATGATTTGGAACTTATTCTGAGATTCTTCCACTCCTACAGTGTCTTCTTCCTGTATGCTGCCAGAATGGGCAGCATTTTCAGAAGTCGCCTCTCTTTTTCTCTTCAATATGACACCTAGCGGTTTTGGACCTTGAAATGGAACAGGCTCAGAGGAGGCCCTGCTGGCAACTATTTCTGAAGTCATACGAGCTGGTCCTGCAGAAGAGCCAGCACTCTTGATGGAATCTTCTCCTGAACTGGCAACAACCTTCTTTGCTTTCAACTCTGCAAGGCTCTTTGGACCAGCAAAGTTCAGTGATCCAGCATCTTCAACACCACTCACTTTTGCCACGGTACTTTTTGCGTTACCAGGGATATCCTCGTTTGATCTAGCCTTTAGCCTTTCATGAAGCTTCCCTCGAAGGTCTGTGTGTTTTGGTGGCGACAATCTGGCTCTTGGCCCTCTATCGCTCTCTTTCTCTGAGTGTGAGCCAAGTCTATCAAATGACGTCTCCCCAGGAAGTTTTATTCTACCATGCAATCGAGATCGTGAGACACCGTCATGGGCAGCCTGCTCTTCACCTCGCCAATGATGATGGTTGTGGCATTCATCCTCAAGATATGCATCATGCCTATCAGGTACCTGCGTTGATCTTGGTTCATTGAGCCTTCTTTGCTTCAGTAGCCTGTGGCGCAAATCCGAGCTGCCTGCATTTGCAGGCACAGGCTCGCTCTGAGAAATCCTTCTCTCTGACAACAAGCTATCAACTGAACTTCTGTATGACCTTTCTGATTCATAGCTACCATGTTTTTGCCTCATCATCCCAGTGTGATGCTCCCCATTACTATGATGGTAACCGTTATGGTTTCCCTTGAATGACTGTTCAGAGTCATCATCGACACAGCCAACAAGAACACCAGAACCAGCAGAACGCTCCCTCACAAATTCGCCAACCTCCATACCATTCTCAGGTAAGTCATCTTCGACTGAAGAGTGAGATTTGTGATGCTTTGCCGTACCAGACTGCACATAAGAATTATCGTGATTCTGGTAATTTCTTAATGACTGATCAACCCTGCTTGCAAGATTTTGCTTCTGAGCTGGTTTGCCATCATGAGCGCTGGAATTTGACTTATCAAATATTCCTAAAGGCGTATTCTGTTGGGTCGAAGAGTTTGGTTTTGTCCACGAGTTCTTTAACTGAGGATTAGGCTGCAAAGCAGGAGTAAAAACATTTGCCGTCAGCTGTGGAACAGGATTTCCAGCAGCCTGTGGCACATGCAAGAAGGCACACTTGTCCCCTTTTGCACACATGCCTTTCTGAAAGTAATAACATGGAACACCCTGCTTGGCTGTGCCTGTGCCACTGGCAGGAGTATATCCATGGGCTTGAGCTGGCACAGGAACTTGTGGTGCAGACTGTTGAGCTGCTGCCCGTGGAGTTGTTGGTGCTCCAAGGAGGCTGTCCAGTGGCTGAAAGATAAAGCAGGCTTATTAATTAACAAGAACAAGGCTGTTACACAAACTTCTATAGCTTCGTACAATGTTTGACTGCCACTGAGGCACTAACTGGTTAGAATTGCAGTAATTTCAATTCAAGACCAATAGAGGGGGAGGGAGTACCGGGTGCCTAAACGAACATTTGGGATTCACACAGTTGCCACTAAACCAATACCAACAGTCCCTTGGATTCATCCTGGCAGCATCACTATGACGGTACTCACATTCACTTCCCTGCATGCAGGAGAAACAACATGTTAGTATAATTCAGATAAGGGGATTGCATTTTGAAGAAACCAAGCATCCATCTATCATAAGAACCTGAAGAAAGGTCATTATGTCTCCATCAGATTTCCCACAATACCTTATTCAGCTCTGATTTTGCTACTACTGCACTACTACAGTATTTGTGGCCTACTTTGTTTAGCGGAGATGAGATGGTGCCCCTAGTGGCATGTGGGACAGGGATTTGAGGAATGCTGAAATGAAGATTGATTTAAATGCAGGCATGATGGATATTAGCCGGATAATAGGCACTACCATATTTACTAACTTAGAAGTATAGCTATCGAAGTTTTAGTGCCCTAAAGTGCCTCAATATTTGGTGTATCTAGTATTATGCTCTCTAAACCTAGAGATTCCACTGCCATGCAACTAGAAAACAAGCTGCTATCTTTGCAGTATTCCTGTAACAAAGCTGGAATGTTGAAACGATGTAGTGAGGAATGATTCTGTTTCCCTCAATGTACTGAAGACATCCTGCTATTATAAACTCCAGGAAAGCTCCATTGGGGCATGACAACACGCGAAAGATGCACAAGACGCCCAATTTGCAATCCAAAAGGGCAAAAAAGAGGCTTCCCGTAGCGAATCATCTAAATCATAGGAAAAATCATTCTATATTCATATGTTTAGCCTAAAGTACATAACTGGTGTTCTTCCCTAGTTCTTGCAAAGCCACCTAATCAAGCGTTTCTGTTTTTCTTTTCATTGCATCGAGCTATGCCGAGTAAGAGATCCCGGCACCAACCGGACCTAGGACGGTATCGTGATTCACAATTGAAAAACAAGCAAACATTTGACATTTTAAATGCTAACCTAATAATCATATATAAGCATTCTGGAGAGTGGAGAAGGCTAATATGATATCATGGCACCCATCTGGAGGAGGCTAAAAATCACAGTGACCAAACAGATCTAGCTAGATAAATCAGTATATACGCATCTATTTTTTGTTTACAAATACATGAAGCAACGCCTCCCTCCCTCCCTCCGCAGAAGTAGAAGTAAATTGAAATGAAGCCTCGCTCGAAGTTGCGCGCTCCCTAGAAGCTGGAGTGCCAGTAAAAAAAGAAGAAGCTGGAGGGAATCAGAACGATTAGTTACAGTACATTCCCGGACGAACAGAAGGGGAACCCGAGAAGATTGAAGCGATCCAGATCGTTGAGGCTTGGGCCACATGTATATATACCATGAACCGAAATTAAAATCGCATCGGGCGACAGACAGTGGACGAAACGTGAAATCGGAAGCAGATCGCCGCATCTGGGCGCGCAAGCATATCCAAGAAAGCAAGAAGAATCCAAGAAAGAAAACATCGCAGTAAGTCAGTAGATAGTGACTAGAAGAATGAGCAAAGCAGTCGCGGAGAAGGAGAAAAGGGGAGGAGGAGAGTAAGTACCTTCTTGCAGGTCAACGGGGAGGCGAGGAAGTAGATGCAGTCGGTGCTCCGGCGGCGGCGCGCCTCGTCCTCGTCCGGCCGCGCTGCGAGCTCCATAGCTGGGCGTAGGGCGTAGCAGAATCGAAGAGATAGCAGCGGTGGATGGAGATTGAGGTAGCAGCCGAAGCAGCAGCGAGGAGAGACTCGAAAGGGAACGGATGGCAGAGCAGAGGCTGGGATGATGGGTTAGCGAAATTTCATTAAGTATATTTTTGGCTGGGGTCTGTGGACTGTGAGTCTGAGCTGCTGCTGCTTCTCAGCTCTCAGCTCAAGTGGGACTGTGGGTGGGAGAGAGAGGCCGAGGAGGTGCTGGCATGGATTCCCGATTTGCCATACCACGTGAGAGCAAGCAGCAGCAGTAGATCTGCCTGCATCTCTGCAGTCTTCTCTGCATTCTGCACCCTCTCTCTCTCTCTCTCTCTCTCTCTCTCTCTCTCTCTCTCTACCTGCTGGCTAGCTAACGGTCTGGATGTACCCAGCCTCGGAGTGATTGAGGGCCACCCCACCAGATGCCATGCATGCCTCAAATTTTTTGATTTCGTTTCAGTTCCATGCAGCAAAAAATTGGGAGAAATTAGCAAGTAGACTCATCATTTGTGTTGTGCTCTTCATTTTGTTTCATATATCTATCATGCACACAAGACAAACACAGGGTTCATCAAATATTGCACATGCACACATAACACTCCCTGAGTGAGAGACCTCTAGGGGAGGGAGGCCTCGACCTAGCAAAGCAATCGGGATTGGGAGATAGAGAGACACAGCCTCAGTTTGGGAAGGAAGACAAGCCCCAGAGGAATAGGCTACAAGAAGAACAAGTGGGGTTTCTGATTCAATTCCTCCTACTCCTTGGGATTTTTTTTTAATTTTTTAAATCCAAAATTATAAATATATATGTTTGTTTTAAAATTTTACAACTCTATACTCATGTCGCATGTTGGAATGACGATATGACCTATCGCCCGTTAAAAGGGTGACATCCTAACGGGCCACATGTAGTTTAATTTATTTAATTTAAAATGGAAATAGGAATGATTATGAAATACAAATTTTTTATTTTTTTAATTATTGTGAATCCATTCCAGAGATATTTTTAAAAGTGGATTAATCCGACGAGGAGAGTAGAAGCCGGCAATTTGCTTTGCAAAGATAAACATCTATGATTAATATAAAATTTGCGATACATGGTTGTAAATATTGCAATGCCAAGAATAGAACATGGATTCTACTGCATGGGCCAGAGATACTTGCCCCTTCTATCACGTGCCGCTTCACGCTCCTCTTCTTCATGGCAACGCAGGAGAGCTTGACACCTCTGAAGTAGTTACTCACGCCTCTAAAATTTGGCCTCCACCTCCTTAAAATATCCTCCTGTAGGCGGTGTTCCTCCTCTCACCTTTAAAGGTCCTCAGCATGCTGCTTGTGTTCCTGTTCTTGCCGCTAACATTCTTGTTGCCACTCATGACGTGCCTCTTGCCTCTGTCGTGCTTTCACCATCCTGATCTCGTACTCCCGTTCGGTTTTGGCCTCTTCGATTCAACCCCATTGAACGATGGTCTCACAACGTCGATCCATTCTTTGAAACGACAAGGCTGTGGTTGATAAAGGATAAAGGTATTGTTATGAGTATAGTTCGCAATATGGACCCAAAGAACGTCTTAACAAATGACCCAGTCCTCCTCCTCAATTCTGGAGGATCCAGTGGGAGGCTACCTAGAGCAATAGGAATGTTCTCATGTTCCTTCACTAGCCTCTATGCACGCTCTTCTGTTTGCTTCGTGGTCAGCTCATCTAGCCTTTTCCATTAGAGGTTGAACTTACGTTGCTGATTCTGACTACACAATCTCTTAACATAGTTCATCAAGTTCTTGTTCTTGAACTACTTGAAGAAGTTAGCACCCAAATGTTGCATGCACCACTCGCTCTTCAAATCTTGCCAGATGGGTCCGACTTGGCATTCAAATGAACCATTCTGCAAGTCGAGGATTGCACTCAAAATCCTTGTATGTCGATCATGTATAAGGCAAACATTCGACTGATTCCCCACAACAAAACTCCGACGCGGTCCAAGAACCAATACCAGCTATCTGAGTTCTCACTCTCGACAAAGGCGAAGGCCCTTGATAATAATTGGTTGTTTCCATCAACTCTAATTGCAGTGAGTATCTAACCCATGTACTTGTTAGTAAGGAAGATCCCATCGATGCAAAGGATAGGACAACAATGCTGGAAAGATCGAATACATGCTTCGAAGGCAAAACATATGCACTGCAGGACCAACTTACCATGTTCCTTCACCAACCGATAGTGTGCGGTGTCAATGTAAGTTCCAAGGTTCCTCTGAGCAATGGTGCGAAGCAACCATGGGAGATTATTGTACGATGCTTCGTATATCTTGAACCTCATCTCAATTTCCTTTCTCTTCACCCTCCGCCTTGTCGTAGCTAATAGTGTACTGATTTACTCCTCAATTGCCCTGATTATGGATATGGGTTCAAAGTTCAGATTGTTCACAATATGAACATACATGATGTTGACAACGAAACTTGATGATAGGTACATGTGGTGCTTCTTCAGTTTGTCCAACTAACAAATGTGGTCCACAACTATCGAGACCTCACAATATTTAAAACATACTTTCCATTAAAGGTATGCACCCACCATAGGCAACCCTCATTCACACACTTCACATCATACTTTTTCCTGTTGGACTTCACAACAATGTACTACCTCTAAAGAGATATCGCCCATTGAACAACAACAACAACATCCTTGACAACCTGGATGCTAGGGTACCTAGCCCCCTGGCACACCTTTTTCTGATTGTACTCCCACGACATATGATAACCTTCATTCACCACTACGTTCGCAAAAGCAAGATTATTCCAGTCCGTAGGGACATAAACATCATCCTCATCATCCAAGGATGTCATCCTCAGGAGCTTCCTCGTCCTCCTAATTCTCTCGCTTCATCTGTTCAATTAGATCATGGATGAGTTCCCCCTTGTCTGTCTCACCTATTGGTTCTGTCAGATCGGCCAAGGATTGCCCAACATCCGGTTCTTCCATCTCGTGTACCACTATTTTGACATTATCCTCTACATTACCTACAGCCTGCAGCTCCCTCCATGTACCTCCATTGCACAAACAACATAGGTGACCAACTTCCCTCAGTTGCCCGCTCCAGGTACCTCCTCCAAACCGAGATATCAGTTATCTGAAAGACATACCAGTAAACACCTTCACTTCTACGGTCCACTATAACGCTAACGGTCGACTCTTATTGCTTAGGATCTATTCTGAAACTCTACATTAACCAGCCATACAATGCCATAAAAATATTTCAATTGGTCTAGCTATACCCTTATCCGAGTCAAACCTCCACAGATCCACCTCTTGCGGACCATAAACAATATCCCCTTCTCCATAAATTTTTTTGAAATACCACTTATCCGATATACCTGCTCAGGATCAATAAAAAAAATATTATTATTTTAGCTTACAACAACTATATGGGCTAGATCTACAATAACATAACATAGTAAAATAAACAACTTATGTTGCTAAAAAACCTAAATATAATAGTTGCTCTAAAAACCTAGATCTAATAATAGTTGAACTATCTTAAAAAAATCTAGGTCTAATGTCACTAAATCCTAGATCTAATGTCTAACATATGTACAAAACTAGATCTGATGGCTAATCTAATTGATTTGTAAAAAAGTACTAAAGTTATGCTATTTACCTCCAATACTCATGAATTCTAATAGGGCTTCGCCACTCTCCTCTCCCTCCCCTCCCATCCCCTTCCTTCTTTCTGCGCTAGTGGAAAACGAGTGAAAACGAGCACTATGCTTGGTGGGAGAACTGACACCCCTTAAATAGGAAAACATGTCACCCTTCAGACATGTCACACTTTCAATAGATGACATGTAGGTGGCATCCGATCGATATGGATAACATCGTAGCCTCATTGCCCAATCCAAGACCGCTGACACCACATGTCGCTTATTGAAAGGGCAACAATTCCAACAAACGACCGGAGTATATAATTACAAATTTTCAAAACAAACACATATATTTGCAATTTTGTATTTAAAAAATATATATATACATCGCTCCATGGATGCTTGCAGCTGGGCCAAGCCCAAGCCCATACACAACTGAGCCTGCTATGTATGTATAGTGTAGTTCTAAACAAGGTGCCATCACAATAGAATAGAATACGGTTGAGGCCTGACAAGATAATCTGGAAGGAACAAGGGTACACCATGGAAGAAAGAAAGCAGACTTTTCTCTTCCAACTATCTCTTTAGCCAGCATTTCCACACTGATAATGACACTTCCAAACCTTTTCCATCTGCCCCCACGGTTGTGGATTGATAAGATATGTTTGGCGTTTGCAAATCATCTGTGAAATTAATCACTACTTCAACGAACTCAACTTCAATTATCAATAATACATAGCTGCACAGGAAGGTAATAACAAATCAATAAAGTCCCTTCGGAATAGTACAACCAAACCAAAACAAAGATAATACTCCTCACATAATGCCATGTTCATTATTGATTTACACACTACTGCCCCAGCCAAAAAAAAAAAAAAAAAAAAAAAAATCTCATACTGTACACTCAACTAGAATCTACAGGTACAACACATAGATACCATAACCTTGCATCATACCATCATGTATATGTAACTGCAGCCAGGATTACACAACACATCCCCGGTCCTGGAAGGAGGCTCTAATATCCATGATGGCAACCCCAACGGATTCCATTTTCTTCTAGTCTCCAGCATTTGCATTTCTGTGATCAGTGCATGCTCATGTACACAAGAACGCACGCTAAATGATATGACCATCTCGGCTCCAAGCTGTACAAGCTGCATTAGTTAACATGTGACAACATAAATGGATATCCTTGCGTGTTTCTACACTCTAATGCTTGCGGTGGCTTCTACCCAATGTTTGCGACAAAGGGCACCAGGCGCTTGTGATCCCTCTTACGCCCAAGGGCACATGTATCAAGAACACGTCCGAGCAGCAGCCGAGTATTCTGCAGTGCCACATCTCGTGCAACCAATCCGCTATCCGCAGCGCTGCCACCACCTTGGGCCATCAAAGACCCAAATCCTGACCCAGTAGCATATTGAAGTGGTCCACTCCTAGCCTTAAATGACGACTGAGGAAGAAGCATGCTCTGAAGAACCTTCTCCCCCATCCCATGACCGTTCTCACCAAATCCAACTTCATCACTTTGCCCGCCAGTCACACCACTGCAGCTCCGCAGAAGTGCCTCCAATACATTCAATGCCTCTGAGCATAATGTGCTCTCCACTAGTTGTGACACAACATTATACACTTGGGGTATCTGGGATGGATCCACAGGGGTTTGCTGCAACAGTGATTTAAGCATCAACAGAACAACTCGCTGGTAATCCAGAGGGCCCCTCTCAAGGAGCCTCAACAGGTGGCCAAAGGCCAAAGATGAGTGCTTAGGGAACCACTCGGCACAAATTGGAGGTGAAGCTCGAGCAAAGAGATCTTCCAAGGAGATGATTTCCCCATAGGAATACGCTCTGAACACTTCAGCTAAATCATCCAAAGATTTGGCACGGCACCATACTGAAATATTGGATGCCACATAGTAAGCTTTCTGGTTCGGTTCTTGAAGTGGTGAAGCTGACCCGAGGGAAGGTACTTCCTTTGTGAGCTGCAAACCAAGCCATGGAAGAAGGCCTGTGATGTGCATCAATAACCTAGTCTCAGGGTTCCCAAATATAGAATCACATGTATGTATCGTAATCCTAGATAGCACCTCAATTGCAGATCCATGGCTAACAGTAGACATCAGCCCTTTCAGCACCAGTGGCTGCACCCCTTCGAAAGCAGGGACTTTTCCAGTCTCAGTTATAGATAGCAATCTCTCTGAAGTAGTTCTAGACTCCAGCCTGTGGAGGTCACTTGCATACCCATTGATGTCAAACTCATCACGTGGCATGCTGGAGAGCAACACATTTTCTGTTGTCCGGTCACGGAATGTCAAGCGATCAATTACCCTACAAAACAATTCAAGGACCTGGCAATAGATGTGTACAAAGTCGGTATGCATCAGCGCAACACAGCCCCAAAAGAGCTGTGGGTAAAGTATAACTTTCTCAGGCTCCATGTTCTCAACCATGACTTGTAATGTCAACAATATCTCCATTGCAAAACCTAGAACAGCTGGTACAGGATTACCCAAGCATCTGTGGACACATCTCAGAAGCAATACACAACTATCACTTTTTACACTGGGACGTAATGCACGATATATCTGGTGCGATCGACAAGCCAAGTGATGAGATGTGCACTCCATGGCCCACTTAAGAGCTTCAGCACCCCAAGTCTCACGAAGATCCCCCTGGAAGAAAATAGCACTAACCATGCTTTGCACAAGTGCTGATAAGAGTGAAGCACTAGGAAGTTCAGTCCTTACGAGGGTAGGATCCTCATTCTCCCACATCAGGCTGCCCCTTTTAGACTGAATGTATTTTATCAAGCTCACCACATGATGCTTGTTCTCTCTTTCACTGCTTTCAACCTCATACAGTTCAAGATGCCGGCCAGCAAGTGAATAGAGGAGATTCACAAGCAAGTCCTGGCAATGCTCAAGCACAATGTCTTCTGAGCTATCCATCGAAACACAAGTGACATGGAACAACAGAGGTAAATTTTCACGGAAGTCTTCATCATTTTCATAGGCAATTTCAGCTAGAAGAATCAAAGCTATATCAGCATGTGAAAGCAAGTGCTGGTGCCCCTGTAATGCTGACTGGAGCTCATTGGCGTTGATCCCATGAACTCCACTGCCCCCTTGATGCAAAATATCTTCTGTTGAGTTTGGAGTATCATAGTAGTAGTCACCACTATCTCTGGAAACATGACGGCTCCTCAGATTACCAGCAGAGCTTCGAGCACCCATCAACGGCCCCGACATGTTCATTAATGCTGGAAGTAGCTGGCCTGAGCGGCCGGTAGTGGGGTTCGGAATGCTTACCTCAGGAGCCAATGGGCTCAGTGGGCCGGATACACTTCGGCCAGTAACTGCTGATGTCCGCCAGCTCAGGTTTCCACTCACATTTCTGATTGCACCATCAAGGGAACCACGAACAAGAAGGGGGGACACATGAGGCTGGCTATCAATGACCATTGCAACCTGAGAGGCAGTAGGCCCTTGAGAAAACTCCAATACAACATTTGCAGAAACATCAACCTTCCCAGGCCTGACTGGTTCCTCATTGTCCTCAAGCATTCTCTGAGATAACTCACAGACCAAGTGATCGATGGTCTGTTGTGGGCAAATACGAGCAAGATATAGGCTAACACGCTTCGCAACTGAAAAGTAAGTAGCAAATGCACCACTGATCTCTGCTGATGGATTGGCATCGCAGTCCTCGATCCCTCTGGTGATCAAGAAGTTCAAAACTGGAATAATATTGCGAGTATTGCTTGCAACGGTGCTCCAAAGTTTCTCAATCTCATCAGGAAATTGATCACCGTGTTTCCATGTCACATAATAAAGACTTTTCAGTAACCTCTCACTCCAGCCAGATTCCTTTAGTCTCACAAAGTTGAGATTTTCTATCCAAGGAGCCATGCATGTAAGGACTTGATGCTGTGCGATAATGTCCACAGCGTCAAGCTGGCGCTGCATTATTTCCTCGCACAAGTGCTCACTGAGCTCAGGATGGTCCTTGGCAAGCTTCGAGGACAACTTATACTGGAATTGTTGGTAGGAATCCGGGAGGTTGCCGACAACAGAAGCCCGGTAATGCCCAACACCATCGGTATCATCTTCGGCCCATTCACGAAGAGAGAGCGTCTCCAACATCTGTAGGGCACTGTCACGAATCAGTTTTGTTTGATCAACCACCTTGTAGAGGATCAAGCTCACAAGTCTCTGGATTTCACATTTTGGAATTTCTTGACGCATGTAGACTTCAGCCAGAACACTGAAATACCCATCTGCTATTAGAGGATCCGGAGAGTAACACTGCAAATGATTTATAAAAGATCAGCACCATCAAATTTTAATAGCTGGTGGTAAAGCACATAAACAGAATGATGCCCAAGTAGTTGAGAACATAACTTTCAGTTCAAGAAAGTGAGAAACTGCAGAAGTGACATAAAGCTTCGAGAATGCATTGCCCGAAAGAAAAGAACTTCTTGAAGGAAATAACCGAGAATGACCCACGAAGGCCGGAAAAAAGAAAAAAAAACACTTGTAGTGTAATCTAACTTGCGCAGGATGCAGTAGTTAATAAGATAACCAATTAATTAATGCACTGGTTTGAGAAGAAAATTTTAGCATGAACAATTCTTACAGCAAATGTAAATAATCCATGAAATATATGATGTAAACCACATTGCAAATGTGCATTTAGTCTGTCTGATAAAACATTCAGAAAGTAGACATAAGAAAATAGAAGTAAAACTTACCTGATCTATGCAAGTAGGAAACAAGTCCAAATTTGACTGCAAAATATTCTTCAGTGCGGTTTTTGCTAAGAGAACTCGAAAGTGGCTAGTTTTCTGTTTGTCCCTCCCACCAAAACGTCCTCCATCAGTATGCTTTGAGTATGATGGCGTTCGGGGATCAACTGGTGAATGCCCAAAAGGTGCTCTTGGAGATGGTTCCATGAATAAACTATTGATCCATGATATTACTCGGCCAGTCATCTTTCTTGCATTATCATCAAAACAAGGCCCATAAAGCAATGAAGCAATGGCATTCATGGAAGCCCAATTGATAGCTTCCAACTGCTCAGCCATTTCCCTGTCAAATGCAAGTTTGTCAAGAGATTCCCTTGACCTAGTATGCTGACTAGCTTTATATCGCTCAATTTCACGGCGATAGTCACTGCTGCTTTCCTGTCCCCATGTACTTCCAGAATCATCGCTCCAGCTAAGGAGAAGATCAAAAAGCCTCTTACGTATTCTGTTGTCAAACCGCTCAGACTTCGCATCAACAAACTCTGGAGCTAGATATCTCAGGACAGATGCCAATGCATATCGCAGAGGCTGGAAGTCTTGAAAGCTATCAGCCGATGACATGTTGATTTGGCGGCATGTTTCTTCAATGAACTTTAAAAAATGTAGACGGAGAACAGGCTTCCGACTAAGCATCCCAGGCCAAACCTTTTCAGCTATCATTCGGTGTATATTCGCAACGTGAGTGCGCAGATCCTCACGGCGGGATTTAGGATACTGCTGAACCAAACACAGGAGGTAGCTGTCAGAAAGAGAGTATTCGAATAAATGTGCCCATAATACTCATATACATGATTTGAAGAGATAAGTGTAAGATTGTATCAATTTATTTCACAAGTGGCAATGCACCTTTTTTTCTAGCTGTAATTCGTAAAAATGTCAGAAATGTGAGTACCATGTTTTACAAGTTAAAATATACAGGTCAAACTGAGTATCAACTCACAAATTAGCACTCCCTCCGTTTTTTGTATTTGATGTTTAAGGAATGGAAAAGTGTTCTTTTATTTGATGTTATAGCCTCAAAGGATGCAGAAGAAAGTTAAACCTACATCTTCCTAAAGTGCCTCTACGTCATTTAGTTTGTGATACATATATAAGACTCGGTATATTTGTTCATTGGTCATTGGGCATGACGGTAGTTTAGGAGACAAGAATTTAATGAGGTAGCAAGAGACACATAACTAATAGGGGCATGTGATCACACTTTGCTTTTTATCAATAAGTATATACAAGTTTAAACATGAAATAATAAAAAAGAAAGGATAGAGTAGTAGACATAGAACATAGCTTCCATTTTACTTTAAACTGTATGATACAGTAAGAAATTATATTAGCATGATCAATTCATAAGAAAATTCACGCTTACTCCATACTCTGTTTCCAATTTTATGTCCCCTGAAAAAAATCAATCACTGCAATAATCTTTTTTTGAGGGAATCACTGCAATAATCTTGAGGACGATACAACTCCTTCTGTTTCACAATATGTCCAAGCCCACCATGGGCACAGACCAAGGAAGCAATAAATCTAGGCAAAAATTAATCAAGATTTACTACATGCCCCTATTAAATGACATGCTACCACCACTTAACCTCTCACAACATTAAAGTAGGGCTGGAGAGTGGAAATATTACAATAACTGCACTCTTGATTTTCTCACTGTACAAACATTTTGAAACAACACTTCCCAAGAATATGGACAAATTCTGTGAAACTAAGGGAGTGTTGAAAAATCTGGATGTAGCAAGCAAGTTAGATAGATAAGACTGATATCGTTATACAAAGTCTCCATTATTAAGGAATAGGTATGTCAGGTGAAGAGCAACAATTAACTTTTGAAGCAATATGGGCAGGTACATGAAATATATGAAGTCCCTTGAATGAAAATGGCCAAAGAGGCACTCACGCCTAATTAATTTAAGGAATTTCACTAATATACTGACTTTTGGAAGAAAGTTAAGCCAATGTACCTTCCATTTAGGTTTTGCTTCTGTTTCTAATGACACATCCTCAAGAAAAGATGCCAGCTCACCAAACATGATTTCGCATACTTCTAAATGTGAGTGACCAAGGGCAGATGTAGCGGCAAGCTGCAGCAACGGAAATTATCCAAAAGGAAAAGTCAGTTCTTGAGCTTCAGTGCAGTGATCATTAATCAACTAATCATGCAGTATGCTGAAAGCACATATTTAATGGGAATTTGCTACACAGTACAACAATATTTTGTGGCAGTTAAACCAAGTATATGGCCAGGAAGGACGAGAAAGAAATAACTGTAGTAATATGCAATTGTGTAATATGCAAGGCAGGCTAAACACTTGGAAAATTAATCATTGCATAACTTACTGCATATGCTTCTGAACCATGACGCAGTGATGGGAAAATCATATGGAAGATCTCTCTTGCAGCTTTGAGGGCAAATTCTTCTCTATTATCAGGTGGACAAGAGCATGCAAACATGGCATATATCAACCATTGATCAAGCTTAGTTTCAGCATCTTGTGATTGCTGAGCCTTTCCGCCAAGTTCGACAGGAGTAATCTGTTCAAGTCTCCTAACAACCTCTAATCTGTTGATTTTTACAGTAAAGTTAATAAGATACCCCATTATAGCTCATCATACAATCCAGTCATAATATGAATGCAGAAACAGTGTTTTTATGGAATGAGATAGCAATAGTCAATGGAAATTTTGATGAAATTACAAATCAGCATGTGCCAATCAGTTCTCAAAAAATATAAGTGAACAACTGAAAAGGAAAAGTGGTTTGTTTTGAAAGAAAGAGTGCAGCTGATTTCTCAAAAAGTATACTCTGAACTAAAAAATCACTAATAAACCAAGGTAAGGCTATGTATATCCGCTCTATTGAATATCTTAGGCTATCAGCTAGTCAACTCTCTATCAATACATCCACCAGGCACCAAATTGTGCTTGTCCCAAGATGTCACTACAAGTTCTTGAAATCCAACTTATAAAAATTTCCAGACTGCAGTGAAGCACCGCCTAATAGGACCCCAGAACATAAGGCCAAAGTAATAAAAGAATGAGCGGCTTTCTCCAACCTTGGTTAGGCTGGACCGGGTCTTTTGCTCAGTTGACTGGGAGTATATCTTCCCAGATTTGCTCCTCCAAAGTGCTGCTTCCTCTTGTTCGGATCATTGTCCATTACTGCTCAGTCTCAAGGCTAACATTCGGGGCAAGCGCTGCTTTCACTTTAAATGTTTTTGGTCCTCCCTGCAAGGTTTTCAGGAGGTGGTTAGCTCCAATTGGGCAGCTCTGGTTGCTGATCCTTGCCCTCTTGAACGTTTCCGTATCAAGCCGAAATGTTTAAGTAGGGGTCTTCAGAGTTGGAGTCAAAAGAAGGCCGGCCATATTAAATCACAGTTTGCTATGGCAATGGAAATTCTCCATCGCTTGGAAATTGCTTGGGACCATCGTCCTCTTTCTGTTGGAGAGGAATGGCTGAGGGTCAACCTGAAGAAACACTCCCTTGGTTTGGCTTCTCTTGACCGCACTATTACTAGGCAGCGCTCTCATGTTCTCTATCTTAAGGAGGGTGCTGCAAATACTTCTTTTTTTCATCAGCAATCCAGATACAGAAAAAGGAAGGATTTCATTGCTGATCTTCAAGTGGATGATCTCATTGTCTCTTCTCAAGCTGATAAGAATTCAGCTGTGTTTGATTTCTATTCCAAGTTGCTTGGTTCTCCGGAGCAGAGACCTTTCACTCTCAATTTGGATATGCTTCAGCAGCATCAGCTCTCTTTGGATTCTCCTGATGAATGGACAACAATCAAAGACCTTCCGCAAGATAAAGCTTCAGGTCCCGATGGTTTTACCGGTCGTTTTTATAGAGCTTGCTGGCCGATCATTCAAGAGGATATGATGAGTGCTCTGGTTGCAGTGCAGCAAGGTAGATGTGCCAATCTAAGGTATCTCAATTCTGCATTTCTCACTCTTTTGCCAAAAAAAGTGGATGCCATTTTTGTGAAGGATTTTTGTCCGATTAGTCTGATCCATAGCTTTGGGAAGTTGGTCGCTAAGATTTTGGCTAACCGGTTGGCACCAAATCCCTCTTCTATGGTCTCTACCAACCAAAGTGTTGTATTAAGGGGAGGTGCATTCATGATAACTTTCTATTGGTTCAGCAAGCTGCGAGATGTTTGCACAAGAGTAAGGAGCCTCATCTTCTTCTTAAATTGGATATCTCTAAAGCTTTTGACTCGGTTTCATGGCCATTTCTTCTGGAGGTCCTTGGTAGCTTGGGCTTCGGTCGGCAGTGGTGCAATCTTTTGTGCAGTTTGCTTTCTAGTTCCTCTACTCGGGTTCTGTTGAATGGTGAACCGGAGAGGTTATTAGACACCGTCATGGCCTAAGGCAAGGGGATCCGCTATCTCCCATGCTATTTCTTTTGGTTATGGACGTACTGAACTCTCATTTCACGTGTCTCTTATGATGGCCTTTTGAAGCCTTTGTCTGCCCGTGGTTTGGAGCATCGGGTCTCATTATATGTTGATGATGTTGTGCTTTTCCTTAAGCCGGTTGCTGAAGACTTGGAGTTGATCAAAGGAATTCTTCAGATTTTTGGGGACATCTCGAGTCTTAAGACTAATCTTCTTAAATGTTCTGTAACTCCTATTCATTGTACGGAGTTGGAGTTGGCTATTGTTCAGGACTTCTTGCCTTGTTAGGTTAAGGATTTCCCTTGTCCTTACTTGGGTCTTCCTCTGTCCGTCTGAAAGTTATCTAAACCGGAGCTTTATCCTCTTGTTGATAAAGTGGTTGGCTCTCCCTAGTTGGAAAGCCTCTTTGATGAACCGAGCCGGGCGCTTAACTATGGTTCGCTCTGTTTTGTCGGCTACCCCTATTTATCAGATGATCGCTATGGATTTTCCTAGATGGGTTCTTAAAGCAATTGATAAGTTGCAACAAGGTTTTCTTTGGCAAGGTCAAGATCATGCTAATGGTGGAAATTGTTTAGTTTCTTGGAGACGTGTTTGTCGGCCTCTTATGTATGGTGGCCTTGGCATTCAAGACCTTTCGACTTTTGGTTGGCCTCTTCGCATGTGTTGGCTCTGGCTTCAAAAAACGGAACCCTCTAGACCTTGGGCTGGACTAGATGTTTAGGTTCATCCAAATTCTAGATCTTTATTCTCTGTTGCCATGGTGACCTTAATTGGAGATGGCTCTAACACCTGTTTTTGGCTGGATCGTTGGCTTCATGGTTGGTCCCTTGCTGAGATTGCTCCACATCTTCTTGCTTTAATACCACGCATAATTGTCAAGCAACGAATTGTGGCTGAGGCCCTTGTCAGGCACACTTGGGTCTCGGATATCAAAGGCTTTCTCTCGGTCCAAGCTATTACGGAGTATCTCCAAATCTGGGACTTGTGGGATGGTGTTTTGTTGCCGCAAGATGTGCGAGATCAACATGTGTGGCGGTTTTCTAGTTTTGTAATTTATTTATTAAGTCGGTGTGACACCCCGAAGATTAATTTTGTTTTGGGTTCTTTGGTTCGCTTCCGTTCTATGTCGGGTCTTTGTTAAGCCGTTGTCGCGAATTAAAAGTAGAAAGTGAACACAATAATGTATTTGAGCCGACCTAGGCTTGGCCCAAAGGGCCCAAGCTGACCCCACACCCATCTAAACCCTAAGGAGGCCGTCCATCACGCCCCTGGTCGACCTCCCTGGTTGAGGCTCCCTGTAGTCCCTTGGCCGCCCCTTCCTGCCTCCTCCCTTGCTCCCTCTACTTCCTGGTGGCTTGGATCCCCTCCCCAACTCCCCTATGTGCTCCTCCCCTGCCCTGTGGTGCTGCTGCAGCAAGAAGAAGAAAAGAGGAGAAGGGAAGGAGAGAAGAAGAAAGGGGAATCAAGGGAAGAAGAAAGGGAAGAGCAGGAATCGGAGGAGAAGATCATTTCCTGGTGTTTTCCCTCGCGATTCCCCCTGATTTTCCCCAAGAACCATAGGTATGAAACCCCCCTGCTATTCTTCATGAATTTGGGGAAGATTTTGGTCTATAGTTCGTGGTTGGGGAGGAATTAGAGAAGGGTTTTGGCGGTAGATATCAAATCGAGTGTTCTGCGCGCAGGCAGTTTGAGCAGTTCGGATGTTCCTGATGTTTTGACAACCTAGATGCTTTTTCATGCAGAAGCTATCAACTAAAAAGTTGTAGATAATGTCTAGACCTAGTTTCTGACAAAATTTCAGAATTTTTACTCACACGGTTTAAGAGATATGACTGTCTGAAGTCAACAGTATGTTCAGTTTCAGTTCAGAAAATTCAGTTTGAGCAGTGCTGCTTTGGCAGTCAATTTGATGACCTTAGCTATGTTTCCTCAAAATTGGCATAGCTACAATGTTATAGGGCTTGGAACTATCTTTCTATTCATGTAGAGTTCTCTATCATAGCCTCTGTGGTTTGTGAGGTATGCCCTGTTGAAATTTGCTGCTGCAGTTCCAGCTTCTGTTAAAAAGTCCCTGTTCGAGGGATGATTCAAAGGTTTTTTAGACCTCTGAGTTGACCCACCAAAACGTAAGTTGTAGATCTTGGTGTCATATATTTGCTGCAAGATTTTCATGTCATTTGGAATTGTGGTTTGGCAGTGATACTTGTCTGAATGTTGTTGTCAGGACGCGGGAGACAGATTCAGTCATCTGTTTTCAATTGCGTGTTAGGCATAGATAATTTCATAATTTAAATATCATGTATTCGTGGAAGTTGTAGCTCTCGTTCTCTAGTTTTCATAATGTCATAGTTTTATATGTTTTGTGCAATAAAACAAAAAGATACAAAATTGTGAAACAGACTTGCTGCGGTATATTTGAATTTTCAGTTTGTCGGTTTCGTCGTGTCATTGGGTTTTCGGACGTAGGAGGCGAATGCGTGATTTGTGGGTGCTTTTGTGGTGTTGTTACATAATGAAAATGTATTTGCACATGTGCTGCTACTTCGGGACGCAATTAGTGCTATCATCTTCGTCGGTGAAGACAAGTGAGCATGGCGGTTATTGCTGCAACTTTAACTTATTATTTTTGCTACCTCCACTTATAATAATACAGCACACATGATTATACTTATTAATTTAGAAGATTATACCTACTTACTCTGGATCTGTGAATTTGGCTAAACCTTTTGGTTATAGTTGATTAGTCTTATGCAATAGTGATGACGTCTTGTCGGTTTAGTCATTTCTAGCATAACCTCATCTTATGTCTAATGGTTAGTTTACTTGAGGATAATGATATCGGTTATGTAGAAGCTTAAAGAAGAGGGCATACTTTGTCTGGTAGGTGAACATTTAATTCTTTTTAGAGGGCTATTTTATATGTCTATAACTAGTTGGAATATAACTTTTTGAAACCTTATGCATGTTAAATGATAAGGTAGCAGAAGCATAATTGGTATCTTTCCGTGCCCTACATAGAATTGAACTTGTAATATGTGGTTACAAAATGGGGTAGGCCTTTCTATTTCAAAGCAAGTTTATTGTTACTATATGTTTATGTTCATATCATCTGCACTTTAACATGAAGAAAAAATGGTGGATATATGTGGATGAAAGTGACTTATATTAATTATCTAGAAAATGCCTTTATGTTGATGTATGTTCACGGTTGTGAACTATACGGTTTATATTTTGACATTTGAAGTATATCATGTGCATTGCACTGCATTGCATTTCATATGCATTAGAAATTATGTCGTAAAGATCACGACCGTACCGATACGCATCATACGTTGCCCGAGGAGAGGTGCGATGTAAAAGAAGGTATGTCATTGCATTCATATGCATTATTGTATGGAATTGATTGTTGGATATATTAAAGTTGCATTGGAGGCCATTATAAGAAGCGACGCTTCTCCGTGGATATATTCATTGTGGTATGACTTGTGGATTTGTGAAGTTATTGAAGTCCTGCGTGGATTTGCATTGCATAGTATCCATATGCATCATATTGTGTTACAGTAATCTTCTATGTTCAATTTGGTTGTGATGAATGGTATGCAGATGTTTCAGTAACTTTACTAATTGTAGAAGGTATATGGTTGCGAGTGAGTTATTCTTAAAACAGTTATTTATTATTAATATGGCTTGAACTCTATTCATGATGTCTTGAATGATGATATTTTCTTACAAGTCATATTTAACTCTTAGAAGTTAAAGTTAATTATTGATGTTGATATCATGTCCTATGAGATAGATAGTCTTTTTTTTATCTTGCTTATGTTATAGTTATGTTTGTTATGGTCATGTATTTATTGATCTTCTTTTAGAAGCAACTATTTAACTTGCTTAAAAATAAACATGATGAATAATGTGATGTTTTTTTATATCTGTTTAAGTTTTAAATTGATGCTTTAAATACTATAGTTTAAATAGCTTGTTAAAGTAGTTCGTTTGCTGAGATCACCCAATCTCACTCTTGCAATATTCCTCCCCTAGGTTGTTCTACTTGAAGCTAGCATGGAGGGTAGGGATTAGAAGCACGTCTTGCACTTCATGTCTTCACTTAATATCATCGAGTTGTAATAATAAATTATGGTTAGTCGTTAGAGTCGTGTGTTTGATGTTTACAGTGTGGTTGTGATTTTGAACTTAATGGTTTACTCTTGGTCCTGATTAGGATGTTTTTTAATGCTAGTGTGTTATGCTTTATATCTTGCTTATCTATGTTATTTCTTCCGCATTACTTGGGATACAGGGGAGATATTGTTGTTTTTTTATGTAAGTTCAACTGTATGTCGGGTAGTTTAATGACATTCCAGGTTTTGTGGCCACTGGGGTGTTACAGTTGGCTTATAATGCCTTCTTCATGGGCTCTATAAGGTTTGCTCCCTGGAAGTTTGTGATCAAAGCGATGAGACTATCCTGCACCTCCTGATCTCTTATGTATTCTCTAGGCAAGTTTGGTTCGGTGTTCACTCTTAGGTTGTTTTGCCAGCTCTTGCTCCTCAACCAGGCTGGTCAACGTTTGCTAGCTGGTGGTGTTTCGCGCTGAGGCAGATCAATAAGCATCAATGGAAGGGTCTAAATCCCCTAATCATTTTTGTGGCTTGGGAAATTTGGAAGCTACGAAATGACTTTGTATTCAATGGGGCATCTCCAGCTATTGCTTTAGTGGAACAAGCAGTGGTTACGCAAGGGCCGCTCTGGTGCGCTACCGGTGCCAAGGAGCTCCAAGTTCTCTTGGTTGATTCTTAGGTTGTGTTTGGTGTGTTTTTTTGCTCTCTTTGAGCCCTTTTCTTTGTGTTTGTTATTTATTCTCTGGTTTCTATTTTGTCTCTATTCTCAGGGTGTGTTGCTCGCTTCTCTCTGTGTGTGTGTGTGTGTGTGTGTGTGTGTTTTGTGCGTTGTACTTTATCTTTTTCTTCTTCTATTAATGAAATGACACGTAGCTCTCCTACGCGTTCGAGAAAAAATAAATAAAAGAAGACCAAATAGCGTATTATTGTATTAACAAAATAATCATATAGAATTATGCATGCAAAATTTCAGGAAAAGATCAGAGTTCTTGCCTTGCATCCTGCACAGAGCTCGGGCAAAGTTCAGCTGCATATTTCACAGTTTCACTGAGGTAGCGGGCCCATCTGCTTTTATCTACACTCTCCAAAATGGATTGAAGAGTCACATCCAAAGGAATAGGATCCATTTCACGTCTTAGATCATAAGGTCGTCCTGGATCCCAATAACAGCTTTGAACAATGTCTTCCTGTGAATTAATAAAGATAGCTTTACTTTTGGGGTATCCTTTTTTTTTATGGGGAAAACAGTAGGGGAAGCCCCTACTGCAGAAAATATAGTAAAAAGAAAGACCTGTACAACAGAGAAAGAAACCAAAGAAAACAAAACCAGAGAGCTCAGGCCGGGGGAAAAAAGAAAAGAAAAGCCCCAAAACAGGGAAAGAAAAAAGAATCTACAGAGAGGAGGAGAAAACCCAGCCAAGAATTTCCTGTCTATCAACATCTTTAAATCTGTGAGCTTGGAGAAAGATGTCTTCCTTAAAATTCCTCTTCCAGATGGGAAAATTTGGTTGCTTGTGTTCGGAGATGAAGGCATTTCTCTGCTTCCAGATGTTCCAATAAAAATCTTAAGTCCACAGGAATATAGAAATTCCATGGGAGTTTTGGAGGAAAGAAGACAATACTCTCCGTAGATATTTACTTCCTAAGAAATTCCTACGCTCCAAATAAGTCTTGTAGCAGCTCAAAGAAACTAACATCCAGAAAGTGCAAATAGAAAATAAAAGAACTCACCCCATTTTCCTCTATGATGTCAATAATAAATATTGGCTCTGGTTCAAGTTTCAGTTTATTGTCACCCCATTCATTTGCCGAGTAATTTCTGAGATCATTTTTCAGCGCTCGAACACATCGTAATAACTCCAGGGCAGTGAGCCTTATTTGAACATCAGCAGAGCTGAGAAAGACAAGGCCAACTGCATCCATTTCTGAGGCACGAAATTCAGATACATCCCTGGACCTGTGAAAAGGAGACCTCTGTAGTGCATCACCTCCTATACTAGAACGCCTCACATTTTGCATGTCTTTTCCCAAAACTTCCTCAGATAGGCATACTCTCCACAACCGCATAAGTTCCACTAAACGTCCAAGTGAAGTTTGAATTAAAAGAGGAAATTCATCAGGAAGTTTTAGGATAAAATTGGCCATTCCTTTCAACACAGCAAACCTACGGTTAGGCAAGCATCGTACGATCCTGTTCAACACTTGTACTGCTTCTTCACGGACACCAGGGTCAATACTTATGCCATGCTGAGGTATAACCTCAGTCATTTTATCATTACGGCCCACCTCTTCTATCAAGTATGGAATACATTTCAGCACAGATCTGAAGAGTGATCCCTGAGATTTATCTTTCGTTACATTATCTGAAAACATAAATATTAGAAATGAGAAAGTAAATAGGAAAAGGACGAGCAACTAATAATGATTAATACAACGGTTTCCAAAGCATGGTCCGAATAAATTGTCAGTAATAATAGCACCTGCCGAACAATTTGAAAATTTTCTACACACAACGAGATGTCGCAGCATACCTATTGTAGCCTTTGATGATGTGAGAAGTGCTAGGCTATATACCTTGTTGCAAGACCTTAATATTGACTCAATTGCTGACTTGACCTTTGGAACATAGTGTCCAATACCAAACACTGAAATTTGAGAGTAAACATACCGCTTACCATTATTTCAAACAACATTTAAGTTTAAACAAAATAAAACTGCTACCGGTGCCAGGTTACCTTGGAAAACATCCAAGCCAATTTGTTGATTTGATGGAGAAACTACGATCTCAAGCAAAGCCCTAAGGCCAACAACCTTTGCTTCACTTAAACTATCTGGTTTCAATAGTTCAAGTATCATATGATTCATTGCAAAATCTAGGTTGCTCCGAGCTAAAGTCACACAGAACTCAACAAGTTTATCATGCTGGACATCTTGAGTCAGCAAGCCTTTCTTCAGAACAGTCAGTAATTGAGAGGTAACACTGTCTAAATAGTCCCACACATGATTTCGTGGCTGGTAATCCGCATAAACATTCAAATAGAATTTTACAAGTCGATGAAGACAATCTAATGCCATCGATCGATGATTCTTGTCCTGCATAATAATTAATTAATTAATCAGAATTATTCTTCACGCGTCACAAATGAAGAATATAAGTTTCAGAGATCAGAAACATTGAAAAGAATATTCAGTGATGAAACATTATGATATTATCAAATAAAAATTTCGTTCTCGTGATCATATCAAATGTGTGTAGACAAATCACCTTGAGATACTTATACAGGATCTCCATATGCTGGGAAAAGTTAGAGTTAAATGCACTGGCATCACCAAGACAAAGTAGAAGGGTAACAAGTGGAAATCCAACCTGGAATAAAAATTCAGCATTACATTTTAACATTGTTGCAAAAAAATAATGTGAGCTAAAGTGAGGATCCTGTTGCTTTGTTCACCCATAAACTACTAAAGCTTATATTCTGTTAACATGCTCAACTTTACAGATCATTGTTTGTGGCGTGTTGGCCTTTTTTTTATAAGGTGTGGGTGGTGTGTTGTTGTACTTTCTTTTTACTAATGACAAACAGCTCTCTTGCGCATTCGACAAAAAAAAAAGGCATGCTCTCCAACAAAGAAGAATGTAATAAATTCTAAGTGGCCATCCAAGTGGTCCTAATGTAAGCTGTCAAGTAACTACATATCATAGATAGCTTACATTATCCCATCAAATACTTGATAAGATGACTGACAAGTATGAAACATGACTGAAATATTGAGTCTCTACATATGAAATATATGTTTCAGAAAGAGCTTTGGACCATATATGTAATTTGATCATTTATCCAATTGAAAATACAAAGTTACAAACAATAAGGAAGAAGTTAGAAAACTTATGCAAAGAAGGGTCATAACGAAGACATAATCTGTCCTTCGTATTTCTTGAACCTTGTGCAAAATAGATTAGGAGAGAGGCCTAATTTAAGCAAACAATAAAGGACCATTTTTAGAGCCTTCCTAACAGAAGGACGACAATCAGATTAATAAACAAAGCCAATACATACTCTTTGTACAGATGCAAATACTAAGTATAGAACTAAAATTTTATTTCATCAACTTACAGCAATATGCTTGCTCTGCTTATCCATCCAATACATGAGATGGACTTTTATTCGAGCGACAGCGTCATACCAAAGTGACAACGCAGGTTCCACACCAAGTGGAGGCCAATGATTTTTGCCACCCTCAGCAAGTGGGGCAAGTATACTTGAGAGCATGTTGCACAAAGCATGTTGCAATTCACTCTTTCTTTTGTTGGGAGGACAATTTAGAGGATTTGTTTTTGCAATGAAGGATACTGAAGCATTCAGCCCACCCTCCGTCTTTACCTGAGAAAGTAAATGAATTAGGTGATATAAGCCATCAGGAATCAAATGATGTATATACCACCCTACAAAACAGAAATACCGTTCTTATACCTAACCATAACTTTGAAGTGCACAATTTGAGGCATTGCATATGGCCATTTTATCCAGCAAACATTAATTCACAACTGAGGGCGTGAGCAGGTAACCAATCTTGTTATTCTTTTTTTAGGAACTGAGTCTAGCTCAGTTTGTTGAGGGTGTGGATGTACGTCTAGACCACCCAAGTTTGAGTCCTCTTCGGCGTGAATTTAGATGCCTATTTCTTCTTAATAAAAAAACCGCCTAGTTCCTCCTAGGTTGGTCTAGTTTTTTATCTTGTTATTCTTTTTTAATAAGCAAATATGTTCTTATTATGATTGAAATTAAGATTGTGTAATTTCTGGATCCAGTGTACATAAGTCGAAGCGTAGGTAATTCAATGCATCAAAGTGAACCACAAGATGGGTCATGAAGGCAGTTCTCTGGTATTATCATTTTATTGAATCTTATAACAGTTTGGTCTTGATCCTTACTGGCTCCCTATCAACAGACACAAATATTGAAATTCTAAAGCACTGGAGCAGTTTTTGCATAATCATACCCCCAATTTAAGGTAGCGCATCCCATTAATTATGCTGAGTGTCTCACTTCTAGCAATAGGTGTATCAATACGCCGTGTGTTAAGCTCCATGAAAAACCTTTCCGTCACAGAACTAAACCTGTATGAATAAACATGATAGTTCTCAGTAATTTAGACATAATGCAACAGCTTTTATGTCATCTTTTCAGTCGCATAGACTTCTGCCTCCTCCTTATCCATGGAAGCCAAGAATGTAAGAAGCACACCTGATGCGTGATAAAGCTCCTAAGAGTTGAGCAACGAGATCTAAGAGTAGACCTCGCAAATCAACCAATGAAGGATAATCCACTTGGCTGACAACCCTGCAGAAAGTAAAGAAGGCAGAGTGCAAACTCAGCTTCCACAAGACCACAAGTATATAAACTCCTGTTGACAATTTTTTTTTAAAAACAAAAAACTAACATAATTACAGGATTCAAAGAATGGACAAATTTTGTTAAAATAAGACAGCAAACACTCATTATATAAATAACATTTGATTTTTTTATTTTGATAAAATGCCATGCCAAAGTTGGGCTCACTTATGACTGCACAAATCAGGTAATGTTTCATTAGTTGTGAACTATTTTTACCATATAGAGAAACCATGTTAGTAAAGGCAGTAAAACCTTACCTGTCTGCATTAATTAGCCAATCAAATACGAATTTTTCCAGATCAATCCAAAGTTTCTCTAGACAAAATAATGCAAGAAGTCAGCCAAGTAGTTCAAAAAGAAACTCTGCAAATAACTCAAAGAAACAAAAAAACTAACGACCTGTTATTCCCTCTTGCGGACAATACTCGGCAAATCGAATGCAGGCTGAACAGAATATGCACTCAACAGCAAGCTGGGTAAGGACAAAAAAAGACAGCAATGAAATTTTTTGACAAGACGATGCAATTTATGTCATGGAAAATTTGGAGAGTTTGAGGGATGAAAAGTACATCCAAAAGTACATGGTCAATTGATAGCAAACCTTCTTTTGGTATGTTGACGCATCATGAGCACCTTTCGGTGATTCACTGTGAAACAGTTGTGAATCACACTTCAGTAAAAAGTAAAAGGCAGCATAGTGCTTCCAGGGTTGGTATAACAGTTTTGAGAAAGGCTTAAACAATAAAGCTGAAAGCTTGACGTGAAATAACTGAAATATAATATTATGAAAATTTCAAGATAGGTCAATCGGCATACCTTTCTCTCCATCGAAGAAGAGCCTCCAAAAGAGGTAAAGGTGTGTGCCTAGCAACCATGGCGAGTGAATCCAATACTTGCTCATAGCTTGGATCAGATGGCCGGAGGTATTGCCCATCCTGTTATTTCCAAAATTATGGTTTACGTTTAACTTACAGTGTTGTACCTGATACTGATATCAGAGCAAATATAATTTGGCATCATGCTCGTATGGCTGATTGGCTGGTAAAAACATGCCTAGATGAAACAATGCTACAAAGCTAACTACATATGCTATTTATGAGAATGGAGGGAGTAGCTTGAGATTCTACCCGTGTTGCAATCTTGATCCCCTTCCTGCCATATGAAAAGGGTGTAATATCTCCCCGAATGAGTCAAGCATATCTGGCATTTGACTAGGATATCGTGCCCCTAAATGGATGTACATATCAAGATCAGAATATTACTAGGCTTTTCCAGCAGGAAACAACCTAACTAGCTCAACATAACCCAGCAGGTGGCAATTCATCAATTAAGGATTGTACCGCCGAGTTATCACTATGAGTCTATGACCAAATAAACATAAAGGGCGTGCTAACTAAATCTAAATAGATTAGGGCCTTTAATCGAACAACAATGGAGAAGAATATTGTTCTCGGTGAGGCTGCCAGTGGTATCTTAGGTGAGGAGTTTAGGTCAAATGAACAGGGGACAGTTAGGGAGGGGGGCATGAGGACCATGGCCCCTTGGTATTGAGTGGCTGAAAATTGAGAATTCAGCGTCTAGGGACGCGCTTAGAGTAAAACCTAAAGCTAAAGCTAAAATAACAGTGTTGTGAAGCAACGGTCGTGGCAAGGCGATCTCGAATCCAACCCAACCCTGGTTGGAAAGAAGAGGAGGCGGTAATGTAATTCCCAGGTGAGCCTCGCGGAACACTCTAATTGCAGCGCCCAGAGCAAAACGAAACGAAAGGGAAGCGTGAGTATTAAGTTACTTGGTCGAGCGCCCCATCCGGTGGGAATGCGATGGGGCCAAATCAAGGATGAAGAGAATAGATAGATGAGAGGATTGGGAGGGGGGTGACCTGGGCCTGCGCGGTTTCGATGCGGCGGCGGGCGAGCGGGAGGAAGCGGGCGAGGAGGGAGTCGACGACCTGCTTGGCGGCGGCGCTGGGCGGCGTGGGGGGCAGCGGCGGGGGGTAAGAGACCCCAGCGGCCGCAGCGGCGGAGAGATGGTGGGAGGAACGTGGGGTAGCCAGCTTGAGATCGCGGCAGGCAGCGAGCGATTCGATGATGCCTTCCTTCCTCCTCGCTTTCCCTGCCCCTGCCCTCTCACCTCTGCCACCAGCGATCGAGTTCGTCAGAGTGGAGGGGGGGCGCCTCTCCTCTCTCTCTCTCCCCTCTCCTCTTCTCTCTATGTTTGGTTACGCTAATTAGGCCGTCTGGTATTGAGAGGGCTATTATAGGAGGAAGCAAACTTTATAAACTAGATCATATCAAAGATTTTATTCTCTAATAATATGTGTTCTTTCTTTCTCTTCTCTTTAGCTCGACTATTGCATTAGAAGATATGTGATTAAATCAAAATCTTATAAAAATCTTTCATATGAAGGTTATATAAAATTTGTTTCCATTATAAGAAATGTGTTTCGCGAATTCGAAACTCACGTTCGAATTTGCGTTAATCTGAATATATCATTTGCGGACATACCAATATAACATCGTATATAAAAGAACAGTAGAGCAATGTAACGAAAACACTGAACTTTATTCATTCATTGATGAACTCGTAAAGTACAAGTTTCATTGATTACAACATTTTCGCTCCACACACATACGCACACGCTATTTGACTAGCTATTCTGCTCTGACGACTGCTTCATCCTAATTTCCATGGTCTCGTGAAGTCTCCGATTAATTACACCTATATCCCGGGCTACCTTCGATTAAGTTGCATTGACGGTCGTCATATAGATGTCATCTCCGAATCTGCAAGGATGTAGTCATAAACAATACAGACCAAGCAAAGTTATAATATTAGAAATAATAAAACAGAAGACGGGACATCAGTCTAGTATGAGCTTTTTAGACTATTTATAGATCTCGGATCATCATCGGCTAAATAACCTCAGAATATTGTGTAAATGAGGTGGGCTAGGAGCACGACGTATAGCTACAACCAGTGTGGCAGCGAAGCCACGACCAGGAGCCCAGCGTGTGCCTAGCTCACTGACTCCCTCATGCCTTGGACTTAACCTCATTGGTCATCCAAAAGGCAACAAGTCACAAAAACTAACACCACAAAGGCAACAAACCACATAGGCAAAAGGTAATCACTAATGCATCAACCACAAAGACATTAGCATGACGCTAGGCAACAGAAGGGGGCATGACTAAAGATTAGAATCAATGCTCTATCATCCCAAAGGAGCACATCAGAACCAACAGCACCACGACACAAACACATGCGTCAAAACCAACAACAGGGGGAGTAGCATAGTGTAAATCTCGACATCAGAGTAGAAGAGACACATATATAATTTGGGAAGCCACCCACATAACCAACTCAAAGTCATCATTACCCATGTTCATCGACAATAGCAAGAGAAAACAATGGCAGAAGGGCTAATATAATCAAGCCTCATCAGCCAGTTAGGACCATCCCATTTTAGTATATTAAGCCACCACAATTATCAGGGAGATGCCCATAGCTTAACAATTTGATCGACTAGCCACCGACTATATGACCAGGCACCAAAGCACAGTAGTGCACACAATGTCAGGCGCCCAAGGAACTTGGTTAGATGGCAATGGCACACTGAAACGGACCATAATGCAACCAAACACCCAATGACAGTATCCAGATGACGGCCACACATGCGAGAATGCATTGGTGGCGTACAGACACCCAGCCGGCCGTTCTCATAGGCACAACGGCACTGTGTTTCCTGGCCAACTGCGTATTGACCCGCCCATCTTGATAGAACATCAACAATCACACGCCAACACGACAATGGCACATCAACGATGATTCCTTCAAAACACCAACATAGCAGATCAAACACACTGGCAACTACTCCTTTCGGAACACCAGCATGGTAGGGAACACATGCACTAGTGACACGCATTGGCATATTGGTACAGTGGTAGCCATACACACAGGCGGAAGTGGAGGCAACACGGCGGTGGGGGCTCACAAACCGGTCAACTTCACACCGTAAACAACCACATTGACGGCGACACGGTCAGAACGGAGTGAAACACATAAACACGTCGTCCAAACGAACAACAATTCAAACCAATTCGAGAGCACATGCGCTGCCACACTCAGATGCACAGCTGGCAAGCCGGCAACATTCTGACTTCAATGAGCGCGCGACAAGTCAGACTGACCAACGCATCTCGATAGTGACAACACGAAACCGTCCAGAAGAAAAGACTTGTACACCTCAGCAACCAATCTCAACGGTCACAGCACGAGGCCGTCTGGAGCAAACACAAACCAACAGAGCCATAATATCTCGACAGTGACAATTTTCGATGGTCATGGCACGAGGCCGACCGGAGCACCTGTACTTCAACAGCACGAACGCCGGAGCTCAACCCAACGTCCATAGCTCAAAGTCGGCTGGGACAACACCTGCCTCTTGCACGACCACGGCGCAAGGGCCGATTGGAGCACCTGTATTTATGTGGTAATGGCGCGAAGGCCGACCAAAACTACAAAAGAAACACCTGGAGCAGTCGTGGAGGGGGGAACCAGCACGTGCACGACGTCCTCGACGAGACCGAAGGCTCGCGGCATCGCCAGCGGCAAGAGCCCTGTAGCATAAAGAGGGAGAAGGGGAGATGGGTCACAACAGGGACCCACCGGCAAGGGCGGCGATGGCCATGGTGCTCCAGCTTGAATTTTTCCTTATGTGGATCTCTCTTCTCTCTTTCTCTCTCTTAGCTCTCCCTCTTCTTCACCGGCTTCCTCCTTCCTCCCTGGATCTCTCCTCTCTCTCTCTCTCTCTCTAGCTCTCTCTCTTCTTCACCCGTCCTCTTCCTTCCTCCCCCTCTGCGCGGCACCCCTTCCATGCCTTTATAGCCGGCGGCGAGGGTTCCCATGCGGAGGGATAAGCATCAAGTGGGTCTGATTTGGGTGGAAGAGATAGGGACGAGCCCGATTCGAGGGGGATAGGGAGGGAGAGAGAGGAAGGTGACGGTTCGGTGCGGTGCGCGGGCTCGGCCAGGGGCAACGCGGCTTGGGCGGGTGGAGAAGAAGGACAGTAGCGCGCGGGGGCCGAGCGGAGGAGCTGGCGGCACGAGCCGAGTAGAGGAGAGAATAGCTCGGCGGCATGGGCCCAGGGAGCAGGGAGGGGAGAGAGAGCGATGCAACACGACTCGGTTGGGCAGGTGGCGACGACAGCCAAGTGAAGGAGGAAGAAGCACATGAGCGCTCGGGTGGATAAGAGAGTGTGGGGAAGAGATGGAAAGGGCTGGCCGGTCCTTTCGAGCAGAGAGGATAAGGGTACGAGAGAGGGGCCTTGGGCCGGCTCGGGCTAGGAGACAATGGCCGGGCCGGCCAAGCTTTTTTTCTTTTTTTATATGCATATGTGAATGTATATGCTGTGCAAATATACGATAAAATGATATGGTACAAATGATTAAGTACCTGCTCAGTAGTCTGATGAAACAGAAACGTTTGTAATAAAACATCCTCGACCGTTGTCAAAATTGGCAAGACAAAGGACGAGAGGTCAGAGAAAGCAAAGAAGAATCGCCGATCGATTGATGATGTGGAAGGAAATTACTGTAAATATGGCAGCAAAGAAGAGGCAGACTTTCGGTGGTCACTCCGACTGTATTCAAAGCTCGGTAGCTCCCTCTGCTCTCATGCAGTCATGCTCGCCGCGCCCGCCTTTCTTCAACCCCACCAAGAGTCTGCTCTGCTGCCCCGCCGCGCCGGCCATCCCATTTCAAAACCTACCTCAGCTCCTCTACTCACACAGCTAAGCTAAGGTAAGGCAACCAACCATGCCTCCTCGTTGGACATCATGCCTCCTCCTCCTGCTACTCCACCTCGCCGCCGGTGCCGGTGACGCCGACGCTGAAGCTCTGCTCACCCTCAAGTCCTCCCTCGACCGCCTCCCGTGGCGCCCCGACACTGCGCCCACCTTCTGCTCCTCCTGGCCCGGCGTGCGCCAGTGCGCCCGCGGGGCCCGCGTCACCAAGCTCGTCCTCGAGGGCCTCAACCTCACCGGCTCCCTCACCGCCACACTCCTCGCGCCGCTCGCCGAGCTGCGCGTCCTCAGCCTCAAGTCCAACGCCCTCACCGGCCCCATCCCGGACGCCCTCCCCCGCGCGCTCCCCAACCTCAAGCTGCTCTACCTCGCCGACAACCGCCTCCAGGGCCGCATCCCCGCCAGCCTCGTCCTGCTGCACCGCGCCACCGTCATCGTGCTCTCCGGCAACCGACTGACAGGCGAGATCCCGGGCTCCTTCGCCGCCGTGCCCCGCCTCACCTCGCTGCTCCTCGACGGGAACCTGCTCACCGGCGCAATCCCGCCGTTGGCGCAGCGCACGCTCCGGCTGCTCGACGTCTCCGGCAACCGCCTGTCCGGCGAGATCCCGGCCGTGCTCGCGAAGTTCAACGCGTCGTCCTTCCTCCCCAATGCGGGGCTCTGTGGGCCGCCACTCAGCATTCGATGCCTCTCCGTGGCCGCGGGTCCGAGCCCCATGGTGGCATTCGCGCCCCTGCCTCCGCCCCGGTCCAAGAGCCGGCGCGGCAAGAACGCCGCCATCGTGGCCGGGGCGACGGTGGCAGGAGCGGTGGTGCTGGGCATCCTGGCGGCGGCGGCGCTCATGGCGTCGCGGCGCGGTAGGAACAAGCGCGTCGCCGGCGACGTGGACAAGGGCGGCGGCGCGGCAATGCCAGCGCCGGAGGAGGAGCAACAGCCACAGCCACAGCCACAGGTACGATACGACCTCGTCAACTGCCTGGTATGCCCGGAGCAACAATCTCGCCTGGGCCGTGGCTAATTAATCAATCAATTCTCTCGGCTTTAATGTAGTACTCAGCAGTAATTTCCTTTTGCGCAGACACATGATACATCGGCGGCGGCGGGCGGCGGTCGGGAGTTCTCGTGGGAGCGCGAGGGGATCGGGAAGCTGGTGTTCTGCGGCGGCGTGGCGGAGATGTACAGCCTTGAGGAGCTGCTGCGCGCGTCGGCGGAGACGCTGGGGCGCGGCGAGGTGGGAAGCACGTACAAGGCGGTGATGGAGACGGGGTTCATCGTGACGGTGAAGCGCATGCGGGAGCCGTTGGCGGGAGGGGAGTTGGGGCGGCGCGCGGAGGAGCTGGGCAGGGTGCGGCATCCCAACGTGGTGGCGCTGAGGGCCTACTTCCAGGCCAAGGAGGAGCGGCTGCTCGTGTACGATTACTACCCCAACGGCAGCCTCTTCTCCCTCCTGCACCTGCACGGTCCGTCCCATCTCCAGTCTCTAGTCTCTAGTGTAACTAATCCTACTCTTACTCTCTGAATTTTATTTTATTTTCTCTCTCTCTCTCTCTCCTTCCCTCTCTAAAATTTTTAGAGAGAGAAACAAGTATGACCCACGCATTTCTCTCTTTTCACCATGGATCCATGGATTCGAGGCCGTAGAGAAAAAGCAAGCAATGGTTGCATCCTCTCTCTTCTCTCTCCCCTATGGACTATAGTCCTATGTCTAGCAGCATGGATGTGGCGTGCAATGCAGTTACCAAAAGGAAAGGACCTCATGCATGGCTCATGCTTCACCTTAAAGTTAGGGTACAACCTTTACCTTCCTCTTCCTTAAAAATTAAAACCCAGAACTAGAATGAATGAATTGACATGACATCCACCACCACCAGCAGTAGTAGTACCACAAGGCAAGGAAAGGAAGCCATGTGGCATGACTAGACTTGAATTGATCCATTGCAATTCATGGACGATCGATGCTGGTACTTGATTCCCAGATCGCAGGTCTCAGTGCTAAAACTAAATGTTACAATCGGCTTTGAGATCGAATCGAATATAAATTACGTATATAATAGAATCAAGTTATATATATATATATATATATATATATATATATATCAAGTTATATATATATATAGTAACGTCTACTTATAAGTAGGTAGTAGATACAATATCTATTATTAAAATGTTATTTTATTACATCAATAATCCAAGGTCTAAAAGAAGATTATAAGGCAACGAAAATAAACTTAGCACGACGTCCAACTCCATAATTAATTAACCGAAAAATCGTCTGCCTATAACTCAGATCCATCTTCTAGCAAGTCCTCGTAGTCTTCACCTTCTAAGCAATAATAAGATTATAGAGGAGAGAGCAAGCGTGCGTATATAGAATACTCAGCAAGTGTGAGAAAATTATGACATATGAAATAAAAATCAAGATAGACTTAACTTAAATGTTTATTTGTATAAAACTATTTTATTAGTAAAACAGTTATAAAAACAACATATATCTATGTGAATGATTTCATTAAGACAACAGCCAAGTTTTCTACCAACTTGCTCTACAAGTGAGGTTTCAACCACCTCTAAACAAAGCTAACTAGAATCATAGTTCCCACCATTGTGATCCACCAAATCCAACCCAAAATCAACCTGAGAACCACCTGACTAATTATGTGAGGAGTCTATACCGCTCATGACCGTGAGCACGGCTAATATATCAATTTTCACTCTGCAGAGGTCGTACAATTTACCCACAAGACGTGTCCTCCTTTTTACCCGTATCAATCAAACACTTACACACTTTCGAGATATGTGGTCAGGATTCCATTGCAAAGCCTTTCCAACGTCTCTCTCAGCACGTGTTAACCTACTGAGGTTTCACCGTCGTACATAAGTGGAGTACACCCTTTACCCCAGAAGCCTCCTCTCGCGCCTTATGGTTCCGGAAAGTACACCCTTCTGTCCCCGTACCACCCAATGATCTTCACAATGCTGAGAGAACAATAAATTACTAAGCTAGGCCCGTACCATACTAGACTTATGGTTGTACTGTTTTCATGGGTGATCGCTCGACGAACCGGTCCTTAACATGGTCTGGGCAAGACCGTCATCAACCCAACAACAGGGTAATAACCAAACATTCGAAAGACAACAATTCTGCATGTAACACATCCACAGGCCAACCAACATGCCAACTTACCCTGACCCTACTATCTTAGACTAAGCACATTTACCAAAGTTCATCATTATTAGCATAATTAGTATGCTACCCATGAGCCAGCACATTCTACCCATAACACAAAAACTAATCTACGGCTACAAGGAAGATCGAGGAAAACTAGTAAACCCTAACAATGGGATAACACATATTTGACAAGCATGCAATTTATAGAACAAATATTTTTTAAAAGTAGGTGCAATATGTTCAAAGACACTTGCTTTCCTCGATGGGTTGCTCGAAATCCCCTAAGTATTGATCCTAAATATTCTCGAACGCCTCCGAAACAAACTCCTCTACAAGCGAGCAACCAAGCACCACTAAGAACAGACACTAAGCGAAGTAAACACATAAAACAAACACTAGAACAAGTAGAACACAATTTCAGGAAGATCTGGACGCAAGAACCGCCCAAATCGGAGTAACGAAGCGAAAACTACAGCTAAACGAATTTCAAAGTGACTAAAAGCGACAAAAACTATTTTCTGGAATTAAACCTAATTTTTAAAAGGCCTAAAATGTTCATTTAAATTTTTTTAGAATTATTTTATAGCATAAAACTAATTAAAACAATTTTATGAAATTTATTTGCATTTTTCTAGAAATAAAACAAATTAAAAATATTTATTTTATCAAAGAATTCATTTTTAAATATTATCATAATTAATATATATTTTCTAAACTATTTTCCAAAACAACAGCATTTATTCTATCCTTAAAACTATTTTTTAGAAATAAAATAGAATTGAAAACCTATTAAAAACATATTAAAACAATTATATAGAGCATTTTCTATTTTCTAGATTTTTTTCTAATAAAGAAAACCTATTTTCGAAATATTCAAATTATCAAGAATTATTTTTCTAAAGGAAAATCGAGTTTATTGCGCAATCGTTGACATCATCGTTGATCGGGCTGCTGACTCGGCTCGGAAGTGCTAACCGGACTTGCCACGTTAGACACAAGTGCACACGTGGTTGCTGACTATGCTATGCTGACTTGGCGTGAAACTAATTAAATCCTACGCGCACGATTTCAATCGGACGGTCAAGATCATCCAACGCGAAGGGGTATCTACCATCTAATCTACGCCACACATCTAAGATCGGACGGCGGAGGAGCGACCTACCTCGGCTCCGACGTGGGAAGTCGACGGCGACGAGTGGGCACGACGAGAGATGGCCGAAGAAGGGTGAAGATATCGCTGCGACGCTCGGGGAGACGATGACGAACGGTGGAGGAGGTCGAGATGATGACGACGATCTCGTTTGAAGGGTCGCGGGACGTTGGGGAAGACTAGAGCGGCTCGGCGACGATAGGCTTCAACGACGGACAATCGACAGCCTCGGGAGCTCGGCCATAACGGTGGAACTCGACGGCGATCGGTCATGGACAACAAGGTGCGGATGGAGGATGCCGATGGAGGCTCGGATGACGTCGGGGAGGCACTGGGTGACTCGGTGATGGGGTGCAGAATAAGTCCGGCGACAGCGTGTGAGCTCACGAGTAGAGGAAACTTGATGAGGTTTGAGGGCTTGGGTGCGGTGGAGTGCAAAGAAGCTCGTCCGAGGGGTGAATCGAGGTTTTATAGAGGGAGGATGGTGAATTTAGGATGGACAACGGGGATTGATGGCAGCGGAGGAAAAATTTGGCTCGATTCCTTGTTTCTCGTCCGCTTTCCTTTGCGAAATCGATCCGGCGTGACGGCCATCTTCATTGCGGCGTCGGTTTCTGTTGTATTATTTGCGATAATATGAGCATATATATATATACATATCCCAAGGAAAATATAACAAGAGCAGCATGATACAAATGTCAAAAACATGATCATGAAACAAATGGCTACCAGAAAATAACCACAGAAATTATTTAACAAGTATCTGAAACAGTACTGAACATGATGTGATATAAAAATGGCTCTCAGATCGTTCACATTAGTTGGCCCCAAATCTTTGAAGATCTGCTCCCAAACTGATCCTTTACCCATATCCCCAATTAAACTAGAATATGAGATTACACCTAGAAAACGATCTTGATATACAATACTTTGAAAGCTACAAACACCTGGACAGATCTACAAATTAAGACTATACTAAAAAAGAGGCTCAGTACAGCTAGAGTTCTCTGCGCAAAGAACAACAGGAATATTGAACTTCAGGCACGGTTTACTGAACACCAAACCAAGATCACAGAACGTACTGAGACCAATAATCAAGTCTCATGTCCAGGTGTTGCATACAATAGGCAGTGAGTGAAAAGTAAGGATTCACAATCAGCTAATCAGCACGCCGAAGTACACTTAACAAATCACAAAACAGAGCACTGCCTATGCTTTAATAATCAGAGTATCAAGACCGCTTCTATTGTACTCACTATTCTAATTCAATTTCAATAGAATTGATCATCACAGAGCATGTAAATCAGGCATTCACACATTCAGATCAGAAGTGAGAAGAAAAGCTCACATTGCAACTTGTTGAAGATAACTGATAATCGAGGTAAGGCACGGCTCAAATGCTGCTGACCCAGAAATCCAACCACCTGCCATTTCTGCCGGTGTGAGAGATGACGGAGATACAAGACCTCTACCGCACTGCCACTGCAGTACGGGCGAGCTTCGACAGTGCAGCTCCAGCCACCAACAGATCTTCCTCCGAACTGAGCACCGGCCAAAGCACGAGTTGAACCAGGACTCAAACACACCAATGCACCAGAGAGGAAATCACAGGGGAGACAAGCAAAAGTGAATCAAACTCATCTGAAAAACAATGTGAGGGAGAGGAGAGGATATATATGAGTTTGGCCCCATGGCAGGCACCCGGCCATAGCCATACCTCCGAATCTCCCGCGGCCACCTTCCATCCGACGGCTCCAAGAACCGAAGCATCCAGCCAAGGCACCCAGGAGCTCAATTTGCCCTCGAGGTGCTAAAGATGCAGCCTCAGGCTGTTTTGTCGCCGCCAGCACCCGCCCTGGAGGCACGCTGAAGGCCGCTGAGCCGCCGCTAGCTCCCAGAAAAAGGGATCAAACCCCTCAGCTCAGAGAAAAGCCATCCTCATCCAACCCTAGCTGCCGACTAAAAGCTGCCCTTCAGGGGCCTAGGCCGAAAGCAAAGGAAGCAGCCCGGTCCAGCAGCTCACATGTCGCCCAAGGCATGAACACATTGAAAATTTCAAAAATATACATCAGTTTCCAAATGGACCTGGCTTCCTTCCTTTACTCAAGCGCGGAATTGACGGGTTTTCAATGGACGGACAGAAGGGACCCACATGGCAGCGACATAGAAAGAAAACATAGAGGAGGAGGAAAATGGGCGCGACACTAAAAGAGAGATCGAGCTTGTACATCTGCCACTGCCAATGCTGCAAAAATTTGTTGAGTTGCAGATTTTTGCTTTCTCGTTCAGTACATTTTCTTTATATCTCAAGTTGTAATGGAGGAACCAAAACCAGGACAAGTTTCAGTGATACTCTACTAGTGTTCCCACAAGATCCACATGATTTATGGAAAGGAAAACCTTGCACCATTAACCAGCCACAGAGAGGATCCTGGGGAACATAACATGCAACGACTGTTCCCATGAAGACACACGCGGCATAAGTTTAGGAACCAAATACTACTGGTAATAGATGATAACAAATCATACTGTGTGGAAAACATAAAATACTACTGACAGCTCTGAATAACATGGGTGGTTCATGTGTGAGTCAATGAGATACACCACAATAATTTCTCGTGTGTTTTTTCTTTGCAGAATGAAATGTTCTCTTTGTCCTATTGTTGTAACACACGCCCTGCATTTCTTAGTGTACAGATAAGCTATATAATGAATTGTTCAGGAGCAGGAAAATTCTTTATCAGCTACTATATATTTGGTTTCCAATTCCATGCACCGGGCTGAGACCGGGAGTCCTATCTCCACAATGACAATGGTCTCAGTGTGAGAGTCCCAAATTGGAGTACTAAATTAGCCGAGGCAGTCAAATGGAGGCCAGGCCAGGCCATGCTCTCTCGCAACTGTTCATTCTTGTCATGTCTGAGACAGACTGGGGACAAGAGCATCGTTGGTCCATGTTACTTGCAGCAGGGACAGAGGCAATCAATCAGTAGATCCACAGCTAGCTCAAGGAGAAGCAGCACAATCAATGTGAAAGTATCAAGTGGAGTGGACTAGTTAGTTACTAGAGATGGACAGCTAATATCAAGTAGAGCATCTCTACGATACTAATCAAATTTCGTCTTCTATGTCTTTATTTAGCTATGTATTTCAATTTTTTTCTATATTTTTGCACACTTAGAATAGTCAAATTGTACTCTCTATATCCTATTTACCTATATTTTATTCGTTACAGTTAATTTTTTCAAACAACTATTTTTTCTTTGCAATAGCTATAAATTAGTATATTAGTTTAGATGAATATTCATGATTTTTTCTTGATTTTTGATAATTAAATTTATGTCCTAAAAATTCAAGCAAAGTAAAAAACAATCAAATTTGGAGAATTTTCATTTAAAATTTGTAAGAGTTTTTTAGTTGGAACCGGTTAAAACAGTTTCTCTGTTATTTATTCTATTAGTACAATAATTAGTATGATTTTAGGATCTCTATAAAGTCACTTTTTGATTTATAAAAGAGGAGAGAAGGAATAGAGTTGTGAAGTATTTGGCCAACTTGTTGTCTTCTCTCTTCCACCGACCTGCATAGGAGCCAAGCGAGGCAGGGTGGTGTGGTAGGAGCGCTGGCTACATTTGCCGATCCATTCTGGCCGGATGGCCAGTGACGAGTGAGATGGCGAGGCTGCTGACGACTCGTTTTCTTGGTATGGCGAGCGAGATGACGATGGCGGGCGGGATAGCGAGCCCACTGGAGATGCTCTGATGCATCCATCATACATTCATACTGACTGCATATTAATAGGAGTAGGACTGAAGGAGTATAATGAATCCTCTTTCTTTCTTTCTTTCTGCAATCAATGTACTGTATACAGTACAGTATTATGCATCAAGATCGAGGGGAAGGACGAAGCTGTGTGAATACTTAACACGTAGTGAGTTGTTGCAGGATCGCGGCCGTCCAGCAAGGGGAAGCCGCTGCACTGGACGTCATGCATGAAGATCGCGGAGGACGTCGTGGCGGGGCTGCTGCACCTCCACCAGTCGCCTTCGCCCAATGGCGGTGGCATCGTCCATGGCAACCTCAAGCCCTCCAACGTCCTCCTCGGCCCCGATTTCGAGTCCTGCCTCACCGACTACGGCCTCGTCCCCACGCTGCTCCCCTCCAACGCTGACTCCTCCTCCTCCACGTCCCTCTTCTACCGGGCCCCTGAGGTACGCGCTGCCCACGCCTTCACGCCGGCGTCCGACGTCTACAGCTTCGGGGTGCTCCTCCTGGAGCTACTCACGGGCAGGACCCCGTTCCAGGACCTCGTGGAGCTGCACGGCGACGACATACCCAGCTGGGTCCGCGCGGTGCGCGAGGAGGAGAGGGAGACCGACTCCGTGCCCGCCGGTGCCGGCGGCGCGGAGGAGAAGCTCACCGCATTGGTCGGCATCGCTGCGGCGTGCGTTGCCGCGGACCCGGCCAGGCGGCCGACCACACCCGAAGTGCTCCGCATGGTGAGAGAGGCGAGGGCCGAGGCCATGTCGTCGTCCAACAGCAGCGACCGGTCACCTGCGCGGTGGTCGGACGCGGTGCTGGGCCTGCCGCGGGATCAGCAGGCCACAGAGAGAGAGAGAGCTTCACGGACAGGGACTGACTGCACTGCACTGCGGCAGCCAGCAGGCGATTGGGATTGTTGGAACAGCTAGCCCACTTCTTTTTTTTCCCTTTAGGCAGGCTACAAGATACTCCAGATTGTCATTTATTTGCAAGTTGAGTGATCATGTAAGCTGGATTTGTAAATCTTTTTTTCCCTGAATTTGCGCTGTTTTTCATCAGGGATAAAAAGATTGTTTTCAGTGCAGCCGAAGGCAAGCTGCCAGTGTTTGTGATTTGATTAGTTAACTGTTGCTAACAACGAACTACGTTTTTCCTTGCTGCTTGAATTTCTCAGTTGATTATACTCATTAGCATTATTCACAGGTTTGCAAGGAGACCTGCCTAACAGTCACTGCTATGCATGCTAATAACTGTATTTATGCACCATTTATCCTGTCCTAAATCATCTAACCAACAGTTATCATTGGATTATATATATAGTTCTAGGTGATTGGCACTGTTAACCAAATAAAACCAACAAAAATTAGGATATACGTACTGCACTATAAATTGGCCTATCTCAGCACTGTAGTTTTTTTTCCATCGATCTAACCAAATAATTAAGCTCAATCATCCAAGATTTGGCACAGGGAGCCATGGATATGGGAACAAGAACACATTCCAATCGCATTCTTACTCTTCTCAGGGTAATTCTCAAAATACACTGCATTCCAACAGGAAAATGGAAAGCATGAGAGACCTCGATTCAGGTGGAGATCGTGCCCGGTTTGCTGCGGTTTTGGTTTTCTTTCCGGCTTTTTCAGCGGGCCTTGGTTTTCTACCAGTTTTTTTCCTTACATGGAGGGGGGAGGAGAGAGACTGAGAGAGACTAAAAAAAACCCACAAAGATCGTCCCCTCCTTTCCAAGTCCCACCCCACCCCTTCCTCTAGGGTTTCCACCAATGGCGGCGGCGGCGGCCACCACGTCCAGGCGCGGCCCCGGCGGCGGCCGCAACATGGACGACGAGAATCTCACCTTCGAGACCTCCCCGGGGGTCGAGGTCGTCAGCAGCTTCGACCAGATGGGGATAAAGGACGATCTTCTCCGCGGCATCTACGGATACGGCTTCGAGAAGCCCTCCGCCATCCAGCAGCGCGCCGTGCTCCCCATCATCAATGGACGCGACGTCATCGCCCAGGCCCAGTCCGGCACCGGAAAGACCTCCATGATCTCCCTCTCCGTCTGCCAGATCATCGACACCGCAGTCCGCGAGTAATTTAATTACCCTCCCTCTTCCCTCACTCTCAACTCACTGCTATACCCCTCTCTTCTTCTTTTCCCCTAAAAAAGGAAGGGTCTGCTATGTGTTTGTTATTCGCACAAATTTGCCCCCGTAGCCGAGCAATCTAGGCATTGGATTTAAGACATCCGTTCTTGTTCTAGGTTTACGGGAGTAATATCTTTGACTTGTGTAGGTTGTGGTGAGGTTTTCGGTCAAAATTGCTAAAGCTGAAAATTGGTTCGAACCAAGAGACTAAGAGAATGAAGCTGAAAGTCGAGATTGGATATGACAATATTGTTTATGTTTTCTCGTTTCATAGGGTGCAGGCATTGATTCTGTCACCTACTAGAGAGCTTGCTTCACAAACGGAGAGAGTAATGCTGTCTATTGGTGACTTCCTCAATATACAAGTGCATTCCTGCATTGGTGGCAAAAGTATCGGTGAGGATATCAGGAGGCTTGAGAACGGAGTGCATGTTGTGTCAGGAACTCCAGGCAGAGTCTGTGATATGATCAAGAGACGGACCCTGCGCACAAGAGCCATCAAGCTCCTAATTCTGGTTAGTTCACTCTCATTTTGCTGTATCAAAAGTTTTTAACTGCTCAATGCGTACAGGGCTAATTCCTTTCATGATATAGGATGAAGCTGATGAAATGTTGAGCAGAGGCTTTAAGGACCAGATTTATGATGTCTACAGATATCTCCCCCCGGAACTTCAGGTTAGTATCAGACCTCAGAACTTAGCCCAAAACCGCGCTTTCCCAGTTTCTCTTTAGTTTATCTCCCCTTAGCAAATAGATGTCCACCCCTCCCCCCCAAAACACACACATAACAGCATCCAATCTGCTACAAAATGTACTCTGGTCCTTTTTTATCTTTCTGATTGCATTTTTCCTTGAACTGTTGCATGCAAGTTTCGATTTTGATTATTAACGCATGCCCAGTTATATGTATACAACTCACTGCGTTGTCTGCTCACTTCCTGATATTTTGTTACGAGTTTGTTTTACATGTAACACACAACATTTGCCACATTCATGAACAGTAAACAATGAGAAACATTAGCATTTTTTTTGTCAAGACATCTCTTGATGACTAGAAATAATAGCTTTACTTGAAATTGTGGTCTTATTACTAATTTGATTGTGTATCACTTTCCTGTATACAAGGTTGTTTTGATTTCTGCTACCCTTCCTCATGAGATCCTGGAGATGACTAACAAGTTCATGACTGAGCCAGTTCGGATCCTTGTGAAGCGTGATGAATTGACCCTGGAGGTAAATATCATCGCCATTTTTATTTTATCATTCTTGATGTCCTTTGGCAACTATATTTTCTTAACGTCATGTTTTTAGGGCATCAAACAATTCTTTGTTGCTGTTGAGAAAGAGGAATGGAAGTTTGATACGCTCTGTGATCTTTACGATACATTGACCATCACTCAGGCTGTCATTTTCTGCAATACTAAGAGAAAGGTAACTTATGATGGGCTCCAAGTATTTTCATTATTCCTACTCTTTCACTAATACACTTATTATTATTGGTGCTGTTGTTTGTATGCTAAGTGGAAAATTTTCTTTTGGCCAGGTGGATTGGCTTACTGAAAGAATGCGCAGCAATAACTTCACAGTATCAGCTATGCATGGTGACATGCCTCAACAGGAAAGGGATGCCATTATGGGTGAGTTCAGGTCTGGTGGAACTCGTGTGCTAATCACTACAGATGTGTGGGCTCGAGGACTGGATGTTCAGCAGGCAAGTCAAACTACATATTTTTTATTTGAATTCTCTTATATACTGTTGGTGTGTCACCCGATTTATTTTAGCCTGTATCTATGTGTGGTGATATAATGTATTGGTGCTTGAGTATTGACTGAGTTATTTCATTTTCAGGTTTCTCTTGTTATTAATTATGATCTCCCAAATAATCGTGAACTTTACATCCATCGCATTGGTCGCTCCGGTCGTTTTGGGCGCAAGGTGAAGTTTTAAATTCCTGCTGCAAACTTTGGCACCTTTTTACTGTAGCCCCTCTCTTGTCTACTAACCTGTGGACGAGTCATGCTATAGTTTGGTTCTCTTATTTCTTATACTGTTATGTAGGTATATTCGGTGTTTCTTAACATAATCAAACCAACAATTACAAGTTGTGGGCATGTTAATAATCAAATAAGATATTTCATCTTTTCGTTTGCATTATATGACAGCCAATAAACTAGGAATCTTGCTTGTTCCATGTTGAATGTTTAATAAATCCAACAGTTTAATCACATTTTTCTTTAGATTATAGAAGAAA